>NW_027287427.1:42896613-43389113 GCF_022747635.1 Hetaerina americana | reverse complement strand
TATTTATGATGGTGTGATTTTCGTTCCACAGTTCTACATCCTTAAAAGTTCTTGAAAATCACATTGAGAGTCAATACGAATTCTTTCACCATTTTTGGGGTAATTTACTTGGGCTGTTTAGGATTAGACCAGAGTTACTCCACATTATTTTTAATTGTAGGAATGTTGGACGAAATGGAGGTAGGAATGCAGAATTGAAGAGGGGCCTGGTGTAAGGTTGGGTGTCGGGGTGTGTTTCGTTGAGAAAAATAGGTTAATTGTCGCTGTACCTTTTGGTAGCTCGTCCGTCCATAACCTACCTAAACCGTAAGATTACTGACAGTGAAATAATAATGTAAGAATATTTATGAAAAGTATGATTAAAGTGCCATCCGAATGGCCCTTGTTGTATATTTTATGAAGATGTTCCGCACTTGAAATGCAGTCGCTAATTCTTGATTTAACCCAATCTGGGTAGGGGTCCTATGCGGGCAGCCCGCGTATGAATGGCCTTTCTCCCTACTCCCATTTTAACCGCACTCGGACGTTTGATACTCTCTGCCAGTGCCAAGATTCTTGAACAGCATTTATTCTTCATCCGAGGTCAAGAAAGCAACAATGGGTATCGAGAAATTTCTAGAAGCCTCTTTTAAGATAGTGTTAACTCCCGTTCTCGGCCATGTCATACCTAGGCATATACCGGAACAAAATCCTTTTATCCCATCGTTCTGCGAGCAAGATGGCAGACGGTGAGCGTATCTGGGCCGTCATTTTTCTTTTTATTTTTATAGAGTAAACTCTTCGTTGCGAGCCCCTTGATTCTTATCGGATATTTATAGATATCGTCCGAGTGTATAACCTTCTCCCCGGCATTAACGCTTTCCGCGCTTCGAGTAAGCCTGCCTTCCGTACCAAGACGGACGGAGTAACGGGTGAAAGACGGGTTTCTCTATAACTTTTCGTAGATAGCCGTCGTGCGCGAGTTTTCCCAGAAAGGCTGGCCAGAAAGACGATTCGCATATTTTGTCGTGCATTTGTTGTGTTTACCGAGCTTTCTCCTCCAAGAATTCCAGGTAGGCGTAGTTAGCATAAGGAAGTTCATTATTTTTTTATCGCCATTCCTCTTTTTATCGTCCGAGATAAATATGTAGTATATCCAGACTGCGAATGGGTTTTGTTCTTATAAGCTCGAGTTTTTCCTAGCTTATGAATTCATAATTTTTTCTTTTTAAATTCTACGACGGAAATTTTAATAGTTTATCGTTGGCAGAGAAATGCTGTGAGTAGTTTTGCACCGTTGGGGTATCTTTAAGTTATGTCCTGTGTGAATTTAGAGGGAATCCCCATAACTTTGGACATGAGCAGATATACGTGTATGCCCTTGTGCGCTCCGTTTCGTCTCCGCATAGAAATGAGTGCTTTCACTTGGATGTGCAGTTTTAGTTGGGTTAATCAGTAAAAAAATGCAATCCTTGATGCCCAAATATATCATACACGTCCAGATGCGAGTACACAAGCGAGCTCTTCTCTGTCTCTCTCTGTCTGTTGAGTGTTTTTACGCTCTCAAAGCGAGGTGCTAATCGGTCGAATTTGTTCTGGGCTCCGTGCTAACAAAGCAATAAGATGAGGGTGGGGTATGAAATGAATCCGTTCTTTATGAATTTCTCGATTCAATGTTCTTCCGACAATCAACAGTTTTTTTCTATAGACCCTGGAATTTCAGTGTTGTGCTCTCCTAAGAAAATTAGCCATTCTTAAGTGCCGCTAGGCCTAAAAAGCACTTGTGTTGCGCTAAATCATCGGTCAACTTCACATAATTCCTGCTCCTCTTCATTCTTTCGAAAATGACCATCCTTTTCTTCCCAATAACTGGCTCAGCCGGCATTCTCCCTTCTACCAGTCTTTTGTCATGACTCTACCTCTCATCTTCCTTGAGTGAGCGTTAGATGTATTTCTGTCGTGTTTAGGATGAAGCGACGAACTTGGATATGGGCAAGTAGCTTTCCGTATTTGTGGCAGACGACTGATCTCACCTGGTTGGCTCGTTAGTAAGTCTGCCAGCATGTCAGTCATGCAGGTCTTCTCATGCCAAGATAGGACACAAAAATATACCTCGTTTGAACCTGGGTCTAAGAAAATCTCAAATTACTGATTAGTTGAACATTTTTTGATACGAACTGAATAGTTAGGCTTCACCTGTGCTTGGAAAATATTTTAAGAGAAAGGCTAATGTTTCACGTGTGTGATATTCTTACGTAGCAGTAATCATCATGTATGTGTACTACTTCAGGTGGTATTGAAGGTCACTAAAGTCATAGGGTCGTGTTTTATTTTTATTTCACGGGTGAACAATGCAGACACTCCTATTACAGGTCAATAGCATTACTCCGTTGTTTTTTTTGTGTAGTACTTGTATTTAGTTCGTTTTCGAGAGTATTATTACGGAGTGTGTTTAGCTATTAAAGAAAAGTGTTTTTTACTGTGGAAAATTAGTGAAAAATCGATAATATTTCTCAAATCTGCGCGAATTCTAGATGAATTTTGGAATATGAGGCTAGAGCCTAAGAGTTGTTTAGAAGTAATTATGGTGAAATTTCGATCGTGATTCCGGTCATGATAGTGATATCTGTAAATACCCCATAGATAGGCAATGTTCGATCATGTTTAACGGATATTAGATGACTGGCTGTTTTATTCAGTTTTTATTTTTTTATTTTTGCCAAAATTTGGTTTGCAGCTCATACATTGCTTCCTTAGTGTAAGCATCTATGTGGAACTTCCGTTATATTTGACATTGATTATTAAACCACATTTAACTGTGACATTTGCTAAGTTTGTAATGATATCCTTGATGCTCAAGTTATTTAAGTAGATTTCGGTGAAATGCATGGCCTGAAGCTACATTGACTGCCGTATAAAGGCCGCGGGAGTTTCATCGTTTTGCCTCTCTGGACCATTTTTATGCGAGTAATCTCTTGCTAGGATTTTCCAAAATAAGGGCGTTGCATATCAATTCGTTGTGAATTAGGAGGCTGGTGAATTGCGTATTGTATCTGTTTTTCTGGTGATTCCACAAGGTGCCGAAGTTAATAACTGGTATGGTATTCAGGAGTATTTGTGATTGTAAAAGATTTTTCTTTGTTTTGGTTTGCGTCGGACGGTAGTTCTCGTGTTCTTTGTAGGTTTTGGCATGAGTGTGTGTACATTTTGAAAATATTTTTCGTTTTAAAATATTGGAAATATTTTTGTTGGGTGTAATTCGGTCCTCCTTGTAAAAGAGGAAGGAAGAATGAATGATGACTCGCTATTTTTGAAAACGCGTATTCTGATTAGAAGTTGGAAATTTGAAACTGCGGGGGATGCAAGAATGTTCAATTAGCAGGCTCCTGTCGTGGGAATATCAGAATAAAATTTGATTAAATTTTTTCAATTCAAGTAGATCCTGCTCCAATTATGATGGTGTCAAGAAGGTTTTTTGTTTGGTTGAAAGCCGCCAAATAAAAAGTCCCGAGGACTGACCGCTGAGATAGTAGGAGAAGAAAAATGCGTCCAATGCTTCGGTGAAAATGTCCTCGGTCGTTTAATGTCGGACGAAAATGCCCTCCCTTTATGCTGGAAATAAAATCCCCGAATTTTATCTCGTTATGCAATTCCGAAAGGGCCGCCAGACCCGTATTTCGCGGGCTGTCCGCGTTTAGGAGAAACGGCGATGTCATTTCCCCCGTCTCCTTCCCCCAAACCCACGTTCCGCTTTTGTGTCTTTTGAGGGCCACGAAGCCGCGACTCTCCTTTCAGTAGAATGACATAAAACGTGAGTGGCATCCATCCCCCCCTCCCCCTCCTCTCTCCCTCTTTCCCTTCCTGTGACTGCATTGTGTGAATCGGGACGTTAAGAGACAGCTGCGAACCGCCGCGGGGTCGAGAATTAAAACGAGGCCCTTCAAAGACCCTGTCCCATTTGTCCTGTCCCCTCCCTTCTCCGCCCCCGTCTGCCCTTCCCCCATCCCTCACACCGCCTTCACCACCCGCGGGGAAAGAGAGAGAGAGGGAGGGTAGTGTAGTGGTGACAATCAAACGGGAATAATTTCCACCCCTTTACCCGCTCCCTCTTTAGCAGCCCTTCTCCAAGTTTCTTTCTCCGCCTCTCGCTCCCCCGCATCCACAGCATTCCCTCCTCTCTCCCTATAACCCTTTCTTATTCTCGCGTCCATTCCGTTCCCTTCGATCCCTCCCTCTCCCTCCCGTCCCTCCGACCCCTTCCATCCCCCGCACTCGCCCGTCACAATCGACCACGAGCTCCACCTCTTCATCGCCCCGCTCCCTACCATTCCACTCCCCTCGTCCTTTCTCATTCAGTTTCCAGCACGTGTTGCCGCTCTTCTTATGTCCCCCCTCCCTCCATTGGCCTGTTCCCCAGATACGAAGCCAGACACCTCTGCGTAGTTGGTAGACATATTGGCGTAGATGCGAGTTTTTTCGTCGGAGGGGATAATCGAACTCAAGTGTTTTGCCGTTTTACCCTTCGAGGAGGGAATGAAATGACCCACACATTCAATGCGATGTAAATTCCTTTGATAATTTTTTGCCGATAAGGAGAAATCAAAATTTCTTAATAAATATTTAGATAACGTTTACGTTTGTGTGTATGTATAGAATGTGCATGTAAATAGTATGTATATGTATAGTGTGAGTATATACAGATATATACGCACCCTAACTTTTACGTTATCTAAATATTTATAATGCAATTTTGATTTTGATATTTATCAAGCGAGAGAGTGAGATGGGGTTATCCAACACAATTACAGATCGTCACATAAAAGACCCTCACACGCGTTCCGAAATTTTCGGTGGCCCTACTACCTTCTTCTGCGTGCAGAGAACTCTATTACTCCTATTCGCAGAAAAATGTGGTAGGGCCTCCGAAACTATCTGAATGCGTGTGAGGGACCATTTTTATTTTTGTTTATATTTGTGTTGGCTCATGCCATCTCATTCACTTGTTTGAATAATTATTCTCAGCGAGACATTTGTAAAAAAAATATATATGTATATTTGCCTCTGCCGGGCACGACACATAGCCGATTGGGCCGAGTCCTGTAGTTACCAGGATTCATTTTGATTTTGGTTGCCATCCTATAAGTCTTGGAACAAATAGTTGAGGTTGTTTCCCGTTGCCTTCCTCGATGGTGTCTTTTACGTGACACCATCACCCAATGGACGCCCCACTGTGGTCAGATGCTTTTGTAGCCGCGTCCCCGAGGAACAGAAGCTGCGTGGACTACCATTCGGCTGGCTGTTACCCTTTGGCGTATCTGTCAGGGATGATCCTTCCAGGAATAATTATCATGTCTCCCGAAAGCGCAGCTCTAAGGGTCATCGGAACGCTTCCTTCCACTTATCAAGGTTTTAGTTCATATGGTAGGATATATGTGTTGGTAAAATAGCAGCGGTCTCTAATTTATGGAAGTAATCATAATGCCGAATAATGTAATTGTGATTTCCGTTGGCTATTAATTTCGTACAATGCTCTTACGTCGTTCTCTGTAGCTGTGGATTATGTAGAAGTATTGCAACACGTTGTAAGAAGTAAATAGCTGCGGAAAATTACAATTTAATTTTTTTGCATGCGTAACTCATTTCGGTATTGTGGCTTTCAAAATATCATCTCTATCGCTTGTGTGTTTTCTATTTGGGTACACCTTTGCATATAGTAAGCGGCTACGTATACTTCTATTTAATATGCGACCCAGTATATTTTTCATTCTGGGCGCATCATTTATGAATTTTGGTGACCGTTCAGAAAAACATAACCCAATTTAACGTTCTTATTAGTGGTGCAATAGAGATTATGCCAAACTCCTTTGTCTCTTTCATCTCACGCTTATTTTTTATTGTGAATGTAATTAGCTATTAATATCGTATCTGTCCCCGGATATTATAATGTGAATTGAGTGCCTACGATTTACTTACTCTCTTGATTCGGACAAAGCGGTTAGCCAGGCTGCTTACTGCTGGTTAAGCTACCTAGCAAGTAGTTATTCGGTTAACCTGCCTAGTCTCTGCTAGACCGTTTAGCCATTAATTTGTATGAGTGGAATCTTTGTTGACCGTGCATAAGGTTTGTATTATTAATGATTTACTTAACCATGCCAGAAAATGGTTTTCATGACCAATTATTCTTATGGTGAATTTTGAACGCTCAACGATTGACCTCCTCAGCCGGACCGTAATCAAAGTCCTATCCAAATGATCTGGTTACGCGCTTTTAATATGCTTTATAATGTTTCATTATTTCTTTTTTGTCTCTTTATGCAATTGATGGTGCCGACCCCGGTGGCGGCGGGGTAACGTCCTCGTCTGCCATTCCAAGGGTCGCGGGTTCGATTCCCGCCTGGGTGAGTTTTCCTCCACCTAGGGCTTGGGTGTTTGTAAATGTGATCATTGTTATCGTTGTTAATAGTTCGATGTACAGGCCAGAATGTGCTGTTTTCGGACTTATACTAAATAAATAAATAAAATATTGCTTGCAGGAGAAGTACACATGTATTTATTGAGGGTAACTTGTTTTGTTTTCACGTTTCCATGATCTCTTTGCAAATGGTAATGTGCATTCTGTTTTCATTGCGTAATATGGTGTAGTCGAAGTTATTTTAGTAAACCACCAATCTTTCATGTACGGCATACGTTCGCAACTCTTTGCATGATGTTCATGCCTGATGTGGATACAACCCCTGACACTCACTACGCCGATGACTTTCAGGATATCAATTAGCAGAACGCTTGAAGGGGCTTGGCCAGCTAAATCGTACAGTCCGATGATGCTGATACATGGAATTGTGTATGATTAGTGAATGTTTTCGTTGCAATTTCAAGCTAATCGGTTGGATTCAGCTGGATATGTTAAAACCGTCATCCTGCCTTTGCCAACGGAACATCGCTCCGGTCAAGACGTACATTCGCGACCTCGAAAGGCGAAAGAGGGGTTCCTCGTTTTTCCAGGGCCGCGGGCTCCGTCCCTTTAAGCTCTGCGGGCGTTCCTCCAAAAAGTTTTCCTTTGCCTTTGACATTACTTTCCTTTTTTTTCATCATCTTCCGCCCTCGAGTCCTCCCTTGTGCATATTCATAAGTTTACCGAGCGTCTTCTCCAAAAAGTTCATTCCACTGAAATCACGAATCCTTTTTCGCCGTCCGTGTTTGCGACAGTGGATCGACTTTTTCCACGAGATCCGAGATTAGACGTCCGTGGTGTGCATTTCGAGAAAATCCTACCCTAACGTCCGCGGGCCTGGAATATTTTAAAAGTGGACATTTTTGAAGGGTTGGGACGCGATGACGACCGTCCTTACCTCACTTTTACCGCGAGCCTCTCAGCATCGTGAATGATTGCAGCGGCCGTGCCTGTGAGAGGCGGTGTTGCGCTCCCAGGTTTGAAGTATGCGCGCTCCACCCAAAACCTTTTGTCCGAATAGAGACGGAAAAACTTCCCGGGCGTTGGGTCTGCAAGCATTAGAGCAGTTTTTTTGGTTCTCCGTCAATAAAAAAAGAATTTCCTTAACGGTAACCTAATCACATTTAATGTAGTTCTTTATTTCACCTATTCGAAACCGAAAATGAATTAGCTTTATAACTTTAAGGATCGTCCTTTCCACGTGATGGAATTTAGACCCCGCGTCAGAAATGACTGCGGTGAGATTTAACTCGCAGATATCTTTGTATGGTTGAATATGCTTCGGATAAGAAACTGGAATAAAACTCCTTAGTCATAACTCCTGCTTTCAAAGTGATTACCAATACAGTAATACAGTTGTGACATTTCTATTCGCCATAACTTTTAATATATTTATTGCAATTTATAATTTCCGATGTTATTTCTTATGTTGGGGCATGGTAGTACGTTGGGTCGAGAGCATGGGGCTACAGACCGGGGGCCTCGGGTTCGATTTCGGGGGATACCTCTGGACATCCTAATTATGATTTTTTTGGTTACCAGATCTTCATGGGGAGCCAAATGCGGCTCAGTGAAAGAAACTGGACCCCCTACCCTAATGTGTGAATCTCACACATGCTGTGTTGGGCTTAATATTAGGTGAACTCTGCCTTAACTCATCAAACCAAACAATATTTATGTATTGTTGAGTTTCAATATTTTAGTCCATAAAAGGTTTCGTTGTAATCGAGAGTTGGGCGAAAGAAAAACAAACACCCTGGTAAATAATGTCGTAACTTGTTTCCCATATTTGGTCAGTCGGCTCCGGTGTGACGACATCGTTTTACGTCGTAATGAATCCTATGTTTTTTAGATGAATTCGTGTGTCCTGTACCTTATTGATGCCATTTTCAAATTTCCTGTGTTTCTTTCTACTTGAGGGATTCGCATTCTCGTTGCTCATTGTGTCTTATTTTTTCATTTCATGTTCATATTTTGACGAATAACACATTGCGAATTGAAAGCCCAATGATGTGCTTTGCATTTAGTAAAATATCTTAGCAAAGTTTCCCGTACACAGACACGGGATTTTTGTTCGCTTTTCCGTGTAAATTTCTTGTGCGTGTGTTTCCTAAGTGATCTGATCCCTGGCACGGAAACCTTACGCCCTGTTAATCACTGCGTGGGTACGGTGTGATAGTTTGCCCAGTTCACGATCGGTGGTAAATAATCTCTCGGCCATCGGATTCTGTGCTAATTATTGAGCTCTTTTTAAAGGTCGTAGCAGTTTAAAACCCCTTTTGGTAAGATTCTTAATATAGCCGATATTCTTCAGTGCCCTTGTAAAATTCATTAATGAGCTCTTTCTTGCATGAGTCCCGAGTACTTATTTTGTATTCCAAATGTGACCCAAACAATGCGGAATATCTTCTCATAAAATATAATCCACTAGAAAATTCAAGTTTTCTTAAACTTTTTTACAGCTTTTTTCAATTTTTGCGGCTAAACAATTTCATTTGCTCAGTTATATGAGTGAATATAAATATGGAGACATTTCTGGCGGACTAAAAATGTTTATAAAGCCTCATGTGGCTCTTGAGACATGAGTTCAACTTCACCAACGCACCATCTCCGCCTCCTGACCCTTCGAGTAGGCTGCATGCCTCGGTGGTATTAAATATTCTCTCCTTCCCGAGAAATAAATCTTACAACTCTTGTCCACGACGGTACTCGCGGGGAGAAGCCTCGGTTGCAGAGATGGGAATCGTAATCATTCAAATGTTCTTCTTCATTTTGTTTTATTTTTGCGCGCGAAGGCAAGTTTCATGTACAGTCCAAGGGAGCGACTTGGCTTACACGGCGTCGTTCCTATCTCCCCCCCCTCCGCCCCACCTGTGTCTGAGGTTGTGGTGGGTTCTCAACGTCGAAGTAAAAAGTCACTCCGGCCGCAGGCAGCATCGCTCCATAATCTGTGCGACGGAGAATGCGGGGGGTCGCGCGGCAGGATTTTCCGCATACACGACCGCACGCGCTACTCTCTATCCCCTCCAGGCGTGGGGAGTTCTTCCCCAAACCCCCAACCCTCCCTACCCGGAATCACGTCGCATTCTCACTCGCACTCGTTAAACGCGTCCCCATGGGACGGGATGCCCCGTCACTTGAATAGCTCCCGTCAGGTGCACCGTCGTAACTCAAAGTCGAGGGAGCACTTTTCCGTCCTTCATATCGCGCGCGTCTTTTATGTCAGTATTCATTTTTTTTAATAACTCATCCCCCACCCCGGTTTGCTCCTCCACCTCTTCCGAATCCCTTCCCCCCCACCACTCCCCCTGCTCTTCCCCCATCTCCTCCCCCACTCCACTTTGGTAGCCAATTCGTGTCGACCCCTTTTCGCGTTCATTTGCTTTTAAAAAGCTTTGTCACGCCCCACTTTTATTGTGCTCCGCGTGTTTGTGTGTACGATGGCCTTTCATAACTCACGAAATATTTCTCGTCCCTTCCCCTCCTCCTGTCCTCACTGCTCCCTCCCTCTCTCCCTCCCTCCTCCTGGCGTTTTTATTACTCTCCGGATGGCTGCTCCCTTCCGAATTCATAGCGACTAATTTCGTCGTCATGCAAGAACGGTCTTGGATGCTCTTTTTATTTCATTTCCCCCAGTGGTGGGCCGTTATGATCCCCTCGTACACCTGATATGGGTGCGGATGAGTGGACGGGTTATATACATGTAAATATATATACGAGGGTCATCCGGAAAGTAGTACCCGTTCGTGCCGCATGAAGTGCTGACGACGCGAGTAGCCGCTGGACGAGGTCAGATAGCTTCAGTGGCTTGTCTGCCTTCTCTGAGCCAAGTTGCGTGACGCTAGCATTGCCTGTGTTGTTTCTGTGATTGTTTACAATGTTTAAAAAAATTGAGAACGCCGCCAGTTGTGAAGTGAGGGCAGTGATTAAATTCCTCAATGCAAGAAACGTTCGCCCATGTGATATTCATCGCCAATTAAAGGAGGTGTATGGAGACAATGTAATGGACGAGTCGTCTGTTCGGCGGTGGTGTCGCAACTTCAACATGGGGAGGGGGAACACACACGACGATGAGCGTTCGGAGAGACCGTCTGTCATTACAGACCAACTGGTGAGCTCAGTTGACGAATTCGTGAGGAACGATCGGCGCGTCACAATTGATGACATCTGTGAGCATTTTCCCAATGTTTCTCGAACAATTGTTCATGAAATTGTTAAACACCATCTGCATTATGCAAAAATTTGTGCAAGATGGGTCCCTCGCGTATCTCAATGAGCTGGCGGCGAAGGACTATGCAGCAGGAATACAGAAACTTGTCACACGTTATGACAAATGCCTTAATTTGCTTGGAGATTATGTTGAGAAGTAGTTTAAAGTATCCTCTTTCAAATAAAATTTTTTATGTTTGTTAATATTTACTTTTGTGTCTTTATTTCACGAACGGGTACTACTTTCCGGATGACCCTCGTATATGCCATTTGTTGGCATATGGATTGGGTTGTGAATGAGTTAGTTGCGTTGTTGAGTGCGTGAGATAGTCGAGGGCATTCGCGGATGTGGACGTTCTTGGATAAGCCTGCCGATAAATCTTGGGGATGTGAGTATTTAATATTAGTGCCGGGATATTAAGCGCTAAAGAGTGAGGATTTCGGATGAGCATAAAAGTTGAGCCAAAAAGGAATCACATTTTTAATATGGCATTATTATAATGGCAGTGCTCCGTTTAAGTTAGGGTTTGGAAGGGCGGACAAACTAAACAGCGATACATTCTAATCCCAGCCTAACGAGACAACTTGGCACCCTTACAAAATAATAAACCCTACGTCAATTCCGCATACTTACTACCTACCTTCATTCTGTCCAGCATACCTATTCATTTCGTCCCCCTAACGCTCATTCCTAATATTCTCCACTCTACCACAGTCTTCGACATTCCATCTGCAGTCAAAGTGTTCTCTGTCTGTACTTATCTTACGTCCTTTATATTTCTCCCAGCAATCCACCCTCCTTTCCTGCCATGCCTAGAATTTGTTAGTTTGTTTTCCTTTCCGCCCCAACTTTATTCAAGCAACATTTTTTTTAGTATGTGCCCCGCAATAGTTCGATTTGACGTAAATTGTACGGTTAACGCGATAGTCTAAATTTAAACTTAAGTTTTTATTGGCCTTCTGGCATGGTTAATGGCAGACGTAACTTTTTTAACCGCGGACTTGGGTATCTTTGATGTTTTCGGATTCGAATCGAGATATTGGAGATGTGCTACGAGCTATCTGGCTATTAGCTGCTCTTTTTCGATTCTCGACCCTCTTTCCACGTATTAACGTGTCCACGTATCGGTTCATGAGTAATTCAATTTCAATGAGCAAACTTGGTTTAAATATATCCTTGCGTCGTATCATACCTGATGGTATATATGCTGGTGTGTACATCCGCCAGCAGAGAAAATGTCAGCACTCCATTTCAAATGAGCTCAACAAATGTTGGAAAATCCCACTCGGCGTGCGATTATGAGAGTACCGTAAAATTATACGATTGAGCGCCAATCACAGCATAATAAATCTCGGCCACCCGTCATGCTCCTGCCTCAGCGTGCGAAGTGTTTACCATACTCATACATGGCCGTAATTACTCGGCTCCATAAGTTTATGATCCCTCCCGATTGTGGGTGTGTTCGCCTACCAGAGTTTAAAGCCTCATTCTTCATGCCCTACGCAGGACTCAGGGTTTCTCTCACGTAAATGATTTGGTGATTCAATTCCGATGTTCTTTTATTTTCCCATTCCCCAATGCTGTTATTCAGGATGCGTGTGTGTTTGTGAGAATAGGGTTCAGGGAAAGGACGGAACTGGGATAAATTCGGCGTCGGCAAAAGTAGGAACTAGTTTGAAAGTCCCATCCGATATAAGGATATTCTCCATGCCATGTAACCACCTCGTAGAGGTAAGAAGTCCGCTGAATAATTGAAAATCCGAAAGAAATACGGGGTCCTGGTACTCAAGGGTAGCCATTATAAAAAAGACATCCATCGCCGATGGAGACCTATCCTTCATAATTCGTGTAGTAATGAAATTGTAGTCTTCTACTCCTCTTATGTTAATTTTTGTGATAGTTATAATGGATCGCAGGCTACGTTATTCGTTTCAGAAAGGGGGGGATCTTCGGTGGAGAATATGGGATTGTTTAAGTCTGTTGCGAGACTTCTGAGGAAGTAATTCTGAAGAATTTTGTATGTATAATAAACTAATGCTTAGTAATGAAATGAAAATTTTGACTTTTTTATTTGTGCGTTAAATTAGTGTAACCCCACGGCAGATTTCTCCATTAATGGCCATTCACACATCTTTTAATGCCACGTCATGGTGAAACGCAAGTCAGTTCTAAGAAATACCAAAGGAAAGTGCTATTGTAGAGGTATTAATGTGACATCCAAATGGTAATTGTTTTTTTAAAGTTGATCATTAGGCGTGGTGGTAGTTTGAAGGCGTAGCGTTGTAATGGGGAAAAGGCGAACTTAAAGAAAAATTCGCGAGAATGAAAATGATTGCGGCTTAATCACTACTGTAGTGGCAAGTCACCCGCGTCCAAAAAATAAGGTTTCCACTTTCAAGAATCCCCAAATTAGGAAATAAAAACCCATCAAAAATAGTTTCATCCAAATTTTTAATTGTTAATAATTGCTCAAAATAACTAGCCAAATCATATTTTAAAAAATATTACATCGATTATTTAAAAAAATACATCTGTGGTGTATATTTTGCGGTAGGGATTTCATTTGGTTGGGTAAGTTAACTTTTTTATTGTTTAATTTTGCCGTGTAGAATCTAAATTTCTCTACGGGATACATATCTACGTGTATCTTTCGGAATATCGGATGCGTCTCTCCTAAAGTGTATTCCCCACATAATTTCACTCTAGGGAACTAGTAGTTACGTCTCTACACAAAAAGGGTTTATTTCTTTTATTTGCCCTAGTATTTAAACATTTTTCGTTCCATCTGGCGCGGAAATATGGTTTTTCAACTTAACCGGCGCCCTTATATGCATAGATGTAAAGGGAGTCCACGGAAGTGTGCGCCGAAAAAAAAATCAAGGTGGATGGCTTTGGTAGCAGCTTCCCTTGGATCGTCCCTTTGTTAACCTGATGCCCTTCCCTTTCCGCTCCCCCAACCCCTTCGCCCCCGCCCCTCCTTCCGCCTCGTTTATCCGACCGCACGCGAACCTCGAACCACTCCCTCCTCTCCCTTCCCCCCTCTTCCTTCGCCAGACTGTCCCGTCGTTTTTCCGCCCTTATAATTTAGCGCGTCGTACCTCCTCTCCTTGCCTCATGCCATCCTCCCCTTCCGACCTCTCCCTTCCAGTTAGCTCGCCTGATGGATATCGGAAGGACGGCGGTTCCCCCCCTCTCCTCCCCTCCCTTGATTTTATGCGGTCGGATAAAATAATAGTGGAGAACATTCAGTCCGTGCTCCAATGCTGTAGAAACATTTTGTTGGGGGTTAATGCTTTGTGGGAGCGCAGTGGGAATAAGTATGTATTCTCATGCCTCTGTTTATAGGCATTGACTTTACGGGGATAACTAGTTCCGAAGTGGGGAAATCAATTTTTAAATCCTAAATGAGGGCTTGCTGAGTGAAGGTTGTATATGAGAAGGGTGAAATCCTACATCCTCGCATTGAGTAAATGAGTCAGGCTTTATTGCAAGTATTTTTTTATTCTCATTTTGTGGTGCCTCCAACCGAAATGTTATTTGTTATTACAAGGAGATAGCTTCAGGCGTCACTTTGTGGAAACGATACATATTGCAAAGGAAACACTTGGTTTTTCCACATAAAATATTTATTCATACACATAGAATAAATATTTTATGTGGAAAAACCAAGTGTTTCCTTTGCAATGTTATTACAAGGCTGTTTTGCTTCGAGTATTTTCTGAAATACCTGGGTAGAGGTGTGCATTGGTACACGTGTAAGGTAAGCGTCAAAACTTCACGAATGAGTATGGCAGTGGGTGATAGGCCATCTGCCATAGGGCAACTATTTGTCGCTGATGATGTTCTATACTGCTTTGCTCTCGCATTGTTCGAGGGTAAATTATGATTCTTGATTTTCAACGTCAATTGAGTAGTTATGCAATTGTGAATAAAAATCCACATAACCAATAAACGTGTTTTCATTAAGAAAAGTGCATGTGTCATAGGAATCTCTTGCCGTGCTGAGCCTTCTCCTTTAGAGAATATCCTGTTGTTTATTGATGTGTGGGAGGTCAGTTATGTGAGAACAATTTCTGTAGCGCATTTGGATGATGATGTTTATGTCTCCAGAAAGCTTAATCTGCATCATGTTGTATACGCTGCACCAAAGTTGTTTCAAATGTTTTCCGCAAGTTTCCTCTTCATGAATTTAAATTATGGTGTAATGTAAGCTGAGCCAATCAGTTTAATGGAAGCCGGTTGGTCATTTCAATTAACTAGAGTCGATCTTCGGGGAACTAATTTGGCATGTAATGAAAATTGGATATTTCAGGTTCATTGGTGAATACATTTTTATGGAAATCGATTTGTTTAAGAGCTCAAACGAGTGTTCCCACTTGGTTTTATCAGCACGAGTCTGTCACACACGAGCCTCTCGGAATCGTTAGCGACACGTGGATGGTAAAAAATAATTTCTTGGAAGGAAAAGTTTGGTCACCGGTACCTGTGGTTTGAAAATGAGAATTAACCACCATTGAAACTAATGAAGTATGGTCTATCAAGGTGGCACTTCAATCTGCTAACACGAATGAACGCTTGCATTGCATGCTTTCAATGGCACAGGTTTATCGGAAGCAGAGATTTGTATAACGCAGTTCCCAATGCGTGCTCGAAACCTGCTTCCTCCTTCCCCGCCCCTCTTTCACTTCCTTCTTCGAGCCCCCCCTTCCCACCCAGTCTTTTGCTCCCTCGTCCCGTCCATCGTTCCTTGTTCTTAAAACAATCTCACATTCAACTCTACTCGACCCTCTCACTTCTCCCCCTCCTTCAAGGCTCCTCCTCCCCCAGGGGACGTCATAACTCTCCGTGAGCAATTGCTTCGGAAACGAAATTTTCATTTTTATCTCCACCCGTCTTCCATCGCTTGTTTTATGTCCCCGTCCCGAACTGACCATCTCCCGTTCCCTTGGCCTCCCCGTGTTGCGATTTTTATAGCTTCCACCCCCGTCCTCCTCCCCCCCCTTGCGCAGGCCGGCCTCCCGCCGTCCTACGCCCTTGCGCCGTGCGTATAATATAATGTAAGTACTATTTCACTCGGTTGCGTGCATGTTGAGATGTTGGGATCCACTCCGTTCGTAATGAAAAACGTTTCAGAGGCGTGTTCGGTGTCATCCTCCTCCGGCGATGTCGTGTTCGAAGTCGCCGGTGTGCGTCGTGGTTTTGGATATTATTTCGTTCCGTCTTGGGAACGGGGACGTCCTTTTATCCTCTTAGAACTCTTGTCCCGTGGTCAGATGAAGTTCGCCATTTATTTATCTGCGGCGTCGTTCACCCCCCCCCCCCCCCCCGAGTACCCTCTGTGGAATGGCGAGAACGTTGATACGAGTCGAGCGGGATGCTGGAAGAAGGATTCTCTGCTGATATTTTCGGTCGAGGATGACTCTATGCTTAATCGTGTTAACGGTTATGGCACGGAATAAGAATGTCGTTTAGGAGCGTTGATTTCGTTTCGAGAGCTTATGTTGTTAGAGTGGACATTATAGTTTTGCACTCCCACACCTGAAAGATACGCATAAGTGAAGTTATGTTAGCTTTCACTCACAATACTGTCATATGATTACTTTTTATTAAATCGGATTTCTACATTTGATTACCCAACGCAACTCAGCAGCGGAAAGATTCAGATTCTGTGAGCTTTAGACTGCGAAATGATATGGAGAACAATGTTATTTGTTTTCATTCTCAGTTGACTATTTTTCCCTGCTCCATTGCATAGAAAACATTTGTATCTAATGGAATTCGGAAAGGTTTAATTTGTTGCTCTCGTGGTAAATGTACGTAGATAAATATATCATTCAAATAATTGTCATAAAAAAATTCCATAAGTTAGTAAAACACGCCCAATATTGCATTATGTAGATTGGCATGCATCTGTGCATGAAAACGCATGCGTTCATATTTATGTATAACTCATATTTATGAATGAACGGGTGCTGTTCTAACCCCCACCCCTCGTCGTACGTCCTCGCGCCTGCTTGCAGTGTATTGTGTTGATGTAAGTGTAAAATTAAGTGCCAATTTCGAAATCACGTGTAAGTTTTGGTTCGGCGTCGGTCAAAGATTTCAGTTAGTTAAAAGATTAATGCGTTGTATCTATTATGATCGAAAACATTCGTCATCCATCTAGAATTTCTATTTAAAAGAACGTCCCCATTGGCCCACAGTTATAATGGGGTTTAGTTTTTCAAGTATTAGCGCCCCTAGCCAAACACTACCCTTGCGACTCGTAGGATGAAACGTACTATAAGTGAGACAACAAATTGTATTTAATGTGTATTTTTTCGTCTATACTTTGAAGGCTTTTCTGTTATACGGCGTGAATTGGTACAGGAATTAATGTCAAGATTGCCACTTCGAGTCTGGTGCAGTGTGTTGGATTGGAATTTCAATAGTTTTTTTCAACGTACCCACCTAATACTTGGACAATTAATTATCTACCCCCAAGAGCGCGATTTTTTCATTGATGTGAGCCATTTGATTTGGTGAGGAAAAATTACTCCGGGTTTTTTAATCAACATTTAGTGAAAATATTGCATTGCTCGGAGTTAACTCATAGTTTACTTAAGGATATGGTTTATTCCCTCTATATTTCTAACGCGAACATTTTCACAAAAATATATCGCATTTGAAATGTAAATTGATACTGAAGCAGTCCTTGAAGCAGAATAAAATCGGCCATTGGCTATCAGACATAAATGTTTATTGGGATATCAACAGATTTCACGAGCTGATAGTATGCAACAATAACCAATCATTCCTTACATTTCTGGCGTCAGCGCCGTCCGTAAGGCTTTTTATAATGCCGTGGTTTACGTCGAGCGGATGAGTAAGGATGCTGAATCTTAGATGCGTATTTCAGAACTGTCTTTTCCCGAGCATTGGTCACCTTTGTGCTGCAGCTGCGAGTTATTCCCTTCCCCCTGCGCCCCCTAACATTCATCCCCCACATAATATCGTCCATCAGCAAGTCTCCTCCCAAAAGCCCCCTCCCCCGGTTAAGGGGTTGGATTCCGAGACGTTATGTTTGTTGCCGTGGCTGCAGCGTATCTGGATGCGGAATTTATAGCCTCCCTTCCCAACCCCTCTCTCTCCCGCTCCCTTCTTTCCCCACCCTCTCCCGTCCCCCCTCTCTTTTCTTTCCAGTCTCTCTTTTCGTATCCTTCGCCCCTTTTTCCTGCTCCCCCACCTACGAAAAACCCTCCCTCCTCAAACTAGGGCTGCCACATTTACATTGCCACGGCGTTTCAGGGTTCTTAGTTCAGAGACTGAAAATTTCCAGGTTCTCCCCGTGCGACTAGATCAAAAATGTTCTCAAATATAATTAACATGATTAATTTTGAGAAAACAATCCGGAGATTGGCAATAGCACCTGCTTTTCAGTAGTTCATTGCACTACTCTGCCTAGTTGTAGGTCACACATATCTTTGTTTATTCCTCCTTTCCTCTTAATGTTCTTTGTATTTTTCGTCCACGTTATTCGCGTAATCATTGCTTAATGTTGCAAAAAAACCCGTCCATGCTGTGTACTTTATGCTTTTCGACTCCTTAGCGTTCCATCATGCTTCGTTTGTCTTATTTCCTTGATTCAAATTAATAGTCTCCCGTACCGTCCATGTGAAATTCCGACCTTCGTTGAATTCCTGCAGTCTGCCCCCCCCCCCTGGTTGTTGCATCGGTAACGTTAAGACAATGATGTGGATTATAATTGTTAAACAGTTTCCAATCTTTGTTCTGAAATTTTGGCAATATTAATTTCAAGTCCTTATTTGTTATTTTTATTTGATATTTTCATGGCCAATATTAAGTATGCAGTTGAAAATTAGAATTGTTGTTTCCTCGTATTTTCATTGCGCCGTGGAACGCTGGGTAAGCACGCACTTTTTTTAATTTCTCTGGTTCGGTCCCGCCTTTTTACTTCTTGGAGGCATTTAAAGCTTGTAAATTATTGCATTAAAGGAAAGCCTGCGTATTTCTTCCCAATGAAAAATTTTCTGTCCCAACCTCGATCATTTGTGAACGAGTTTTGGTCTTTTCTTCTGTGGACTTTTAAAAAGTTGGACGTCGCTCCGAGCAGTCCTCTTCTTAGATTCGTATTTGTGGCCTAAAGAAAACGTTGGATGGTCCGGGAGAGGTGGTAGCCCTTAACCCACCCAGCTGCTAGTTTACTTTATTCCTCCTCTTCCCTCCAGAAACGCGAGAAGTTTGCTTATCTCTGATCTCTCGTCTCTTAATGAAGGCAACTTTTTTTAGCCGATGGCGTCTTCATCCTGATTCTTTCTCCGAGCGTCTTCTTGTCTCACCACTCACTCTTGGACCATTCGTGGGTTGAAATTACGAATGTGTTGTTTCATTCTCGATTTTATTTCCGATGCTCACGACGAGGGGGGTTGGGAAGGAACGGTGATAAATCCGCTTTTCATCGTAAACTTGGATGGTTTCTTTGCTGTTCTGCTTGTCGGGTGAATTTATTTCGTGAATTTTTCTTACTATTTATCTGGACGGTAGAAATTTCGTGGACCTGCGGGAAGTATTAGCCATGTCAGAATATTTACCCACGTAGGAGTGTCGACTTTCGTCTTATTGATTAATATACTCCTTCCTTTAGGTGTTTTTCATTTACGTTTCATTTTTCATATAAATTATGGGTAGTGACATGCTGTGGGCCTTCGCGATGCAGCATTCCTTCTCACGTACGAGAGACTAATCGAAAGAGGTGTATGAAACCTTTGCTGTTTTGTTGGTTAAATTATCTATTTTTTTCCAAGTGTCTATTTTTTCGACTCATGACTTTGAGAAAAAGGGTTGCGTAATGAAACGCAAGTGTTCGGTGATGTTGCTGCCATTCTTGGCTATTTAAATTATGAAAGTTAAAAATGGGGGGTTGATTCAATACACTTCTGTTTGATGCCTCTAGATACTCGAGTGACTAAGATATCATGAGCTTTTTGCGCAGTTGCAAATATCAGTATTTGCGTGAATGTTTTTATGATATGATAGAAAAGTGTCTCGATAAAAGGCTATAAATTCATATCATCCCATTCTCATGAAATATTTTCAAAGCTTACATCTACATAGTACCCTGCCAACCGCCGCTAGGGCGTGTTTCGGGGGATATTATGTCACGAGGTTAGGTCACGCTTATGTACTAGTAAGGAATTCTCGGTAAAGATATAGTTCTCGCAATGCTATCTTCTGCCACAAATGTCTGCGGTTACCTATGTGACAATCTGAGTACGAGGGTCATCCGGAAAGTAGTACCCGTTCGTGAAATAAAGACACAAAAGTAAATATTAACAAACATAAAAAATTTTATTTGAAAGAGGATACTTTAAACTACTTCTCAACATAATCTCCAAGCAAATTAAGGCATTTGTCATAACGTGTGACAAGTTTCTGTATTCCTGCTGCATAGTCCTTCGCCGCCAGCTCATTGAGATACGCGAGGGACCCATCTTGCACAAATTTTTGCATAATGCAGATGGTGTTTAACAATTTCATGAACAATTGTTCGAGAAACATTGGGAAAATGCTCACAGATGTCATCAATTGTGACGCGCCGATCGTTCCTCACGAATTCGTCAACTGAGCTCACCAGTTGGTCTGTAATGACAGACGGTCTCCCCGAACGCTCATCGTCGTGTGTGTTCCCCCTCCCCATGTTGAAGTTGCGACACCACCGCCGAACAGACGACTCGTCCATTACATTGTCTCCATACACCTCCTTTAATTGGCGATGAATATCACATGGGCGAACGTTTCTTGCATTGAGGAATTTAATCACTGCCCTCACTTCACAACTGGCGGCGTTCTCAATTTTTTTAAACATTGTAAACAATCACAGAAACAACACAGGCAATGCTAGCGTCACGCAACTTGGCTCAGAGAAGGCAGACAAGCCACTGAAGCTATCTGACCTCGTCCAGCGGCTACTCGCGTCGTCAGCACTTCATGCGGCACGAACGGGTACTACTTTCCGGATGACATCGTACATTATTATTTCCAGGCATTTCCCTCATGTGAGTAAAATAATATTTGTGTCAGCTTAAATACATGCGAATAAAATCAAATTTTTATATTTGCTGTCTCAAATTATCACGGCTGCTGTTTGTCCAATCTTTTTTTATAATAATTAATTATCTTTTTTATTGATGTTAATCCATCGGTTGACTTAGGTCTTGGAGATATATTTCCCAGTTTAATCTTGCACAGCACATCCCTGAGCGACAATAAACTCCTTGCACTCTGCTTCCCTTAATTCCCTGCAACATGCCTAATCTTTCGCTCTTACCTCGCTTTCCTAACATCCCCTCCTCTGTCGTTTACTTGTTTTGTATTTTTTACGTAAAAATTTACTGTCGGCTATGAGGGTCCATCAGGTGCTTATGAGAAATAACAAATCTAAGTCTGCTCAGTTTCACGTCGGCAGGCGTCATATTTGGAAGGTTCCCGTGCAACAACTATACGCCTAAAATCCGTTTTTAGTTTTCCAAACAGGTACTTCTTTTCCTCTTTCGCCTCACCCAAGTTTGTGCACGTACCTATGGCTATCTGGGCCCACTGCCGCGAATCAGTTCCAAGTTTTGAGTATGCCCTCGCGTAGGTTCCTTCTCCTCTCTCCGTCCGCCCCCTCTCTACCCAGCGCAGGTAAAAATTGTTCGGTTACGCCCACCTTATTCGAGCGGACGTTCAAGTCAACAGGAAATCACGCGGATGCGTCGGTTGTCGGTCGCATCGGGAAGCGAAGCAGCGATCTCGTCGATGCTCATGCGTTCCCCTTCTTCGCTGCGAGAGAGGGAGGGAGGGAGGATAACGAGGCTCGTAGGGGGAGGGAGGTCGCAGGCGGGCTCTGGGAGGGGTGGAGGGTTTAATTATCACGTAATTGTGGGTGCGCGCATAGCAGGGGGGGTGGTGCTGCCCTTCCATCCTCAAGGTGGGCACCACAAGTACGGTGCGAGGTGGGCAGGAAAAAGGAATACCTTCACTCCCCTCCTTTAACTTCTCTTCAGTCTTTTTTTTTACGTACCTTTCCCCCTCCCTCCGCTCACTATTCCTTTCGTTCTTGGTCTCTCTCCTTCTCCTTGCCCACCCTTGTTATATCCTTACCTCCCCGACCACCTCCTTAAAAGCTTTCAAGATGGACGAGGGAAGTGGAAGTTGCCCCTCTCTCGCAGGTATGGAGGGGTCGTGTGGTGGCGTTGGTGAGCTTGGGGTGTGAGTCTCATGGATGCCCGTCTCTGTGGAGGTTGGGCCTCGACGCCCAGCCCTGCCGCCCATTCCGGAACCGGTTTCTTTCCCTCCCCATTCCTCTACCCCCCCACCCCGCCTCACCACTATCTCTCTCTCTTTATCCCCATTCCTCTCTCTTCCCCATTCCTCTCTCTTCCCCCCTCCCATCTTTTACAGTCCTCTCTGTCTCTCCCCCACCCATCCCTTCTTTCTTCTCCTCAACGAGGTGTCTGCTGGAGCCCTGGGATCGCGAGGGGGAGGGAGGTCAGGGGAGGGGCCCGCCGAGTCCGGCACTCGATTAGCGCGGTTCCGCCGTGTGCGCCCTTTTGTCGTGTCCCCTTCCTCCGGCTCGGCGATTCACTCTCGCATCCCACACGGGTTTTGTTTATTAATTTTTATGAGCCAATATTTTACCATGTGCCTTTGGAAAACGGTGGGAATCATGATAAGTCGAGAATTATGTTCGTCAGTACTTATGTTTTCATTCTAGTCCCAGGGAGCATAGATGGTCTTGGGTGGAGGTTTTTGTGTCAACAGGATCGTTTTTTACTTTGGCGTACGGGCTACCGTGAGAAGTGAAAGCAGTGACATCGAAAGGTTGTTCTCGGTTGCGTGTATTGTGTCTGTTGTGGTGTGTGTTATTCTGTGAGTGCTAAACGTTGAAATCGTGCGATTCACCATCCCTTTGGCCTGAATATGGTGAAGTTCGACGACAGAATGCCTCAGCCCCCTGGGCATAGGCTCCCTCCTGTGGTAATGCTGGATCGGACGTTTCGAAGCACAACTAGAACAAAGAAGGCTCCAATACCGTTGGATAACACAACCGAACTGGACCACTGGGTGATTGACGAGTGGGAAAAGATTTTTAGAGAAGAAGCCTTACTAGAGGCAACCAAAATGTGCCTACGCGTCCCATTTCGAAGTTCCCGCGGCTGTAGCGTCCCAGCGTACCACGCCCCAAGGATGGTAAACAAAGGCACCCAAACAGAGTGGGCTACGGAAACTGTTAGCCCCGCATCACCAGAGATGGATGCTATTTCTCCGGGCCCGTTTTCACCACCAATCATTCAGTCGCCTGCCGTCATAACGGTTACTGGGGTGACACGTGAAGCCCCGCCCGAGGACAATCTGCCTCCGCGTCGCGACGCACACACTGCGGCACGCAACGCGCCATCTAGGTCTGGGATATCCACGGCCAGCGCAAACGACAGGTACGGCGTACCACCACTGAATGGGCACTTAGGAGAAGCATCCGGAAGACGGCGGCGCCGAAGACGTCGTAGCGAAATATGGCAGGAGGACATGGGGGAGGCCCCAATGAAGAGATGTCTTCGGAAGAGGAAGCACGAGGCTACGCCAGGCCTCACACAGATGGAAGCCATAGGCCACCGATGACCAGTGGCCACCAGCATCAGCCCAGCGGCCACGGGCACCAGCCGGGTCCCCGATACCAGGCACCCGAACCCTCGCTGCACCCTCATCACAGCTCCATAGACGGGCCTGCGGGTCACTTCGTTCAACGCCCTCACCCACAGCCACCGCTGCGACGGCCAGGACTTCAGGACCATCGCCGGACCCATCACTTCCGCGAACACCAATCAACCAGCCTTTATCTGCCATGCTGTGAACACGGAGCTGTACTTTAGCAAGCAGCATCGGGAGGCGGTGACTCTCACTCGACCGATCACTCCGCCGGAAGTCCGGAGACGCCTGCAGGTGGCCAAGAAAACGGCTCCTGGCCAGGATGGGGTCGCGTACTGGGACTGGAGACTGGTAGACCCGGACGGGAGAGTGCTGGCCGCGGTGTTTGACCGTTGCTTACCCACCGGTAGAATTCCGAAGGCCTGGAAGTCTTCCCGCACGGTACTCCTCCACAAAGGGGGGGGGGTTGAAGGACATCTCTAACTGGAGGCCCATAGCTCTGCTCCCCACAATGGTCAAGGTGTTTACCGGTATCCTAGCGGACAGGGTGTCAAGGTGGGCGTTGAAAAGTGGGTGTATATCGCTCCCTATTCAGAAAGGGTTCATGCCGGCGACAGAAGGGTGCTGCGAGCACAATTTCCTCCTCAAAGCGGTGGTAGATGATGCCCGGATGAACAAAAAAGAGATTGCGGTCGCCTGGTTGCACCTTGCCGACGCCTTTGGCTCACTCCCCCACCCACACATACTCCGCACCCTGAGGGCATTGGATATGCCGGAGTCGATCATAGAGCTAATTTCCTCACTGTATACCGGGACGACGACCACTGCAGAGCTAAGATCGGAAACCCCGGATCCCATAATAATGCACTGCGGTGTGAGGCAAGGGGATCCGCTGTCCCCGCTGCTCTTCAATCTTGCGATGGAGCCGTTAATTCGTGCAATACTAAACACGCGGGGCACCACGGCATACCGTTTTGGGCCAACATCCCTGTGTGTTTTGGCGTACGCCGATGACCTGGTCGTCGTCGGTAGGAGCGCGGGCATGCTTCGTAGCATCCTCCATGTGGCCGGCAGAGCGGCTGACTGGTGCGGGCTCCTGTTTAAGTCGAGGAAGTGTGCGAGCCTCCACCTCAACTTCCGGAAGGACCATCAAAAGGTGCAAGCTACCACCTTTTGTATACAGGGAGGCGAAATGAGGGCCCTGAAAGAAGGGGAGAACTACATGTACTTGGGCTCCCCCGTGGGGTTCAAAACATGTACATCCCCCACCACCGCCCTGGAAGGCCTTATGACGGACCTGGCGAGTTTGAACGCCAGCAACCTGCTCCCGTGGAAAAAATTAGACGCTCTTCGGACATTCCTTCTATCGAGGATGTCCTTCCCGCTGAGAGTGGCCCCAGTTACCCGTAAAGACCTTAATAAAGCCGATCGGGCTATTCAGAAGGCAGTGAGGTCCTGGCTGTCCCTCCCGGTGAGGGCAAGTAAGGAGATTGTTAACCTGCCATGTCAAGATGGGGGTGGAGGCTACATGCCACTCCCGCACGAAGCCAGCATCATGGCTATTGTGCAATTATTCCGAATGCTTACTTGTAGGGACAAGACCATCCGAGACGCGACGTGGTACGGCCGCCGAGACTCCGTTCATAAACGAATGGGGAGGAGCGGCCCCCCTCCGGACAAGCGGGAAATGTGCCACTACCTCTCGGGGTCGATGGAAGGCGACCGGAAGACCGATGCGGGAGAAGTCGCGTCAACGTGGTCGATAGCCAGAAAGGCCACCAGGTGCCTGGCCCCACTCTGCACTCCGGAATGGGAGTGGAGCGAGGCAAGACGGGGGATCTCGCTTCGTGTGAAAAACCCCTCACCATCGACCGAGCTGTGCATCATCCCACCATCTTCCCGACACCGACTAACCGCCGATCTCAGGAGGGCTGTGTCGGACTGCTTCCGCCGCCGCCTGGTGGCAAAACCTGACCAGGGCAGGATGATGGACGTGGTCACAGTGAGCGCAGAGGGGAGCCATTTCATGCTGTCTGGGGAGCACACTCGCCTGGTGGACTGGGCCTTCGTCCACCGAGGAAGACTCTTATGTGCTCCCCTTACTGGGCGCACTTAGGGGGAGCGCGAGACCTGAGTCCACCCTTTGCAGGCTCTGCAAGGGGACGGATGAGACTCTGGTTCACGTCCTGAACCAGTGCCTCGCCCACAGGCAGCTGCGAATCGCCCGGCACAACAGAATCCAGGAGCTCCTACTGGAATGCCTCCCGCCCTCATGGGATGTCGCTTTGGACAAGACAGTTCCCGGTCAGGACTCCAGACTTCGTCCCGACCTGGTGATCCGCGAAGGGGACAGTATCCATGTCGTGGATATTACGGTCCCCTTCGAAAACCGGATGCCGGCTTTCCGAGTGGCGCGGGCGGTAAAGATGGAAAAATACCGTGGATTGGCCGAGAGCATTCGCGTCGCCCACGAGTACAAGATTACTGTCCGCCTGTGTGCCATCATCGTTGGGGCCCTCTGGTCCTGGGACAGGAAAAACGATGCTATTTTATCCCGACTCGGCATCCAGAAGGGCAGGGCTCGTGCGCTGAGCAGGAAAATATGTTCGGCGGCCATCAGGGTATCCACGGACATCTACCGGAAACATGAAGTTGAGGGACCGGGGTAGCGCCCTCCAGTGCGTGTGCTTATAGGGGTGTTTTCTAATGGACATGTAGGAGATATATATATATATATATATATATATATATATATATATATGTATATATATAGTATATATGGACTTGTAGGGATATAACCATTGCCTTCGGGGTGTGGATAGCTCCACCTGGAGATTTAATATAAATGTATTTTTATCACAAAATATGTAAATAAAAAGGGGTGTGATCAACATGCTTCATTGCTTTATTATTTATCATTGCTCAACCTGTACCTGCCGTTGTTTGTGTATATGTACTTACCAATGTTCTCCGGAACCGGCTGCTGATGTGAATAGCTGCAATAATATATGTAGAGCAAACGCGAACGGTTATGTTGAACGATCGATTTCCAACGCCAGTTTTGTTATCAGAACACCATTTAACGTCACATTATGCTCCGAATTGCTGAATAAGCAGGATATAATGATCCAATTTCCCATCTGGTGTTTGAATTTGTCCTTTTCTTTCTGGCCATGTTCTCATCTCGATTTAATATATTCCATTGTATTGACTTTTGCGGTAGTAGCTTTAGGTGTACAGCATACTTATGTAAAAGTTTCAATAGATGTCGCATGCCAATTATTAATTACCAGTTTTCAGCGAAATTTTTCTGGGAGATAGTTGGAAACCTTACTGCTAATAAATCGAATATTTGTGGTATAATATCTATGTGGTTAAACTCAACATTCGGATCGGATAAATATTTCCATTGAAATGATATTTCCCACGTGTGCAGTTTTACTCTGTATTTTCTTCTTAAGGTAATCTTTGAGTGCTGAAAGTGAATGTTTTCAACATACATTAAGAATTCAATTTAAAATTTTGTGAAACGATATTTTTCCTTGAAAAATCAAGCTCTCTTTTTTTGTCGACAACCTGGAATGAGAAACTATCTAGTCGGTCATCCTCTCGCTTCATCATGTCATAAATCGAAAGTTTTTAATTTCCATTTCTCATGCTGTCTGGGTCTATTCATTGTGATTCAGAGTACTGTTTGTTGCCTTAACGATCCCTTAAGTCAGATACTCCTCACCGCATAGTCTGCCAGTTATTACCCATCCTTTTTATAAAATATATCATCACGCATTTGGTTTGACCCACCTCTTACTTTTGTGTAAGCTTTATCTTGCATGTGAAAGCTGGCGGGTATTTCTTCGTGAGTCCTGCTTTGCTCTCCATAAATATAGTTAGATGATGATTTTTCAACTTTTATCAGTTCTCTTTTGATGAATTTTATTTGTTTCGAAAACAAATTTATGCATCAACTTGAATTGCAGCGATTTTTTATATTTTTTTCTGCATTGTTATATTCACTAAAATTGCGACGTTTTTAAATTTTAGGATAAAAGCAACCGAGTACGTGGCCATACCTCGATGATCTACTAGCTGCTAAGTGAGAAGGAGTAGTAATTCTGCATAAATAAATATGTAATAATGTAAAGAGCATTCCATTCCGTCACGACTGGATGTAGATAAATGCAAAAAATTCTTTGGGAATGATTTTTTCCTTCGACTCATCCATTCATGTACGCTTATCTTACTATCGCTCATTTGGCCAAAGCTGAAGTAGTACTCTAGTTACGAGTCAGGTATAATTCACGTCGACGGAAAACCGAATCAATTGGCTATCTCTCTCTCTCTCTTTTCCTCGTGACAAAGTCATTTCCACTTTCCGTCCCGAATTTTCACGGTCCCAGTTCGAAAATACGCCGACTCGAGAACACATGTGTTTGGCCACCTAGTTGTGATTGTGTGTGTGTGTGTGCTAGGAATGAGAGTGAGGAGAAGGAATGGGGAAGAGAGGGTCAAACGGGTGGGGCCCAGGTGAGGAATCGGCATACTATATTTTTCATCTTCCCCTCAAATCCTTTTGTTCGGAAATCAATAAATCATTTGGCTACTTTGTAATAAAATTCTTCCCTCTGCCCACTCCACCCAAGCGGGATTTTTTCCTTTTATCGGATGCCCAACATGGCCTCGCCCTCAACCCCCTGCCCTCGACGATAAAACTCATATGATGTACGCTGCGCCGTCTCGCGTCGCTTTCTTGTGACTATGCGCCCAATTGTGAAGTGGCCGCTGTGTGCTAGGCGTGAAATCTGATTTCAGTAAGCAAGTAATAATGGAGTTGGCATTCATCAGGTCGAAAAATTGGTCGTATGCTCTCAAGCATTATGGCCTTCCACTCGGCTGAGTAACGAAATGATTATATTCTAATTAGCAGTAGTCTACCGGGTTAGGATAGGTTTTCGATGGACCCAGGCACTGAACACTATTGTACTTTTAAGCGCTTGTGTACACTACACGGAGCATACTTAAACCTCACATTATATGTGACAGTAACTCGTTATTTTACCTTAAACACTTTCTAACTTCATTTATGCCAACCAAAATGGCTATTCATTTCCTCCCATCTTCACCGCTTTCCCAATATTCTCCCCTCTATTACCTTCCCGTAATTGGTAATTTTTATTGTTGCCTCTTCAAATACCCGCTCGTATATTTAAGGATCTAGCTTCGGAAATTGTGCCGTATCTATAAATAATATTTAAGAAGTCGCTGGTAAATCAAAAGGTTCCCAGAGATTGGAAAACGGCTAACGTAGCGCCAATATTTAAAAACAGAGACAAGGAGGAACCGAGCAATTACATACCTCTTTCCCTCACATCCATTTCTCGCAAGGTTATGGAACATATAGTTGCTAGTTCGATCGTGAGACACCTCTTTAATCAGAGTCTCATTGTGAGTCCGGTTCTAAAAACTTCTTTCTCGAATCCGCAGCCTTCGCTTTTGTGCATCCGTGTGCAAAGGTGGTAGTCGTCTCAGCCGAGGTCAATTGAAGAAGGGGAAAAGGAAGAAAGAAATGACATAACGCCGCACTAATTCTAATTACGTATGGCACGCCGCTACTGGTCTGTAACATGAAAATTATCACCTCCTTAGCTGGTTTCGTGCCAGGGGTAGGAAAGGCGGCGGCCGGGCCAAGCGGGTTCGTGACCAATCTTTCCCGCTCCTATGCCTGCTTCCTTCCCTTGCGTCCTTCCTGCCCAGGAGAGGGGGCGGACCCGGGGGAGGGGGGGGAGTTTTCGGTCGGATTTCAGCCGAGGGATTTCTCGACCGGAGGAGGGAAAGCCAGATGGGGGTGTGGGATGTGACGTGCTGGTGGCATGGTCCGAGTGGGTCGGGAGGGAGGTTTTCTTGGTTTTTCTCTTGGCTGGTTGAGAATGAAAAGGAAGGGGACTGGGGGTGGGTAGAGGATGTGTGGTGGGGACCTGAGGGTGTTTTGGGGTTTTTATGTGGACAGGCTGGCCGGGGATGTGGCCGGCGCGGTGCAGCGTTGGGCTGGTTTTACTACTGCAGTGGCGTGCGAAGTAACACGCTTGCAAGTCATGGCTGCCAACCACCAAATGCTCCACGCACAGCCGCTCTCATGTCCTCCAGGGCAGTGGACCAATACTGGTGCGAAGTATGCATCAATACAGTTCATTATTATGTATGGTTCCCTGGGGTGCGTTGATAGTGGTGATGCCACAACGGGCAAGCGCGAACCCTGTTACATGTTATTAAAAATTATATTTTTTTAAACCTGGAAATAATTGTTGCAATCAGATTTCCATAATGTCGTTTTGATACGGCCATAGTTGGTCGTAATGTGATGATGTTAGGTGCATACACGTCAACACATAACCTTCAAGCCGCCGCGAGGGGGTTTGCCAGAGGGATTTGGACACCAGCCATTTATCCTCCAAAAGGAGTTCGCACGTTTATATGATTATCAATTTGCTCGTATACACTAATACATGTACGCATACATGCCTAATACATTATGCAATTATGTTTGTCTAGTTTTTGAGGATCAAATTTCGCGATTAGTTGTGTTCGATTTTGGCATATTTGTTATAATTAGGGATTAAGTGGGAGAAGGTATGTGTAGATAAACGTTCAGGACAGCGGAATATATGGAAAATATATTCGGCTTACTTCATGTAATGATAATGCGGCAGACTGTCATTGATATGTGAATATGATGGTAGATGTCCATTTGCCATGATACGTCCATATTCTCCCATGATGTCTGTCTGAACATGGTCACGAATGCGATATGCAGTTGACATCGCTTTGCTCTTCTATGCTCAATGCAGCTTAGACAATGTCTCACCTAATGATTCATAAATAAATAAACGTCCAAAAAATATCATGCCCCAGACGGGATTACTTAAATCATCCACTTTTTGAATTAGACCTAGTCACCCACCTGAGATAGAATCAATGGTTGAAGGCTCAAATTTGTAAAACTCATCTTCAGATTGAACAAAATCTTCTTGTATTTCAAGAAAGTTGCTGTATTTAAACATTTAGTGGTGTAATCACTTATTTTCGTGAAACAAGCGAAATTTTTTATTGAAGTTCCTCATGATATGCGTTGTAATCGAGGCTAAGATAATGCCTAAGGAGGATCTCTCATTCTGTTGTCCCAATTTGAATCCCCACGGGGTTGGGAGAGAATCCCAGGAATGCTCTGGAAGAGGAGGGTCGCGTGTGTACACACTGTTTCGATGATAGCCCGACCCGGGAGGGGAGTTCACCGCCGTGATTGGAATCACATAGATCGTTGTTCTCGAAGTGGAGATCGCAATTTTCACCTCCGGCGTGGTCGTGTGATTCGTTCGCTCGCTCGTCGCGCACGTTCATCTCCCTCGAGCGGAAACACACGTTTGTCTCGGTAGTGTAAGTGCCACCTGCGGTGTTCGATTCAGACGTGCGTAGTGGAGGGTGCGGCGAGCTCTCGGGGGGATTATGGCAAGGATAAGGAGGGTACGGAGGAGGTTAAGCGTGCACGGTTAAGGAATTTCCCTTGTTCTCATTTCCAGGCCACTCCCTCGCGATGAGGGAAGGGAATCCCACCGATGTGTTCCTACAATCTCACCCTGGTCGCTTGCTGTGAGCGTAATGATGGTACGCGGCGCGAATGTTCACTTCGTCTCGCGATCTTGCACCACCTTAACCTTCATGTCTATCCTCCCATTTCTCGTAAGTTTCCCTCCCGTTTCGTAGTGCTGGCGCTCAAAAGATTCAGTATTTTCGTCGGGGTTGATTCAAACCAACGTTCCCAATCCCGGTCCCCTTCTTGGACTCGTGTTTTTCAAGGCTTGAATCTACTCCGCTGGCGTGACTCGGGTCGCCGGTGAATTGGATTTTCCCATGACTTTTTTTCCGAATCCCAGTTGGTATAAGAAAATTGTCCCGTCGTGCCATCGCTCGTCGATCGCCTTTACCCTCCCTTGAATTGTCTCTCGATAGTTTTATTCTCGAGGAATTTCTGCTTTCCGAGTTCTCCCATATGTATTTACGTCCATGCCGATGAAAGCAAAGAGACTCTAAACTTTCGGGAAAAAGAAGCGTTATATGTTGCTTTAGATGTGGACCGATAGAAAGCGTGGAAGGGTGGAAAATATTTTTTTGGCTCTTTTTTTTATTAGGTGATAGATATTTACCTCACATCCCCACTGTAACTCTTAAGTGAATGCGTGATGCTGAACGATTGTAAAAGGATGGTAGGTTTTTATGATTAGTGATAATCTGCTGGGTTGGATAGTTATTTAATGAACTGGCCAACATTGACTAACACGGCACTAAATAGCTTTGAAATCCATGCATCTTTTTACAATAATTCGTGCTTTAAACTTCGTGTACCCTTCACCTCCCAGAATATCATTCAAAATGAATAGTCTCTTCCTCCCTCTACCTCTTTTTTCCAGCATTGTTCTTTCGGTTAGTCTTCAGCATCCGATTTCCTCTCTACATCTACATCTACTTAATACCCCGCAAGCCGCCGCAAGGGCGTGTGGCGGGGGGTGCTAGGACACCACCCGTAATTTAGAAAAGAAAAAGAAAAAAAACCGCATGCAATAACCACAAAATCATATAAAAAAAACATGGCATACATTCATGCATGAACACTTACACCCCACACACATGCAAACACTCAAACCACCAACCAACACACACATGCACCTGAAAGTATACCTAACATCTCTATAGTGTTTAATTTTGTTCCGACTTGTAAATTCAACGTTTTTAATATTTCTAAAGTGACTTCGGTTTCTTGCTATTATGATTACTGATTGTTCGGGGAAAGAATGAGTATTTGTACCTATCTGTCTTGGAATCTATCTCCCTTAGTTTATCTTTGTGGTCTGATCTACCTAAGTAGTGTAGGGCCATTATAATTCCTTCAGTGTCATAGTTAAACTCTTTTGTTCTGAACCTTTCTAAAAGTCTAAGCCTCGCTTGTTCTCTCCGCACTTCAAGTGGTTCCCAGCCTAAATCCACTAAAAGACCTGTCACACTTGTGTTTTTATCATAACAATTTTTAACGAATCTAGCGGATTTTCTCTGGACTTTATCTAATTCTTTTTGCCAAATTTTCTCCCACGGATCCCAAATACTTGCGGCATATTCCAAATGAGGTCTAACTAGAGCAATATAACACCTCTCTTTAACTTTTTCATTACATTTCCCCACCACCCGTTTAATGAAGCCAAGTTTCTTTAAAGCTGATCCGCATATTGTCCTGATATGTGCTCCCCATAAAAGGCGTGGTGTTAGAACAACCCCCAAATATTTAACTTGATTTGCCGTAGTCAATACTGAACCCTCTATTTTGTAGTTTATATCCTGTTCCTCGCTTCCTTTATTCCAAAATTTCAAAACTGCACATTTATCTATATTAAGTGTTAATCCCCATTTATCGCACCATTCCGAGATATTGTCTAAGTCTCTAGAGAGTAGCTCGCGATCTAGTCGGCTCCTTATTTCCCTGTATATCACCGTGTCGTCAGCAAATAACCTTAGATTGCTACTAACGTGTGTGCTTAAGTCATTTATGTATATTAAGAACAGAAGAGGCCCTATTACACTTCCCTGGGGGACGCCCGAAGTTACATCTCTCTCCGTTGAGCACAACCCATCTATGACTACTATTTGTTTGCGGTTTGACAAGAAGTCTCTAATCCAATTAATTAATTTCTCATTGATCCCATAGTATGTAAGTTTATGTAACAATTTATTGTGTGGGACTTTGTCGAAGGCTTTTTTGAAATCCAGGAATACTGCATCGACTTGTGTGTTGTTTTCTCCCGATCTAAGTATATCGTGAATGAAGAGACCAAGTTGTGTTTCGCAAGATCTGCTTTCTATATCTGCTGCGAAAGATCTGCTCTCTATATCTGCTGCGTCCATCCTGGATAATAGTAAAAGTTATGCATAAAAGTCGTAATTTTCAATGTGGTTGTATAAAAATGGGACTAAATTATATCAGAACTTTCAATTGAAACTCAACGCTACCTATCTAGTGTTGTACCTGTATAACTCGATCAACACGCCTTCCTGTGTATTCGGTGTATGGAAGGGGACGCCAAACGATTGCGTTCCGTCATCATTTCCCTTCGTTCGTTCCGAGGAGAGCCTTTAGTTCTTAAAACATGTCATCTTCTAATCGCCGGACGCGAGTGGCTCACTGAATAGAGTTGGTAAATTGAATTATTACATTTTTCCAATGATGCGACGTCCATAATTGACACTCTCGAAGTTTGCGTCGAGGAGTGGAAAGGTCCAAATTCATCGCCATTCGCGTCCAATAGAGAGGGAGTTCGTCACGTAGGATCTTTCACGCAATGTTTTTTTTATGGTAGTCCCCAAAGTAAACGAAGCAGCTTCCCACGGCGAAAGGTTTCGGGGGGAGCTAATTCAATTTGCGGGTCGTTGTACATGCCAACGTAAGTAGGTCTTAACCGAGGCCGGGTTTTTTTCACTTGTGCGGCTTCTATGGCAATACCTGCCGAAGGCCTTGTTTGCCACGGATTATTCCCACCTCCGTAGGTCGGTGTCGGTCTCTCCGCCCCCCGCCCCCCCCTTTACAATACACGCCTCCTATTGTTCTTGATCGCTCACCGCGTTTCGCCGCATTCGCCGTGCTTGTTTGCATGTTAACGAAATTACGTTAGACTGCGCGGTTGGCTTCGTTACATGGGCGTGTTGGTTTGAAACCGAAACGTTATTATTCGTTTACTTTTTACGCTCAAGTTGGTTTGAACCTGAAAGCCTTTAATTGAGTGCGTGCTTCTCAGTTTCTTCGCATGTTTTTTTCCCTGGCGTGTTTTTTCACGTTTCCATCGCGAATACTTTTGAGCCGTGTTGTTCTCACCTTATCATCGATGTCATGATTGGAAAAGCGTTTATCGGCCTGATAAAAAGTGCACTTATTCAAGGGATGTTTTGTGTACGAACAGTATGCGATGGAACACGCTAGCGAATGGCCTTAATTTTAATCATATAAGTTGATTTGTTTGGAAAGTATTCCGTGGTTGCATGTTTTTTTTACGATCATTGCGTTTCAGTAACGGATTACGAGAGTAATTAATTGTAGTGGGTTCTTATTTCGTAAAATTCTAGCCTTTTGTAGAGACCGATTTACATGATGCTAATGTCAGTACTGAAATCAGTGTTGAATTCAAAATAGCATCGTTTAGTATCGATGGTAATCGCATCGGTAGTTAAAATCGCACCGTTTAAATTTGGGAATCGTATTCGGTAGATTTTTAATTCGATTTTCTCTATTAATGGGAGAAATAAGTACGATACTTATTTTCTATCCGATTCTTGAATGCAGCTACCAATCACATCTGAGCAGGAGTGTTTCAAGATACTTCGAATTATGGCGCTTAACTCCGCATTAATTTTGTTTTCAGCCAGTTATCGCGATCTGTCGGTAAAAATGTGCTCTTGGACAAAGAAGCCCCATGAAGATGGAAACATCTCTAAATATTAAATTAGGGACGTACGCAAATAACTTGGATGGCTGCCAATATCTTAATTTAACAATTCATTGCGCAGCTTCACCAAAACACCGGTCCTGTACCTTAAAGCTTTCCTGCTAATCTATTTCCGCACCCAAATTTCCCTTTATCGTTTTTGGTTATGTAAGCGTTTAGCTATTAAAATTTCCTCGAATGCCACAGCTAATTCCCTCGTATAAAATTGAATTTAATCTGATATATGCGATTACCAAACGCTTGTTGGAATTGAAGCGTAATCACTGGCGTTGACCAAAGCAACACGAGAAGTGTGTGAGCATGTTGGGTCGTGTGAAAGGGTTTCTCCGAGTCTTAGCACCAAGTTCGCATCCAAGTTTGAGCATCCCGATTTTATAATTGGCATCAGTAACTGAAGTAAGAATCATTGAAAGGGCCATAGCGGTAGAAATTACGGTAATGTGGTTACGGCCTAGCATACTGATCACCAGGAATAAGCACGTTGCCTGGGTAATATTTCTACATCCGTTTCTGGTATTGAAAATAAGCATTTTATTTGTTTCATTCATTAATCAGCGTTATAAATCGGAACTCAATTTCACCTAACATCAGAGAAGCTTTGATTGCAGCTTATTTTTGCCAATTTACACACATAATTTTTTTATAATCAGCCTATTTCCTCGAACGGATTTTGTGGTCACTTGCACCAGTTGTTCGAACATTTTGTCTGATTATGTTCTCTTAAGACGTCGATGTGATCGAAGAAACTTTATGTATGTGGTGTTCGCGATGTACTTTCAAAGACAAATGCTTGAAATCTTCTCCGTTCTCAGCTAGTTTTACTCGTCATGTTTTAATGTATGGCTACTCAACCGATACATGTTGTTTTTTAAATCTCGATGGCAAATTGCCTTAATATATTTAGTCGTCCGTGCCTTGAAAATATTCCAGAGGAGTGCTGGTTTCGTTTTCGTTACAATCCCTTCATTGGGTCCGCTCCCCCTACCGATGAACCACTGTCCAATCGTTTCCGCATCGATTTCCGCATAGGATGCGAAGACATATTATTTACGGACACGCCACCAATTTTCTCCTCCGCGGTGACTTCTATGCATGACATGCACATGGCGTTGTCGTACCTCGGCATCCTGGGATTGAAGGCAGCGTGGTTTTGACGTGAAGCGTACCCGATGTCTGTCCACAGTGGCGTGCCGTAGAATTCCAGGAATAGGAATCAGAAAAAGCGAGATAAGGAAATAACGATGATTTCTTCGTCGAACCGGATGATTGTCGAGATAAATTTGTTTGCCTATTTAGGGAAATGGAATATTTTGACATAATGATTCAGGCATTCCCTGTTCATATCTGATTTCTCCGTAAATGCTTTTCAAAAATTACGTTTCAGGACGAAGTGGGTAATATTAGCAGTATTTGCAGCCATCGGTTATTTTAGTAATACAAGGTTCTTTTGAATATACGCCGATCGAAATGTGAATGGATTGGTATCGTGGTTTTGTAAACCTCGAAATACATGCCTCAGGTTTGTGAAAAGTAGTTCAGTGACGATGTAAATTACTGCCTTAATTTACTTTAATAATGTCATCGTTTTGTATCTTGTTAAATTCAAAATTCATCCTCATTTTGCTAAAGATGAACTGGCTGAACATTTGCAGCTCGAGTTAGAATGAAACCAATTGACCAGCAACACAGCTGAAGAGACATGTATGCACGAAGCACCCATGTATTCATGATTCATCCTTCCTCCGCCCCGCCCGGGGTTCCCCAGGAATCGAAAAATACTCAGCTTCAGTAATGTTAAGGGTAAGTAGAGACGGCACCCCGAATCGAACATAGATCCACTTGTCTTTAACTCAGCCTTCACCCCATGGCCTCCCAGGCCCTTATTTGTATATGCTAAAAAACATATTTCCTGCAATGCAAGTATTGCCTTTCAAAAGCAGGTGCCACAAAAATCTTACACAGTAGTCTTTAATTTGGTATTCAGCACAAACATTAAATAAACACTCTTTTGCGCCGGAATTCCCATTTATTTGCGGAATTTAAATGCAGAACACTTTGCTGGCGGGCGCGGTCGTATGTTTTTATTGATTTTCCCCGCTGAATTAATTTCAAGCGTTTTCCCGTTTCCCGCGGCCAAACATTACAGATCCAGCCTTTAGCCCCGTGAAAAATTTATTTTTTCGAAAGTGTTAAAGGCGGATGGTTTTTATTCGCGACGCCCGTGCCTATTCGTCCTCGGCTACCAGAGAGCAGTTGATGTCGTAACTAGCCGTGGGTGCAGGAGCGAGGCAGTCTTTGAAGTCCCTCCGGTTGCGACCATTTTGCCGGATTGGTGCACGAGGCATCTGCTTCGCTTCGGGAGTCGGCGTTTTTCAAAGACACCTTGTTTGTTATTCATTCGTCATTATCAATTCCCTCATGCGGACGCGGAGTGCCGAATGCCCTTGTGTCGCTCTTCGATATCCCAGAAGAGATATATGGAGGAGGCGTTTGACACAATTGTTTTGCGTTAGCAAATTTTAATTCCCTTGTGTCATCGATTTTTGGTTTCCGGCGTTGAATGTTTTCAGCTTTGAGTCATTCGAAGCTGTGAGACCGCCTATCTAAGGGATTTCGAGGAAGTTTATCGTTTGAGTAGTAAATTGTTGGGATAGTTTTCGTATTTAGGCTGCGGCGGTTTTGTTTGTGAAATACTCTCGCTGTATTTGGCGAGGTCGTTTGTGTCTTTAGTGATGAATAAGAGATCAGTGAAAATATCATGATGAGAGAAGGAGAGAGAGGGAGAGAGTTGCGGCGTGGCATATAAACCAAGCGTGATTCAATCCTTGATAAGGACTGATGAAAGGCGCCAACGGACCTTCGATGTTGCGACAGTCCGTTAGAAATACCCGAAGTGCCCGCCAGGTCAACTCGCAAGGGGATCAGAGAATCGTTGGGAAGTCCTGCCTCCCTCAGAAGTCAATTCTCTATAGTCATTGTGGTGACCCTTTGCCCTAACTGTGACATGAATTTGATCTGGCCCAGGCGAATGTAATTGTGTCGTATCTAACATTTCCCAGACCAAAAAATCTCATTCCTAGGTCATGGCCGGTAACTTAATCCCTAAGAGCGATTTATTCCATTTCATTATTTATATTGTGCGTCTTTCGGCCCCTTTCACATTCATACATTGTCTGATGCACGTTTTTCCTGTTTCTGAAATTTCATTAAAGAATGTAACCCAGCCTTGAGAGTCTTTTCGCTCACATTCATTCTTTGCCCTCCCCTTTCGGTACTGGCAAACTCGGAAAAGTCTCACTTAAAGTTATTTCAGGGGAACCACTCTTTTTACGTTTTTAATTTATAAGTAATGTTATTCGGAACGTAAATATTCATATTGAATTGTGTCCCGTGTCTATATAGCTTATATAGCATTCTGATAGTTAACAGCAGATAAATAAATTTACGATTTTTAGTCGTTTACATATCCCCTCTCAAAACGCTTTGTGCTATTCCTCGGTGCTTCTATGTTTTGATGTTCTTAGTATTTCTTATACTCGTATAATCGCACGAACGTTATAGTCTGACGTGCGGATGTAATTTCGGGTAAGAAAATCATATGGATATAATGGGATTTAAGTCGATCGGAAGAAGAGCTACCAAGGGTAAGGGAAGTCAAGACATAAGTCTGTTGAAATTCCGATGAAATCTTAAATGCTCTATGGGAACAGTCATGTGATGAAAAATAACATGGATCGAAAGAATAATGGACAGGAAGGACTGAAGCCCAAGAAAAGAAAGCATTGAGTAGTAAATTATATAAATTCTCAGAGTTACGGAGATATGGAGAGATTATCTGGGAAGGAAACGGGTTGGAGCTGAAGTTAACATTCATCAAATTGGTAACTGCTGATGATGAAGCTTAATCATAGCATTCCACATCATAATCGATTAATCGATAGAATTTTCTTCGTCGTGAACTATTGGATGCGTTTCCACGGGACGTTACCAACGTACTATATTTCGGTTTCCCAAAGGACCTAGCAGTCAACCAGAGACGTGGTTTATGTCCCCTCAAAAGAAGATAAGGCTTATAGGACTGGTCAGCTGTGCAAACAATCGGTGTCCTATTTTTCTTGGTGATGTCGTTCCGTATTTGTGCTTCGTGGGTGAATATGATTTCTCGTGGCGTGGAGAGACCTCTGCTGTAAGCTCGCAACGATAACAAATATTTCTCAAAGTTATGACGAACAATATACGCATTACCGAGCTTCGGTTACATCGGAAGAACTCGGACATGATTTCAAAATGAAGGGAGACCAGAGCGATTAGAACGAAGTACTTCAATGGCCTTCCACATTCGGAAGCTCATGTGTTAAACTCGGGGAACGTTATGCTTATTAAACTTACCTTAATTAATACCTTTTTTAAGGACTATATCCTAATTATGAGGGTAAAAAGAAACTTAACACTTCCACAATAAAGATTTAATATTTCACGACCATGGTTTCGATGCTGCCCATCATCATCCTGATGATGATTCCACATAGTTAAACCTGAAACTGTTATGTTTTAATGTATCCGAAGTTATTTGTGGATGCGCAAAATGGGGGGACTAGTTCATAACATCATATACCGACTGGAAAAGAATGTTACTGCGTATCAGGAGCTTCGTCGTTAGATCTGGAAAAGATAAAATAAGTGAAATACAGTCATTATTCTCTAAATTATTATAACACTCTACTAAATATTTTTATCAATCGTAAATGCTGAGGTGAGTTGTTTTACTGTTCATAGAAGCAACTTTCGCTTTTAGTTTACCAGGTTTTTATTTGTTCCCGTTAATTGTAGACTGCGTTGAGCGATTGACATTCAGCTTAGAGGATATATTTTTACTAAATTGTAATGCGCTATAAGCTACTTGTTATATTGAAGAATAGACAGTAAACAATATTGAGATCCACTTTGTACAATTTTTTTAAACTGCACAACCACCTTCTCCGACTATTCCATTCTATATTACTCTATATGCTGTTACTAAGCTATTGTGCACATATTCTATTGTTCGATATGCATCGCAGTGAGTACGAATATGTACCTAAGCATGGCAGAGTTGGCGAAACACTTTGTGCAGTTTTAACTAATTGTGTTTTGTGACCTCAATGGATTTAACTGTGTATTCTTCAATAATGCAGTGGTTCCACCCTTTGAACATGAATTGCAGTTATTTGTTATAGTTTAGCTATGAGATGTTTATTTTGCCCCAATTTCCGTTGAATCGAAAAATAAAAAGAATATTTTGGGTAAGGCTTATATATTCTTGGTATTTGAAAATTCATTGGGTTTAAACCGTTTTGAAACCACCAAATGCAGAACTGCAGCTAATGGAAACCACAAAATACCAAGTCATCGCCGAATATACGTACTTGAGTATGCTGACGCCGTATTCTGATTGAGCCAGTGTGTTCGAAGAAAATAATCCGACCCAAAAATTTTACAATCCAGAAATATTTGGCAAAAATTACAGCAGTTGTTGATGAGAAATGGTTGAACAAAAATGTTTCATCGTTTATCAAATGTTGCATCTGTAAATTAGAGTAATCTTCATACTGCTATTATAGCTTTTAAGACAATATTATTGCTTACACAATGCTGGTGTATTAAATTAGAATACAGAGTTAAATTAATTAAAATTATAACAATGGATAACTGTAGAAACTGTATATGAGTGAGTCTTATTTATTGGAGGAATTGTTGTGGGGTAGGGTGTTTGGTTTAATGAGATGGTGGTTTGGTTTGATAGGGGTTGAGTGGGTTATAGAGTTAGTGAGGTGGGTTCCTCTTCCTCACGCTGATAACCACATCCCCGTCACCTGGTAACAAACATGAACGCTACGACCGAAGTACTCGTCTCTCCTAGCACATCTACGTTAATGACGAATATTCCCTAGTCCTTGAGTACTGTGAAGCTCGAGAAATGGGGATCCGACCTGTCTCGCCCGCCATAAGGCCTTATAGTTAAGGGGTGAGGATAGGGAGGGGGTTTAGTGCTTACCATGTTGGAATGACGTCGGCGGTCGTGTTTGCTAGGAGGGGGGGAGAGTCAGAGGAAGACGGCTCTCTGCCTTTTAAAATGATTTACGCGGCGATTTGAAATGATCCGCTGTTACTAACTCCAGTGAATAATGGCGATGAAGCGCCGTTTTAAAGCGCCTGGTGGGACGTCTGTCCGCGTGCTTTTATCACTTCTCAAGAGATGTTTATGCAGTCATGTGACTATAGCCCGGGACGAGTGAGGAGATACTCAAGTGCATGGCTTCTTTGCGCCGATTCCTCGTTTTACGATCTCAATCCATTTAGAAACAGCTCGCGAGCGAACTCCAGTATGGTGAGGATTACCATTTTCATTGCTTCGTCCCCGAGCTTCCTGAAAGCGTTCTCCACTCTTCATTTTCGCGCCAAAGAGTCAGGTGGCAAGTCAAACTAATTTCTTTTATGTAGTTCCAATGACATCGTTTGGAGTAAGATAAAATTGCTGCAGAAAAGGAAGTCTTCGGTTGAAGAAAAATTAAAAAACTTATATCACGGAGATGTTTTGCTGTGAACATGATAAAGGACATTCCCACCAAATTTCGCTCGCTTGATTTGGTTTCCGGTTCTTATTTTTCCGTACCGGAAAAAATACTCGCTGTTCTATTTCCGATGGGTGTTCGATAAATGTTAATTCAGTACATTTTGTGAGGGTTCACCGAGATAGCGATGCGTTGCTCTCTAAGACAAAAATAATTCGGTAAATGAGCTGTAGTATTTAAATAATTTCAATAAATCCATTGTTTTTCATCCTTCACCTGTTGAAATATTTTATCCGTTTCTTCGGAAGTTTCACGATCACCATTAATCTTAACCGGTTCTGGTTAATTTCCCAAAAAAAATAAGCATTTAGTAAGGACGTTCTTTTAAGGCCGCTATCCCATAGGTAATTTCTGTGAGAGATATATCGGGTGTTTGGTCTCCTCCTAATGACTGTTAAGAAAAACAATCTTAATGAAGGCTACAATTCACTAGGAGTTTATCTAATTTGGATCCTGCTCACGCGTCCTCTTGTACGTATACACGTGGCTGGCATCATAATAGAAATTTTTTGTTTCTCTTAATCCTCCTCCGCTTTTACTGAATAGCTGTACAATGTTATCATCCCAATATATATGTGTGTGTTTATACACACAAACATATCTCTCGGTGAGGAAAATATTACTTAATGCGTACAGTCATAAGTGTCCAGTCATATCAGTTATTTGATTGAGTTAGCTCACATTATTATTAGTTATATGACATACTCTTACATATTCACCTAGTGACGTTTGATTTTGAATTTTTGTTATAAATTACTGTGATAAACGTAATCTAATACAAACCGATTATATTTTGCGAACCACCTCGTATATGTAATTCCATTTTAAATGCTGCATACTTGTTCTTCGTATTTGTTTTGTTTTTTCGGTCATTTAGGTAGGCTTCTAGTCCTTGAAACTGTTCAAATCGTTGTTAGTTATGGCAAAGGAATAGAAAAGACCGTTGTATTTTCCACTAAATTGTAATTATTACAGTAATTATATACTTAATAATACAAAAGTAAAAATGATAAAGCAGTAAAAATAAGATTTGAGTGGCAATGTTTATTGTTTTGTCTATTTAATTTCCAAAATGGATAGTTTCGACAAAGTGAAGCTTGCGGCAGGGCGATTTATGTTATTAGTTTTCTTTTGTTTATATTCTGTTGGTTTGACGCGAAAAGTGCAGTGGAACGAAGTGGGTAAATCATAGAGCGCTAGAGGGACGGATTGTTTTGTAATTGCCCCACTAAATGTCATTTTTTATAATTATGCTCTACTTTACGCCTTGGACTGTGGAACAAATTATGTTTAGGGTGTCTCCTTCCGGCTTTTCCTTTCGAAGATAATTGGTTTGGATTTCAAGGCAGGAACAGAAAAAAATGGAAAATTGGGCTTTGGGGAAGAAAGGAAAAAGCGAAACCTCGGATTTTGTCCTTTGTCGGTCGTGTGGAGACCATTAACCTGATGTTGTGAAAAGGAAATACTTCTCAAGATTTGAATTGTGTCTACAAATAAAATTTTCGGAACCAAGTTATAACCATCCATAACACACATGTTTTTAGAGCCGAAGATCCCATCATTTAGGTTAAAATTTACGAGTTGACTTTATAAGGCCTTGAAACAGCTGATGATACTTAATTTGTGGCGGACGATCTCATGAATTATTTTGAATTTTGTGCCCTCTTTCCGCCAGTCGTTTTTTCGGTTACTGTATATTATCGAGTACAGTTGTTTTGTTACGTGACGATCTTAGGGAAGACTAGACTATAGTTGTTTGGATGGCGATACGTGTAAATATCCATCTTTTACCCTCGGGATGGATAGATAGATGTCTTTATTTAGGGGCTTCATCTTTAGTAGATATAGATAGGTAGTCGATAGTCTTCTTTAAATCATAAACCATAAACACAGTTATCAACCCGAATGTCGGTTTAGTTGGCGATGGTAGAGTTCACCCAGTACTAAGCCCGACGGCGTGTGAAATTCACATATCAGGGTAAGGGGGCCAGTTCCTGTGCCGGTTATGGTTTCCCAGGAAGATCTGGCACCCGAAAAATCACACCGCTTGGGTGGAGCTGCAAGTGCCCAGAGTGCCTTGCCCGGGAATCGAACCCGGTACCCTCCGGTCAGTAGTCCAACGCTCTACCCCCTGGACTACCGCGACCAACAGTCGTCTTAATCGATGGACTTTTCAATATACCGTGGAAAAGATAAATCAGTTTTTAGATTCTGATATCCGTGTACTATTGCCTACATAAGGATATATTCTTTTCACACTTGGCTCGTGGTACAATTTTGATGGTCACGTGTGTGGAAGCGCATTATCTGAACGGCATTGCGAAATCAGTGACCAACAATTATTTGATAACTGTCTCTTATGAGGGGCTCTTGAGGGTGTTATTTTTCAAAGCTTAAATTTTGTACCATCCACCTGAAGCATATAACATTGTGATGACAACATTGAAAGTATATTCTAAAATGTATTTTCCATTCAGGAAGGTTTAATCTAATTTGACCCCTCATTAATTGACCTATAGCTGCCGGAGAAATAATACAGTATACTCTCGGACGAAAGGGTTAATCGGCGTTATACCCTGGCAGCCTTCTCAAGGATGCATCCCTAGCGCGGTTAAGTGCGGCTGATTGTTAGTAGTGTTTTAGGTCACGATTGCCAGGGCTCATTGCCGTGATGTCGCGGTGATGCGCATTGTGTCAGGGAAGAAAGAATATTTAATTCAATCACTGCTGGTGTTTCTTTTTCTTATTTCTTCCGGGTGATCTTATTTGCCAATTTAGTTTAAAATATTATAAATATTCTTGCTTTCGTAGGCGTATTCCAGCGTCGTGTACGTTAAGAAAAGGGTAAATGTCGCTTGCTCTCTTCACATTTGTGGAGAGGAACTCCATCCAAGTTTCTCCTGTAACCACGTCACGCTTGTTTTCAAATTGATGTAATATCTTAATTAGCACGTCTCTGTTTCGAAATGTCATCCGGAATCAATGATGGATCCATGGAAATGCCATCCACGCGATTCGCTGTTTTATATTCGCATCTAATTTCTTAATTAACGCTTCTCGGTCTCGGGATGTATTCCAGGCTCAATGGTGTATCCATATAAAATACCATCGGTTTCCAATTCGCTGTTTTACATTCACGGCAGCGCATTGTCCGGCGAATTCCGAGGGTTCGGCATAGGCGTAGATTCCGGCGTTGCCAGATTTTGGGGTGGGGGTTAGGAGGTGCAGAGGGCGGGAGAGCGGACTGCGAGGCGAGGGATTAAAAAAGTGTGTTAAGAACTACCCCATTCCTCCTACCCCCCCCCTCCTGGTTGTCCGCTCTGGCATTCCTCCCTCGCCCCCTCCCACCTCCCCATCCCACGCCCCCTTTCGCTTTTAGCTGCGCCTTCCTCCCCGGCCGCATTAATCTCTCCGCCGCCTGCCAATCTCGGATTCTCCCTCGCACCAATCCCCTCTTCCGTCTCACCCCCCCTCCCACCGGCATTCCCTGCCACTTCTCCCATCTCACCCCCCTCAAAATATTTCCGCGTCCGTTCCCCAACTCCTTCCTCTCCCCAACCTCCATCCCTCCGTGAATACCCATTTCCCACAATTAAGGATTTATCGTTCACTGAGAAGATAGGGGTGGTGGTTTTGTATCATTTCGTTCTTCGATATCCCCCGTTGAGATGACTCGCGGTCGTGAATTCTCTCTCTCTCTCTTCTACGTTTCCATCGTTTGTTCTGCACTGCCTCTTCCCCCACGCCTCCTCACTCGAGATTAAATATGCCCTTTGTGGTTCGTGAGGGCGAAAAAAAAATGTGGGAGCGGAAATAGCTCAGCGGTGTTATTTGCAGAGGTAGGTTTTTTTTGCTACGAGTGAAATCCCCGGTATTCGCGTGGGCGGCTGCTGTAAATTCTGCATTGCCGTGGGGTCGTGACACAGGCGCTGAGTCCTGACTCCTCGGAGTTGCTCCCGTCACTTTTCCGACGGAGTCTTTGTTGCACGGCTCAGTTTGGACATTTCGCGCACGAAGATTTCTCGACGTGGACCGCCGTCATTTGGAAGTGAAGGATGGGGGCTAGAAAGCCGAAGCCGGGTTTGCCGAAATTGTTTATATCCTCCGCGTAAATATCGGGAAATGAGTTGTAAATTTCAATCGAACCATTTTACATTCATGTGTCGAGTATTAATCATGTATTTCGTATTGATGCAGTTCGAAATATCGTGAACTCAATATACTTACTGAATAATTAAGGTAAACTATTTGATTAATCCACTGCTGTGTTTTTTCTGACTTTAAAAATACTAGATACTAGTATACTAGTTGCATGTGAAGTACTTAATGTGGTGATTACTCGTTCATTTGTATATTCAAACCTATAATAAGTAAAAGCTAATCCTTAAAATCACGCGTTATTTTTTTCTTAGCTATATATTTTCATAGTATTTCTTAATTTTTAGTGCTTTCTAGATCTGTGAGGTTTTTCATGTAAGCGAAGCTCGGGGATACGAGGTCCCCGGAAGTCGTTCCTTTATGTCTCAACTGACTTTGATGATAAACCAACCGCACCACACGTAATCTGTTTGGAGAAGCGTATTTATTCGACGGTTGGTCTCGCCTGCTGAGTTCATGGAAGTTATGTTTGAAAGGATACGAGTATCATTTTGTAATAATTCTATCGTTCTTTTCTATCCTGCGGGCTGTTTGGTAGTGTTATCGTTTTCTGCAAAGTTTGTGGGTTCGAATCCCTTCACTAGGGAAAACTAATGGTGAGTCATCAAGTTTTTTTTTGGGTTCCCTTTGGACCAAAAAAATTTGGTGTGGCAGTTAAATGTTCCCCCCCAATGGTTTGAAAATCTCTCAAAGTGGCAACGCTGCCCTCATTTTGAATGTGCACGGCTCCCTCGCCCTCCGTCCCTTCACCCACCCATTTCTTTCCCCTTGTCAACCTCTCTCTCTCCCTTTTCCTGCCTCGTTCAAAATATTTTCTTGCCGCATGCCTCGCCACTTGGTATTATTTGTTTCTCTCCTTCCTCCCCGCGATCGTAATGCTCCCTCATCTTCGGTCCGTCCCCCTCTCCCTCACGGCCACCCTTCTCACACCCCCGCCTCCCGCCCCACCCTCTCCTTTATTCGATTTAAGCTGTTTAGTCTGCCCCGCGTTCTTCCTTGTTTTATTTCGTGTGCCTCATCCCACCCTTCATTCCTTGCGGGCTCATCTTCCGCCCTCGGCAACAACTGCTGGAACAATGATCCACGATTAGAATCGACCGTTCCGTGCCCAGGGAACGCCGTCCCTTAACTCCCCTGTTTCTGTCGCAGGCTTACCAGACAGCACCATTGTAATCGCGTTAACCATTGGAATGTTAATTTTATTCTGTTTAAATAAATCTACTATTATGATCAATGTACAAGGGACATAATCAATTGTATTCAAGGGACGATTAAGCTTTAGGATATAATTCTTTGGGTTTTGCCCGATTTTTGCCGTCATCCGCGGCTTTTAGCACGCATTTGTATCCTTTTTAAAATGTCTCCAATTGCTAAAATGAATCACATGAGTCAGCTGAACTAAGGCCAGCAACGATTGTGAAAAGTTTGGATCTGGGATGAGCTGAATTTGTCTCAGTGAACTTCAATATCGAAATGGCACATTCGCTTTATGCCTTATGTTGCATCCAAGTTTGCGATCAATTCATCGTAATTAGTCAGGGTGAAGTGTCATTTGGGTAAATATTAGATGATTTTAAGCATTCTCTATTTAATTTTCTGATCACTATCCTCCATGTTGGTATGCATAGGAGCGTCTCACAAGTCTTGGAGTATGATACTTTTTCGTTCTGGTTTCCTTTCTTTTTCCAAATTCCTTTGCGCTCGGTTAACTTTCTTTGAACAGATCTCTTTCAATTGGGAGTATATCCGTTCCAGCGCCTGTGGATCCCCTGAAACAGAGTTAAATCTAATATTTATTTTCGAGCAGTTTTTTATTTATTCTCTTACACATTGATTGGAACTCTTAATGGTAGAGATGCTATTGAAGAAGCACTTGCCAAATTACGTGCTCGTGTTTTCTTCCAGTTCAGCTCTTTTTGTATTCAATTTTTACGTTTTGAACTTTTGGCATAGTTATGTTCTAAGCTTCCATGCTTGAGGAACTGAGGTAATGAGTTCAGGTTTTGTATTTGGATGTGTTGAATTCATGCACCGTGAGTTCTTTCTTTGAGTGAATGGTTACCTTCCGTGATGCAGAAAGACTTCGTCTACGTTTGCCCAATTATATTTATTTGAATATAATTGTGATATTAGGAAAAACATAATAGTCAAGATTAGTTTTATTTATTTTCATAACCCTGCGTCCCGTTCTCCACTTATTCGAGCCCGTGCAGAATATACGGGTGCACAAGTCGACTGTAAATACCCAGCTGGTGAAAGGCGGTGCTCCGATTGGAAGCATTTTTCCGGCGTAGTTTGGGGTGGCAAAAGAAAATGCTCCTGGGAGCCCAAAAAAATGAAATCTGATAAATAGGGAAGCTCATCCATGTATCGAGAGAAAGCTTACGTGTGTCGTGTTGTGTTTTCAAGCCCCCCCCCCCGCCCCCCCCCGCCCCCCGAGGGATCCCTCTGCTTAACTGACTCCGCGGCGTTCACTTGCTTTTTTTCTGTTTTCTCGTGATTTTATTTATTTTTTGGTCGTCATTCGTCGGAGGAATTCTTCGTCCCGTCTGTTTCCCGCCTCACCCAGTTTCTTCCTCGGTCGTATCCGTGCTCCTCGTCCCTCTCTCTCTCTTTCTCCCCCTCGACACCCCACCCCCGCCCATGTCACCCCCACACCCCCGTTATGTTTTTTCTTCCACCCATTACAAACGTGTTCCTGGAGCACGTGTGGCGTTGGCGTTTTGGAAGTGATGCTCGTATATGTTTTTCTCCGCGTCCTCTTTTGTTTTCCCGCTCCTCTCCCTCGTTATGTGCATTGTGCGTTCCTCTTTCGTTTCTTCATTCTGTGAAGAATTTCATGTCACGTTTGACGGGATTCTTTCCAAATTTCACGGAAGTTGGAAGGGGGGATTGTTAGAGGGATGGGTGAGGTTGGGGCAGGTTTTGAGTAGATTGATACGTTTTAATGCATTCGTTCTCCTTTTTTTTTCTTCGCCATTTCCCCTTATATCTGGGGTGATGGGAAGGGGAAAAGGGTTAAGGTGGAGACATTCGCATGCCTCAAGTATGATGGGTCGGGAGTCAGGCCCGTTTTCAGACTCAATCCAGAGTTGCGTACTTTCCCCCGAGTCGCTTCCCACTGCGCTTTTTTTAAATTGGCCCAATTATTTATGAAAAATGTTCCACCCCACCCTGCAACTTCAGTGTTCACACAATGAGGATCCAGGGGTTTATATGTCGCACTCTGGTGCCACGGTTCGGTTGTGGTTCTGTTGTTGGTCGACGGACATGGATCGCGTGATATTTTTCTAGCACAAATCGCTTCATCGTTCGTGAGAATATTGCGCCACATTCCTTTTCCTTTTTTCCCCTCGCCCTCGGAAGTCTTTCTCCATGGTGTCATCCCATTCTTTCGTTTTAAACGTTTTTTTTGCGGCACATGCGGCGGATGGCATGGGAGTTATTTTTGTCAGAAGTGTGCTCAAATGTCCTCGAGTGGCTCTATATCCATTTTGTGAAAACGTTCACTATTCATAATAATTAAACCAGAACGCTTGATAGTTCTAACGGTGATGGATTTTATTTTTAAGGTGTTTTGTGTATTTGCTCGGCCGGTGTCCGTAGTTCACCCAGTACTGAGCCCGACGGCGTGTGAAATTCACACATCAGGGAAGGGGGGGCAGTTCCTTTCCCTGTGTCGCCTGCGGTTTCCCAGGAAGATTTGGTGCCAGAAAAATCACGCAACTCGGGTGCAACTAAGGGTGTCCTGAGAGGCGTGATCGGGAATCGAACCCGGGACATCCAGCCGATAGACAAACGCTGTAACCCTAGACTACCGTGCCCCATTTTTATATAATATCATTGTGAAAATTGTTTTAAGTTAAATAATCGGTAGATGTTTAATATCCATAAGTTACCCACTCTTGTTTGCTTTTCTGTCTGTGACTAAGGTTTTAATTAACGAAGGTGATTTTAATTACACCCTGCATTAATTGCGTTTCGAACTCGATTTTTTTTGTTTTCAATTATATAGGCATGTAATGAAGAATGAAGGAGGCGTGTCTAATGGTCCCAATGCCCTTTATTTTCCCGCGTCCTGCAGATACGTGTAAGGTGCTAACATGCATCATAGTGGTAACTTGTTCACTTAATATTCTCACCCTCCCTATCTGTGATCACTTACATGCTGGCAAACGCTTTCTCTCAGTTCAGTAATTGCCAATGGCCGTTGCATACTGTGCATATATTCAAATATGGTATCTGACCAACATTTGAAACCTCCATTTAAATAATGTTTGAAAATTTCTCTATACGCCAATGTTTTTCACAATACAAAGTTAAGAGATCGCCTTTCTTTTTATTGATATGCAGCAATATTTTATATTTTATGATCTTTAGAATTTCATCTCATGTTCCTTTGTTACATACGTAATCGGTGATAATGAAGGAAATCATGTTACCATCCTTAAAGCTGTTTCGGCGTATTTGTATCCGTTATGATCAAAGGGATCCAGCATCTTGCGGGGCTCTTCTTATTAGGGTCTGTGGTATGTAATAGCCTGTCAGTAAAATAATATGGTTCTCTTATGTTCTTAAACTGACTTCTTGAGAATCTTTTCCTCAATATATAACGCACTGTATTTGCTTTCATAATACTTTTTGTGTTTCTCATCTCTTCTACGGAGACATCTGTCGCTGGAAAGTACATTTATCCTAACGAGACAGCGCACTTCGTCACTTTTTTTGTTCCCATCGAAACAAATATTCAATTCCCTGAGACGCTAAGCCCTGTCGACTCCGGATTTCGTTCGGTTCACCTTTCTTACCTTTTCTTTCTCCCCTCGCGTTACCCCCTCGAGGGTTTTTTTTCTCGCGTTCATCACAATTGGCAAAACCCATTTGAAGCTTCCCTAGTCATTACCCCCATCAAAGAGGGATTGGAAAGAAAAGGGAGCAAGCAGTAGCAGGTTCGCCTTTGCGCGCTTGTGATTGAACCGATTTCCTTTCCGATACTCCCGTGCCTAACGTATTGTGATCCCCGAAGCGCCGTCGTCTCTTCCCTTATCCGCCCTTTCCACCCTCGTCAGCGAGGCCCGACGCCATATATATTTATGTAGTTTTTTTCGCGCGCCGCCTCACCTTCGCTTCTTCTCGTCCTCCCACTCTCCATTTCCTCCCCAGCCGCCATCTCCACGGATCTCGGGATACGGTGCACATGGGTTTCGACGCGCCCTTGGCTCTACGCCGCCGCGGCCGCTTCTTCTCCCCCACTCTTCTCTCGCTCTCTCCTGTGGCGGCCTCTCGCGCCCAGTCCGGCCAAGCGACCACGCCGGGCGATGCTCGAATCCGAGAGCACCCCGTTGCGATCTTGAAAATAATATCGCACACAAGCATCGGATTTATCCACTTGCGTCGAGGTGTTCAGGTGTGCGGCGTTGTGCATCACGTTCCATCGCGGAGGAACGCTTTCATCTAAATTACAGTGTCAGCATCGCGCGTCGAATCTGCGTCGCATTTAAAATATATCCGGCCGTAGAACTTCAGTTTCACGCGCTGGCAGTATTGAAGGGGAGCAGGCATTTAAAATTTTGTGGCAGTTCTGCCGAATTACTTAGCCTAGTTTTGTATTGCTTGGGAACTTTTGCGTTGAGGTAAGAGGATAAACGTAGATAGAAAGCTCTTGGGGTGTGGCTGTGGAGAAGAATGGGATAAAAATTAGTTGGATGGAGAGAAAAACAGACGAATACATTCTAGCCACGGCAGTGGAAAAGAAAAGGTTGTATTGTGATATTCAAGGAACGCAGAAAAAAATGGATACAGGAGATACCTGGGAGGCAATGGGATGCTGAGGACGGCATTAGAGTGGAAAATGCTCGGAAAGCGATGTAGAGGGTGCATTTTGAATGGGATGAAGGGAGGTACAAAGTATGCTGAGATAAATAATAAATTATTGCAATATGTAGTATGAGGCTTAAGGATAGTTGGGGTCAAGGTTTGTAGGGATTACGAGTGAAGCCCTGTTTAGTACCTGAGTCGATCAAAGCCTTATCCGAACCCGGTAGACCTTTTTAAAATAACTTTTGAAGAGTATTGGTATATAGTTCTTATTGAAATTGAATATTGCTCTTCACCATATTTTAGTCACATTCAAGTCGCAGATTCTGCAACTTGCATTGGCATGGATACTTGGAATGACCCTTCCGGGCGACTCATGACCCACCGCATTCGGCTGCAAGTCGCACAGCCCATACAATATCCCCGGCCTTTTTCTCTCTCGTTTAGTGCTCTTCCTCCCGCGCCATATTCAACCCAACCTCCCCGCTTTCCCTCCTGTCCCATTCCGCCCACAACTCCGTTCTTCGATTCTCCTTTCATTCCAGAAGCCGACCGGCAAATTATGTCGATACATAACCGTAATATTCGATTTCCCTGCACGGTTATGTGCCGATCTCGTCCCAAATATTCATTATGCTCGGGTAAGCCTCGCTACTAATAATATAATGCAAGTGTTGTGTGGATCAGGTGAATACGGATCGTTTTTCGAGGAGGTATGCTATCTGGTCCGAATTTAAATCCAGGACATTTCATCTTAAACTTCCTGATTCAGTGGGCAGAGCTTTTTTCAGTTGGCATGGAACGTTGTGGGGCCTCCAGTACTACACAATGTTATTCTGAGAGATGTTACAGAAAGGCGGTCGATTACCTAACCTGCCCATATTTCCCCCCTCCAATTTCAAAAGGCTCTAATCTCTGCCTATCATCTTGCTTCTGCGACCAAGTTTCCACGGCTTACAAAATCACGAGTCACATCAAAGTTTTCACTAATATTTTCCTAACTCTAATTCCGTGCCATCTACTCCCCCTTGTTTAAGCTTCTTTGCTTGATTCAATTCTTCTTCAATTGAAAAAAATGAGCTGCGAAGACAAGGGCAATGTTTGGCAGCCTGGGAAAAAGTGGAAGTTAGGTAGAAACGCGGGGAAGTCTGACTACGAAATCGGGGAGGTTTTCTTGAGGCAGCAGCATACCCAAGCCGCCTGTAGATCTTAGAATGCTGGGAAGAGAGAGGGAAAAGAACTTCAAGTGAGGGAGTAGATTCAGTGAAGAGTTCTGTGGAAATGGTTTACATATTTTTCATAATCGTGTATCGGTAAGTCCGCAGCGATGAACGATGCATCCCAGGCACGCCCCGAGGCTAAAGCTTACACGCCATGGTAAATCCGTAATGAGATTCGTAAACTCGTATCGATATATTTCCAGAGGCTATATATCGCCCTCCTCAGTCGTTCATTCCATCCTCGACTGCGAGGAGGAGGGGGAGAGTTGAGGAGGTGGAGGCAGAAAGACCATCTAAACACACCGTGCAGCCCAGGCTCGACCTGCCAAGTCAAACAAGCAAACAGGAACCTAAGGGAGGAGTAGGATGTGGAGGGAGAGGAGGAATCGGGGGTTCTGCAGAGGTGGGCGGGAAAGGAGGAGGTCGTTTGAATGTGGCTGAGCTGAGCTGTTGGTGTCGGCCGGGAGGGGGGGAGAGTGTGTTCGGGTCTGCGAGGAGGAGCTTTGCCGCTTGCTTACGTTAGCGGGCGGGGGGGGGTGCGTGAGTGCGTGTGTGGGTGGGGTTGAAGTAAGGAAAGGCAAATGGACGCGCCACTAGGTGGCCCAGGAGTGGAGGGGGTAGTTCTGCTTGCTCAAGGGCTTCTGGCTGGACCTTAGGGATTCCAGGAAGGCATCCCTCTTCCTCTCCGTCTCCCTTCGGTCTACTTTCCCTTTTTCTCTCATCTCCTCGCTCTCTTTGGAACTCTCTGGATTCTGGGAGTTGTATGTAGCTCTCGCTCGTCCCTTCCCCACCACTCATGGCTCCCGATCTTCCTTCACTCCGCGCTCTCTGTTTCGTGTTTCTCTTTCTCCTCTAACCAGGGACTGCCTCCCTCTCCGCGCACCTCTTTCCCCTTTAACGTTTTGTGTGTGTGCGCGTTCGTAATGCGTTCCTTCCTTCGTCACCGTCCGCCATGTTGCTTCCTTCTCCAATCGCTACTTGCCTCCTCTCCGCCATACTTCCACGATTATCTTTGCCAATAATAATTATATTCAATGAAACTTACCTAGTGTGTTGCAGTGATGAAGAGCCTAGTTACTATCGTTTGGGTTTTGTTTTATGAAATTCCAAAGCCCTTATTTATGCAAAGAAACATACATGCCAGTATTTAAAGCATCCGATTAACGTATTCAGCTAGGATACGGAGTTATTTGCGCAAAAGAAGTGTGCATCTTTAATTAGCATTGCTACAATCGTATTCGGCATGCTTTTATTAGTTTTGCATGTGTTTTTCTGTATTACGGGTAGTACCCTAGCACCCTCCGCCACACGCCCTTACGGTGGCTTGCCGAGATATTGTATAGATATACTATTTCAGCCCTGAAAATGATTACGGCTTGCCCGAAATACAAATACATTTTTCGGTCATACGCTACTTATAACACTTGTTTTTATCGATGTACCTGTAATAGCATTTGAGCGCTTTACTGTTACAGAAATGTCAGGAACACTATTCCACATTTCCACCTCAAAGTAGTGGAAAGGCTGGCGAGTTTTGATGACCCCTAGAGCTGTATTGGCAGGGGCAAAGATCATTTCTCCTGCATGCCCGATAGGTCGAATGGTAAGGGCCAGACGATTGGTAGTTAGTGTGAAGTTTTCGATACTAGTAGACCGCGGAATTGTCTACTTATTCACATAAATTTCAGGATAAATATATACGTATATTCATCACTTTATATTAGTTAAGATTTTCTTGTTTATTTCCTCTGGAAATTTTCTCATGACTTCCGTGAAAATCTACGAAGAGACTCCTCCAAGGTTCCATGAAAACCTCGTTAGTAGCAATGGGAAACGACTGCTTGCCTTTGATCTTAAGCGTTAATTCTGGAAACGCTTTCAGTTTTGGAATGAATACTATGATATTTTACTTTGGGAATCGGAAAATCGACTATCGTTTCCATGGATTTTCGCGAACCGCAAGTTTCTCCCGGGAGCACCAGCCGAGAATTAATACTTCATTCAATAGAACTGATGTCTCATTATTCGGATTCATTTATGGCATTGATTGCTTATTTCAGGGTAACCTTAGGAAGGTTTATAGTGTTCTTATTCTTGGAAGATCGAAGAAGTATCTTTTGAACCCACCTGGAATAACGTGATGGTCGTGAGTTAAGATCCTGGGCATGTGTAGGTAGATAGGACATCCTTCAAGTTACGGCCGATGTCTTTGGACATATTTTGGAGATGCTAAGTGCCTCTACAAGTCTGAGCATCTAAATACACAATCACAGTCCGCCTTTCGTGTGCCTTCATAACTCGTCTCGAAATGCGCGATCACGCTCCTCGGTAGCCATGTCATAATGCAAGGAAGAAAAATTAAGTATGTGCGCCTTGTGTTTACTACTAGCTAATGCCATGACATCATCAGACTCTTAAAATGAGTCAGACAATTCCTACGAACGTAAACAAAGAGAAAAAGCAAAAGTCGAGTCATCATTGAAATTATGATGATGAACATAATTATTAGCAGTCAACCAACCGGTCAATGAAGTTTTTTGGGCGGAATCATCGGCTAAACAGTTCTATGCTTATATGCCCGGCTTAATGGGACACTGTTTACTGTAACACCCGTTACTCAATAAAAGGATAGCATTGTTAGCGACGGTAAAACCAGCTCAAACAAAATTCGAGCGCTAAATGAGTCATTATTTGCTATACCTGCAATATCTTCAAAATTACTTGTTATACCTGATTGATGATTTCATAAATGCTCGAAGGAAGCAATAAATAAAAAGTGATTTGTTTACTGTGAAAGGGAAACTTCTTAGGGGACGGCAGTGCGAATTCACCTCATAGTAATTGCGTGCAATGAAAAAAAACTTGATTGCAGATTGGTTTAATTTGATTGCATCATTCTCATGGAAAAATAAAAGGATTGATATATTTTTCATACTATTTCCTTTGCCCTCTTAACCTTAGGTTCCATTATTGACAATTTCCATATCCCGCAACATTCGTCTTAGTAATCTAAATCGTTGTATCGCACCGTAGGCATCTTTTCCACGGTTTTTCACACCCTCCGCTCCACCAACTCCAACCCCCTATTTTCGGGTCGCTGTCTTTCATCCTTAACCCCTGCGCCTTTTCCCCTCTGCTGCCATTCCTCCTCCCACATCCACCGTTGTAAGCATCTTTCCCTCTTTGATATCAGCGTTATTTATTCTCTCTGTTCCCGCATCCAAAGAGGAAGTTCGAGGTTCTTCGGGAACACGAGAAGAATACAGCTCCGATATCCCTCAGATGCATTTGCGAAGGGAAAAGCGGCCCTCTAGTACGCATTCATATTTCCAGGCCTCTCGTGAAATATTAAAGAAGCCTGCAATTTCGTTTGGGAGGCCGTGCTCCGTTACGAGATTTCGATGGCGATGAGAGAAGATCATGTGATTTCGAGCCGCCAATCACTGCGATGCGCCACATTTATACACACATGTAGTGTCACAGTGATGCGATTTTACGATGTGAGGCAATACACTAGAATTATTAAACTTTGATGCAAAAATTATCGAGGCGAAAGAGGCATAGGTATCAAGTAACGTGGCGATATGAGGGAGAATGTTGTTGTTATGGCTTTTCGAGATCGACAGGGGAGGAGGGAAGCTTGCGAGTCGCCTTACGTGCAGTTCAAATCACAGAGCAGCCACAGAGATACGATTTTGGATTCGGATTCAACGCTTATTGCCTTACATTGTCATCTAGTTGTCGACTCACGGTCGGTTGCGCAATAATCGCATTACAGCTAGCTAGCTCGCTGCGATCTTCATAGTGGGGGCACCTTTCAGTCCTTAGGGGCTCGTAGGTCATGATCCGGTTCGAATATTCCTGGAAAAGCTGTGTTTCTATTTTTAAAGGTCACTCTAGTTTAGATTATACTGATTAGATTATCAGCTGTGGCCCTTTTATTTTCCTCCTTCAGATTTCCTGGAAGCCAAGTTTCTATTTATAGAGGCCCCTTATGATGTGTTTTTCTGACGTTTGATGTGTCCCACTGGCAAATTTCTTCATCTACTGCCATGTGCCTGCCCATCGGGGGTTATTGCAATATTTTAATTTCAAAATAACATATTTTATTTAACATAAGAAAATATCATCTGAGAGAAAGAAGTGAAAAGGTAAACTATTGAATTAAATTGCACTTTTGATCCGATTGTTTCAGATGACGTGCTGTATTTTTTTAATATTTCAAATTGAAACAACGCACGGCTCATTCCGAAGTGTGACCCGTATTCCCACATCGCATCAACCTTCGCGTTAATTTCTTGTTTTTTTTTTGATAGAGAAAAAAAATTGACGAGTACAGGAGGAGGACTGCGTCACCGAGTTAGGTTTGGAACTTTTATGGGTACGATTCTAATGATCGCAATAAGTCAAGCGCACTGAATGGTTCACACCTTCTCGATAAAATTCAATTTTATCACTTTCTGTGGAAGAAATTTGCAAATTCTAAGGTATGCCATCAATACGCCTATGTCGGTTGTTGACGACCGTAAAAAATCACGCTGGTTACCCTTTGGCGGAATCGAATGGAAATGGTTGGTTCTATCGGCCTCAGTGGGTCGTGCCGGTCTCAATGGTTTAGTGTCCACTCCTTTGGTGCAGGGAGGGCGTCAAGCTGCATGGACCATGGCCGGTGGAATCAGGATGGCGGGTACGGAAACATGTCAACCGCCTCCTCTCAAAAATATGAGATTGGATCCCTTCAAACGCCCAGGGTCCCGAGAGTGAATGGCCAAGACCACCCCCCCCCCATTTCTCTCCACCTGCTCCATTTTGTCTTGGACGTTCGGGTCTTGCCTCCTGCGGTGTGAAGGTTTCCGCCCTTTCAATGCTTCCTGTCGTCTTTGCAGCGTGTCCCGTCCCCCTCCCACACCCTACTCCCATTCCAGCGTCGAGCGTACTCTCCCCGAGGAGTGAGGGCAGGCGTGTGTCAGTGGCTGGTATCGACTGCTGCGTGTGATATAGCGTCGAGGTGCGAGGCCACCAAGCTATGAAATGTTAAGGAAAGAAGAATTTTAGAGTAGGGAGTTATTTTACCGAGTGTGATAGTATGAAGAATTAGATACATCCCTACATCAACACGGTTCCTCGCGAGCTAATGCTAAGGTACGTATGTGGCAGGGTATGATTCCCCATCGGCCATGCAAATTTAACATTAAGTGTTAAGTTGTAGTCACTAATGGGGACGTTAAAGAGTTCAAATTTTTGCAACAATTTGGACAAACATCCTACCTTCACTACGGTGTGCAACTTTAAAAAAATTACTCCTCCACGCATGCGTGACGAGTTGCTAGTAGAAGTTGCCATAAGAGAAGTTAAATACGAGAGGGACTAAAATCTAGACAACTTAATAGCATGAAAAATTGTTTCTGCAATTAGCAGGGCCGTCGTTGGCGTTTAGCTTGATTGCTTAACTTTCGAAATAAAAATGACAATTTAAACATATCATCCTACTGTAGGACAGTTCACCAACGATGTTCAAACAAGATCAGTTCTATCGAATCTATAACTGTCCTCTGTGAGCTAATCTGTTAATCACTTCATTCCTCCATCGTTCCCTGCATAAACAGTTTCCATCACTTCCTTCTCGTAATTCGTCATCGGCCTTTCTCTGAATCTCTGTATTATGTGGTTCCTTCCCTTAAGATCCTCAACTCAGAATATGGCCAACTGGCTTTCCACTTCTTCTTGTAAGTGTTTTTTTAGCTACTCTATTAATCCACAGTTTGAAGGGCCTATTCATTAGGCACTCGTTCTATCCATTTTATTTTAATTACTTTTCGGAGAAACACATTTCCTTCGCTTCGTATTTCCAATTCCATGCAGCTGTTGTTGCCTTCGTCTCTAAGACGTATAAAAGAAAAGGAGACTCCATTTTTAGGTTTTGATGAGCTGCTCCCAATCTAGGATGTGGATGCATAATAAATGCTCCATAGTAATGTCGACTCTTGAAGCCTTTTTTTTAATGCGTTATGATTACATAGGTTATAGCCTTCAAGCTCTTAGAGACATTGCCACTCCTAAGCCTTTCTAGTACATTCGACTTAAGCTAGCGGATAAATGAAAATGTTTCTAGTTTAAGGCTGACGCAGAGAATGTTTAAAGTCCCGGTGATATCAACACGAGTAAGGGGAAGTAAGCAGCCCAACAGAAAGATTAAATAAATCTTTTTCCCTCGCACATTCCTGACCACAGCAGTAGGAAGCAACAACTGCTAGAGTGACAATTCCCTGAAAAGATAAGAATAATCAACGCTAATAATCACCAAATACACTAATTGTCTGTAACATGACAAACCCTACAACAATTTATGTTGCTGCTTGCCTTATTTGAAATCACCCTCTGCCATACACTTGCTTTGGATTTCAAGTAGAAATGGCAACAGCTCCTGCCACGCACGGTCGGAGCAGATTGTTGGGTAAGATGTTGAAGATTTTGCAAGCCGGACCCTAGGTCGTGTTATATAGTATATTGGAAAAAACGCAAGAAGCCCACAGTCACTGTTTTGGTTGGTGACCTGACCCACACTGCCATACGCCCTCGTGGCAGCTTGAAGTGTAATACTTTGGAAAGGTACAAAATACCTGAGTTCGCTGGTGGCAGCAAGAGAATTATTATGACCCAATATTATGTTGGTAGGCCATTGAGTAAAAATAAGAAAGGCATCACCGACAGGATATATAGTGTTAGTTTTCCCTTCCGGCAGTGCACACTTACAACACTAATCGATCCCAAATACCCGAATATTTTTATTTAAAAAGCAAAATTTAATGATTCAATCAAACAAAACCATTATTGCATGGCTTACACGGGCTTGTATGCACGTATATGTACGTTTGATGTGGACGAAGTGTTTCTGTTTTACCACGAGTCCCTTCGACCAAGTGACGCCCGATGCCCCTCCCTATCGACACAGGCCCGATCTGTATTCAGTTTACATCGCAGTGCAACGCTCAGATTCGAGTATCGTTCAGTTCCGTGGGGAGGGGGTCCATCCTTGTATTCCGTCGACCCGGAGGAGCCAGTCTTCCCTCCTCTCCGCTCCACTCCCCTCTCCCGAACGCTCTCCCCCGCACATTCCGGGTCCCCGGGCGCACCCACGCTCTCGACGGACGCTCCGTGAATCAGACCGTCGGTCGTCGTGGGACCACGACGGGCGCGTTCCCCGTCGAGCCACGAGGAGGCAGGAGGGGCACTTTTTTTCACGGAGTGCGCGAGGGAAAGAGAGGAGGAGCTTTTTAACGAAGGAGAGGACGCAAAAAATAAATTGTACGCGGAGTAAGGGGATATTTCCTGAGATCATTGATTTTTTTTACGCCCTTCAAACGCCTCTCGTGGAAGAAGGTATGCGGGTCGTGTGTGTTTTGTTTCAGTCGGCTGGGTTCAGTGGGTGGGGGGGAGGCGTTGGCTTTTTTTACTCCCGTGCCGACCTGCCATCGGGGTTCGAGGGAGAATGTGAGAATATTCTAAGATTACGCTCATTGATTTTGTTTTCCGAGTTTCCCTGGTTGCCCGTCAGTGTAACCCAGCGAGGTGGTAGTGCAGATATAATTTATGGTATGAGGTAATTTAATAGGTATGAATATAGAGGTCAAGTTGTGTTTCGTTAGGAGAAGCGAAGAGCTGTCTTGTTGTCCAGTCTGCGTTCAACCAAAACCTGCCTGAAGCGGTATACTACCTAATAGTAATAATGATTTCGGAAGACATGAAAGTATTTCCACCTTTTTCTTGATAAGCTTATCATGGTATCTTTGCCCGTGTCCAGTCAATTGAAACATCAACGAATTTAATACTATTATTTTTTTCATTTATAATATGAAATGTTTTTAGAAACTACTATTCATTCATGTATGACACGTGATCGTGATAGTACAGTGTATGCCACTTTTGGATGCACCCCCTGCCACGCACCTTTCAGGTGGCTTGCCGGTGTAATGTTGTAGAGTGCCATCGCCGACTACGGGAAAATCGATGCAAGACTTAAAAGAAGCCTCCTAACGCGGCTTTTTCTTGATTTTTGGATACTCTTTGAAGAAATGGTACTTAAAGGAAGACTTCTTGAATTATATCGACGTAATTGAAATGTATCGTTAGTTTTTCCACATTATTGCGTAAATGGACATATATAGCCATTTATTTTGAAATTGTATGCATTTTATATGTATATGCGTTTTAACATGTACTAATTATACATAATACTCTTGCACCCCCAATTTTGAAACAGCATACATTGGTAAAATAGACGTCATGTGTAAATAATTGACAATTTTATTTGAATACAAGGCAGTTACCAAACTACATAGCGAAGATACCTCGTAGATTCTAAAACGGCACATAAGTCCTCATATGTCCCTCCGTCCGACGTATTGAAGAAAGCGAAAACGTGTCAGTATTCTTAAAATGGCTGTAGCAGTGACTTTAGAAATGCCATATTATAGCGTAAAGATCTATAGTTAAGGTAAGACTATGGGTAGCCTTCATCACTGGTTTGGATTTAAATAGATGTGAGTTTTAATTGTTTCCAATTACGTTTAGAGTTTAATAAAATTTTACATCTGCATTTCGGTGTCACTACGACAAAGTACACTAGGGAAACGTACTGTGGAATATACACCATTACAAGGAACCTTTTTCCCTCGCGCAGTTCTTAATCACGCAACAATAGGAAACAAAACTCACGATATACCACGCTTCACGAGAATAAAATGTTACACCTCCTGCCTTACGCCCTCATTGTGGTTTTGGGGTTAAGGTGAAGTTGGAGATAATATGAGGACCTGCACACTCTTACATTTTGAAAAACTGTAGCATTTCGAAAAAAGTTAATTTCGGCGTTAACCCAACGCCAGGCGTGTTTGTTTTTCCCGCGTCCAACAATTTCGATCCAAATGCGTGCATGAACTAATATTTCTGTACGTAGGAATGGATGGTGTCTTAACACCCCCTGCCACGTGCCCTCTCTTGGCGGCCTGCTGGGAATAGTGTAGATGTAAATTAGTTTTTTCCTCTTTCCCCGTAGGTGATATTCTAGTTGAGGAATGCGGATTTGTTGCGAAAGGAGATTGGATGCCTAGAGGGAGGTACTTTAAAGTGAAGTTCCCTCTCCTCCCTCGCTCACGTCACGAAATTTATTGATGACCGCGGTGATAATTCGGGAGTTGCGAAGCGAAAATCCGGACGTAATTCGTGTGTAAATGAGCCCGTGTGACGTAAATGATGCTATCGTCCCAGACGGGATTCGCCACGGTAATGGTCAGTAGGTGTCATGCCGGCAGTCGCCGCCTTGATTATTTAGCGGTGCCCTGAGTGTATATGCGAAGGTATTTTGCAGGAAGATTTAGGAAAATTGAATCTGTGGAATCTGCAAGGGGTTCGGAGGATTGTGTGTTCATATAGTATGAGATGAGTATACGGTGAAATAAATTTCTCTCTTGTTTGGGAGCGGCCGTTTTAACCCTTTGAATATATATTACCGTATCTCTTCCCAGCTTTTCTCCATCACTGCCTTTCCGTTTCCCATGATTGAGTGTCCTTTCGCCAGCGCCTTCGATATCATTTCCACCGTTCGTTTTGCGAAATTTGTACGAGGAGCTGACATCAGCTGTTTACCGCCTTTTTGGTATTATGGGCTGAATACTCCCGGAGGAACTGACTGACGTCAATATGCCGGCCGAGTTTCTTGAGGAGGTTGATACCGCTCTGCCGTTTGATGTCTGGCGTTGCAGTTGATTTAATTAGGTTGGAGTTATCGGGAAAATCCAGTACATTTCTTCTTATATGACTGCCTTTTCGGTTTTTTTGTTATTTCCGAGTTCTTGAAGAACTTCCTCTTTTCATCCATGATATTTTTCTCCTTTGCCCAATGCACTTTGGTCGTTCATTTGTTCATGTGAATCGTTTTCGTATGAAAAACCTCCCAGTATAAGTATAGAGCGCTTTGAGATGTTTGTGCTGAGGGTAAAAATATGAAGGGACGTCGGTGGGCCTATTAAAAAAAAATTTATTTTGAAAGTCGTAAAGTTGCGAATGCCAGACCGGAAATTTCAGAAGGATATTCGTCATTGAAACTCTTTACAATATTATGCCCCAGGTTGTGATCTCAGGAGGGAATAATGGTTCATGGGCTGACGTCGTTGAAACTAGCCTTAGTTGTTGATGAAACTGAAAAGGTTGAATATTACCAATTTACTCGTACGCAACGGTGTTAAGGTGTGTGTGTGAGGAACGGGGTAAACCAATGTAAACGAGGGGAATTCATGGATATGGTTGGAATAAATGTGAGTAGTTTTTGCACCATTTACCAACCGGACGGAAGTCGATGCATTTTGCGCGTACAGGACTGCATCGTTCAAAGGCGCATAACTGCCTTTCTTCAATACGCATACACGAGCTTGGTCGGTGACTTTTATGCTAATTGAAGAAAGATTGAAAATAATTTTACGTATGTTCCTTTTCATTTGAAGTCCCTATATATATGCTTATTCAGAACTTGGATGGTTTTTATGGTAGAAGGGGAATCAAAATCTTTGAGGCGTCGAGGTGGGGCAAGCTCCAAAAAAGATCGGAAACATTGCCGTTTACGATTGGCCGCGTGTGCTCGCAAATAAATATTACCTCCTTAAGGTAAACAACTCGGTTGTCATGTATACGATAGCCAAATTTTTTTGAAAAGAATAATGCTGTGAGATCCTAGATCAAAGGCATTTTTATTTATTTCTAGGAGATAAATTCGTTTTTTTAAGTCTTGGTACTCCACAGCCTGACAGGCCGCGGGTTGGGGATAACCACACGGTTTTTCCACTTCAGTGGTCGCATTTTACTTTAAATTGTTTCGCAAGTAAAATGATTGGTTCTCATCGCCACCGCGTGAATTGCATTCATGCGTCGATCGATGATCTTGATTTAGTGCTTCCACCGCTTGAATTGATACCCTCCCAACTTTTTTTCTTCTCCGCTTGTCGTGTAGCGAATTTCACTCGAATCCCGTCTTCTCCTAATGGATGTGATCTCTCGCCCAGTGTATCCCTCATTCCGGGAATAATGTGCCGCTTCAGTCTTGTTTTGTGACTCAGGGATCTCTTCAGTTGTAGGCGTTGCCCGGGCATTAGTAAGTGAAGAATGCTCATTCTTCGGGTGTGATATCCTCGTTACACGACCGTTAAACCCCTCTACCTCCGCCCTATTCCTTCCTTCCTCGGCTGGGTGGTGTGAACGGCGTAACAAGCAGTCGCGGCTATCGCGCCCCTCGCATCTCGTCCCCGCTTCCTTCCTCCCATCGCCCCCGCCCACACTTCCCTCCCCGCCGCATCCTCTCTTACCTTCGCGGGCACGCAAGAATTCCATCCCCGTTTGGCGAGTGATTGAACGTTGTAGCCGGGTCAGTTGGTTAACCCTCTCGGCGATATCGGGACAGGTGCCACGAAACCTTTCTTGGTCTTCAGTTACTCGATTAATAGTTTATCAATGGAATCTAATAATATCGCATCATGGTTTTCTTGAGGTTATTTCATTGTACAGAAGTGTTCCAGTATCTTTTAGGTCGCGTCCAAAATCCACCTCCATCGATTCCAGTCACGTATGTACTTGTAAATTATAATAACCTGTTTAAACTAAGGATATCCATTAACAAGTACCTTAGAGCCGAATGTTATTTTAAAAGGATAATATTAATTCTGTTAGACGTAGGTACTGTGTTATTATTGTGTGAGGAAATGAGTGTTTTTGGTCAGTATTTTTATTCAAGTCGTTTGGTGTTTTCGGTGAGTATAGAATAGTGAATGGCATCTATTTTCATCGATTCTACTTTGCATGTGCAGTTAGTTAGCCACTGTCATTAAAGATGTGCTCAAATTTTAATCTCAAGGTTTTCTTTCGTGGAATGGTCATTAGTACGGGAAATCCATCAGTCTAGGTATATTGTTAGTTGTGAAATTGGTCCGAATAAATAGGAAGGAGGGAATGAGCAAAAAACCACTTCACATGTAATTAATAATATTTTATTTTTATCCGTGTTAAAATAAATGTATTGTTTATTTCCTGCGTGCAAATTTAACTCTATTGAATCGCTCATTGTTTGTCTTTCATTTCGAAGATTGGTTGCCTGTGGCCGTCGTGTCGTCCTTAAATTATTTTAGATCTTTTATGGCTTGATATCTCTTTTTTGTTGCATCTCTCTTTACGTGGCTAATTTTTTAATGTCTTGTTTTATTATAACTTTTATGTGTGTTTTATGTAGCTATTCTTATATGTTTCCTTCTCTTATATTCCCAACAAATTAAGTCTCGCATGAGCACCCCATTCCGGTTCAATTCGCAATCTTGGGAGTGCTATTTTCTCTACAGTGTTCTAGATGGATTTATTCTCATTTGCTCTTCTGAGTTCCCTGCCGGGTTTTTTTTTCATTTTATCCTTCCTATTTATCTCCGTCATCATACGTATCTCGTATTTCCTCGACCATCTGTGTTGTTTTTCCATTGAATTTTACTGCTTTGAAGGGTAAAATCATCTTTCTAATACTCGTGCTTGGTTAAGTCACTTAAGATTTCACACGATTGGTGAATAGGTGGGCCCTGTTGTTTGTCATAATTTCTTTCCCAGCTCGACAGCCTTAAAATATATTTTTTTCTTGTGCCTTTCTTTGCGGCGCCAAGTCTCTCCGGAGTGAATCGGTTGCATTAAAACTCAAGCGATTGAATTCGCTCCAAGGGAACTAATTTTACTGTCGTCAGTATCAGCGTGCCAACGAATGCAGTTTAATTTATACTTATCTTGGTTTTAGTGGATTCCATCACGTAGAAGATAGAACGAGCCGTTCGAACAATTTTGCTCCCTACATGGCCATCGATCCATCAATCATTCTAAATTTCACCTGTTTGCAAAGAGCTGGATAGGGATGAAGTGGAAGGTATCTCAGTGTACTTGAAGCCAATTTGACAATGTCAGGTTGACAAGCGTAATTCGTATCTTATCTCATGTATGAAATTTTTATCGCGAATTCCGAATGTTTATAAAATCTTGATTTTTCTAACCTATTCTTCTAACCGGCCGAGTGCCAATGGATACATTTGGTTGACAATTTTAGTCATTGATTTTGATACATTTTATCCCCTAGTCTTTTGAAAACATTCATCAAAACTTGGTGTGGATGCTTGGTTTATTGTGGGGTAATTATGATTGATCATCCAAGGACTTTTTCGCGATAATAACCGGAATCATTTATGCTTGGAGAATTACATATGCAGGTATGTGTATATTTATACATAAACACACACAAGCATACTATTATAAAATGACGCCACAGGTCTCTTAGAAAAACAAAGCAAGAATGGTTAATCTCTTTTGGGTTGACGAGTTTAAAAACCGGAATTTTATGCTCAGTCTCGTTCGATGCATTATGGACTTTTACCTGTATCTTTACCTGCCATTGAGGTGCATCAGTGGCCGTATCTTTAGCGTTGCACTGTACTTTAATGACTGTTCAAAAAAATGAATCTTTTCACAACTTTGTGCTTTTTCTAATTCTTTTGTTTCTCTTATTTACAGGTAAGTCCTCGAATGCAGCCAATCCAGAGTTTCCATTCCGGAAGTCGTGAGTGTTCCTTTATCCATTTTGTACGTGTTTTGTTTCGCGTATTTTTTTGCAAAGTGCGTGTTCTCACCAAGGGTGAATTCGTTGAAATTATTTGGCGTGGGAAGGGAATTTCATCAAGCTTGACGTCGTTTCCAACACCTCAGGTCTTTTAATCAAGCCATTTATAATTGTCTCATTGTCTTGGGCGGTTAGGCGTTGGAGGTATTTCACCAAACCGTCGCGCGTCGCGATGATTGCTCTATTTTACTTGGGAGGGGAAAAAAGGACTGGAATGCGTTTTTTTTAGAGTTATAAAAAAGCGGGTGACGACGGTTGTTTTTCCTCACGGTCTTCAATAAAAAACACAACAGGTTGTTTGGTATAAATCGTAAATGTACGTAGCTACGAATCGAAGGATTTGGGATTTAATAACATGTGGTGCGTGATCAATTTTTGGATTCATTAAAATCGAGGCGATTTTCTGGTAATTTCTTCGGCGTTTTCGGTGGATGAAAGGTTATATATAATACCCATCAGATTCTGAATTCATACTTTTCATTTGTTCCAATATATGCTCTCAAGTTTGAATCACTTTTTGTCTTCTGTTAGGGCTCTTGTCATGAAATCTCGATAAAAACCACCAAATGCATTTACATAGTACCTCGCAAGCCGCCGCAAGGGCTTGTGGCGGGGGAAGGCAAAGTCTAAAGTAGTAGGACTGAGTCGATTAAAAAATTTATTTTAAAGAATTGATACATTCACTCAAAAGTCTTCGAAGTAGTACCATTGTGCGTCCACACACCGCTGCCAATGGCTTTTCCACCCCTCCTACGCCTTCTGGAAGTCGGTGCCCGGAATGCTGCCAAGCTCCCTCGTCACGGCCCGATGTCACGCTTTCACCGAATCGCAGTGACGTCCTTCAGTACGAATTTGAAGCAAGGGAAGAGGAAGTAGACTGGTGGGGCTGAAAAATAGCAAATCCTCACTCAAATGATCGAGAAGCTCTTGGCAGATCCGCGTGAGAGTTTCCTTTTGTTCGTCCGAGAGCACTCGCGGTACCAACACCTTTCTCATGCCCATGAGAGGACGGTTTTGCTGTAGTACAAATTGTTGGACGATCGGAATTTTTGATCAGCCACGAAAAAAAATTATCTCTAGAAATTAAAGTGAAATTCGATATCGCTTATTCGGCACGAGAAATAAAATAAAAACAGTTAACGATCAATGTAAATCAACTTCAAATGGTCTAATATTTAAGGATACTATTGTTTGCTGGAAACTATGATCTGCCTTAGTATTTTTAATATTTTTCCGTTCTTTCGACTGCTGTCCATTCGCTGGATTGTGTGTCGCTGGAAATTCAACGTGATCGATATTTTTTCCTATCGAGTTTGCGGATAACGACTCTTGTCAAATGGGTCGTATTTTGAAACATATGAAAGGCTGATGGAGATTTATGCCGCGTGCTCAATGAAGATAAAATAAGAGGAGGAAATGAGTTCAAAAATGTAATACGTCATGGGGGAAAGGGAAGTGCAAGGAGATGGAGATGTCAGGGGGGAAGCGAGTGAAAACGGAAAATCGGGCGAACCTGTTCTTGTGTTGCTAACTTATGATGATTAATAGTTTGACGCTTCAGATTGATGACGACTTGATCGGCGTCGAGGTAAGATGCGCAGTCGATAGTGCTCGCCCCTTGGGGCTACCCCTCTTCCTGTGTGTTCGCAGATGATGCACACTGGTCACGCCTACTTTTTAACCTCGCGCCGCGAAAGATGGCACGAGGGCGATGTGAGAGGAGAATGGAGGTCTATCGATAAGGCAAGGGGCCAAGAAAATTTCAATGAGCGCCTCGCTGTGCGCGTTGCATTCCGAGTGCTGATGCACGATAGGAAAGCCGAGCTCGGAAATTTTTAAGTGTGTCGGCTATTAGGTATCCGTTTCATTGCGCTAAATCTGAGTTGTCTGGAATCCTCCTATCTCATCAAACCATGTCCTCTCCACCTAAGCTGGTGCGCGCACTACAATGCGTGAGCGTTGTGAGGGTGCGCGGGAATAATTTTTCGACGATTTTGTAATTTTTTCATAGGAGATGCACGTAGCCTTTTGACTAAAGGACGTACGCGTTTTGAGAATTTCCCCTAGAATACTGCGGATTTTGAGAAAAAGTTGTGAACCCTATGCGTTTATGCATGTGAAGTGGGAATTTCGTATCGCTATGTGCTGCGAATTTCGCATTCTCTATTCATTTTATCTTAGTTCGAAAACAGCACTATATAACAGCCTTTTACATCAGGCTGTTTATAGTAATAAGAAAGGATACGATTACCCAAGCCTTAGGTGGAGGAAAACCCACCCAGCCGGGAATCGAACCCGCAACCCTTGGGTTGGCAGACGAGGACGTTACCACGCCGCCACCCGGGCCGACGGGGTGACGTCCTTAGGTCGTAATTCTGTAGGTTTTAGCCGCATTGTTGATGACGAATATCCACTTTTGTTACTTTGCTGTGTCTTAAGCAATGTCGCCGCCGACGGCAAAAGCACTGTCGAAACAAGATTCACTGGTGTTCGGTACTCAGTTTTCTAACTGAGATGGCTAATTTCCGAAGACCATTGTACTCGTGTTCCATGAGTTTACTCAGTGGTAAAGTTACTTTCCTTCTCTCAAAATCCATTTCTTCGAGACGTTTTTGATCATGACGATCCATGTATAAATTATGCTCAAGTGAAAAATTTAGCTTCTTTTGACGGTTCTATGAAGGAGATTATTATTTTTTTCGCTTTTTATTATTTGGTCGCTCTCCCAAATATGAAACGAGTTATTTTGAAAAAGGTCTTCATCGGTGTTGTTTCCTACGATGAGAATAGGTATGGTTTTGAATAATTTTTTTCTTTATTGCATAGAAATCGCCTGAAATTTCATATCCCACGGTATTATGAAACTAACCAGCTGTCCATTTTGGAGAACGTGAAGGGATACTATGCTTCATTCTGTGGGAGGGATGAATTTGCCAATGACTTAATAAAATACTTGTATCTGCGTCTCTAAATATATTTTCGAGTTTCGAAAAGGAAATGGAAGTACAAATAGATTCCAAAAAGGGTATGTATTCATGTTCAGTGGTTGAAAGACGGCTGAAAAAGAAGGCTGTCATCTTTTAATCCAGATTGCGATATGTATCCTGTCTGCTTGAACGTGCGTATGTCTTCGGGAATGGTAACCTATTGTTAGCGAATGCCATGAGCATTGAGCAGTTCAAGAAATGCACCCCAAACTTCAATTCAACACACTCGAACCTAAGGGTTTTTAGCTTTCAGGAATTTCATGCGGAATATTATTCTTTTAATATCTCCTAAAATAGCATTTGTGTATGCTATTTATTTTACGAGCTTAAATGTGGAAAATTGAGACATATGATATTTGATTTGTATATGTATGCCTTATTAATGCAATGTTTCCTTGTTAATTAGGAAATGATTTCATTTCTGAATATAATTTTGGACCAATTGTTGAAACTCCCTGTCCGAGTAGACTCGTCTCATTCACCATCCCTTTTACCGTTATCATTGCCATTGCCAAAAGCGTTTTTCACGAATCACAAACCGTGTGCTGCATTTTAAGCATGCATATTCATTAGCGTGAGTCCAGGAAAGGATTAGTGGGCGTTTTGGACCTCGAAGCGAAACATGTTATTTCAATATTTTCCACTGCAATGTGCGTCAATAATTATTCTGAAGTTACTCCGATCGTCTCATGCGGCCTCTTTGTGTTGTAACCGTCTCTCTGCTTGATGAAGGATGGAGATGTGGTCCTCTATTATTACAACGTGATTGACAATGCTCAAACGCTTCTTAACTTTTTGTAAATCTTGTTTGTCATTAGCATTTTATGTTTCTTCTTTAAGGAGGGGTTTTGCCAAGTAGAAAGAAAAATTGAAAGTAAACCGCTGATAACGCTTCAAACCATGCAATCGTCTTAAATTAGGCCTCTCGTCATCCTTTTCCGTCAATTACCCGGTTTCGTAATTACAGCAGCGATGTTGTTATTGCAAGGCATGCGAAAATTTACGGAAAAGCGTGGAACCTTTTTGGAAAATAAAGATATGGGAAGGGGGATGAGTCTTATCATCTATTTTTATTTGTGCCGCATGAATATTAACCATCATGCTACTAAGTGTTTTCTGAGCGTCTGGTAGAATTTCGCCTCAATGGTTGCATCGGATGCCGTGTCATTTGAACGTAACCCTTGTGATTAGAGTGATTGGTAGTATTATTTTAGTTGCCTGCACTGTGGAACGCGTAAATCTTGAACTTTATTCGAACCAGTGTGAACGAATGTCGTTTTTGGATTCATTTACTACACGAAAGATGTAGCTTTACTTTAAGGATTCTTCTCGTTTTAAGGTGCAAGGTGTTGGTAAACTGGAGTTTTTCTCTTGGCTTCCCTGTTAAACTTTCCCTAACTTCCCTGTCAAAGTTAAAAGTTTCCCTGACAAAAGTCCGATTTGTGTTTGATGTTTCTGTAAACTGTGTGTACCTACTACTTATTACAGTGCACCCCTACATGAATATCTCGAGCTACCTCAGAAATTTTGGTTCGTGGAAGTTGGTTTGTGTCATTACTAAAATTGAGGGAATGATAAGGAATCTTAATTGTGGGGTTGTAGTTTTTCAAGATATATTTTGAATTTATGCGTTAATGAAAATTTTTGCCATTTAATGAATGTATGGTCTTGGAATCAAAACTTTCCTTGTTTCCAAGTCCTTGCGATCCTAGAGAAAATTCTCGTAGACGTAATAGAGTTAAAGTAGAAGGTACGAGTTTAATATGTTGACACTTTCATAGTGTAAAAATCATTCGCCTTGACCGGGATAAACTTATCACTTTTTACACTTTGAAAGTATTTCATTGTAACTTTCCTTAACGGGTGACTCTGGTAATAGTTGCTTTTTCGGTATCTCCCATAGTTTCTTAGAAAATTTGATGAATTTATCTCACTGCAAATCAGTCAAATTACAATAAGTCAAATTTCGTACTTAATGCGAGTTAAAATTTTTTCATCAAAACAGCCAACTGTCATCCATCCTGAGACCAGAGAGGTATGGCGGTAATTAAATATGTTTTAATATTATCAAAGAGTCCATGCAGGGATATTATTTATAAATTTGGTGGTGTTGATCTAAACTGGTTATTGCGTTCAAGCATCTTGGGTTGTAACTACGAGCTATCCGTGGGTATCATATCGTTGTGAGACGTAAGCTGATAAATATGGATTTAGTGTAAGGCGTTGCTGGTGGTTGTAATTTTTTTTCAATTTTAAGAATTACGTGTCTGGTTTTTGTGAGAGCACATGGGAAGAACGTAATTAGTGCCACGATTTGGATTCACGGAAGGATCCATTGAAATTGGTGGAGATAAAATGCTAATCGTCCCCTCTATGTATTCAGCATTGAGTTGGACTCAACAAAAAAAAATTTGGCTGTTAAACTTGACTTTTTTCTAATATTGGCCGGTGGGTTCACGGTTGAGGTTTAAGTAGTTCTTTGAAGGAAAAATTATATTTGTAGATGGTACCGTGTGCGGAAAATAAGCCCGGAAAAACATATGGTTTAGGGTCACCTTTATTCCGTGAAACAATTCAAGACCTCAAGAACAGAAGCCCTGGAGGTGCATCCATTGTTACTTAAATCTCGGCAATGCGGAAAGAGACAATTGGTGCTTATTGAAACCATACTGCAAGTATTAATGTGCTCAGAGCAATATCGGTTCGTGTATTCGTAAGGCATTAATAATGATACTTACGTTCGTTTTGGTCCGTGGATAAATTTTAAGGAGGAAAGTTACATTGCCGTTATAATAAAGATCAATATTTCTTGCTCGAAATGTATTTCCTCTGTTACAGTCCCACCATTCCTGACTCGTCAAATATCGTACTTGATCCCTGCGACTCTCCCTTATGATTACATGCAGGGTAAGATGTGAGGATTAATGCGCCTAGAGGTAAATTTCCTTAAATTTCCATCCAACGGTTTTGTAGGGTGCAAGGTCACTCGTGGGATTGCTTCGAGTCAGTTGCAATTTCACGCCTCGAAACTTTCTTTGCGGCAGTTTGGGCCTGAGCTGTAATCTTGCAATTATACGGGAGCTTATCCGCCCTGTATTCCCGTGGCATCCTGTTCGAACGACTGCGAATCACAGCTGCGCCCTCGTCCGTCCCCACCCTAGAAATTGATCATGGGAGTATGATATCAGCCGCCGCTTGTGTTGGTGGGTCTGGCGAGGGGCGACGATGGGGCGGCCGCGGAGGCGCGAGAAAAGCTGCCGCGTCGAAGAAGGCGCCCTGACTGGCTGCCTTCCTTGTTTAGTGTTTATAGTCACGTCATTTGGGTCATTAAAGCCTCAATCTCATTCTCCCGCCTCAACGCACGTCCTCCACTCCACCCTCGTCGAGCGCGCATCCACGTTTTTCACACTCACATCTATACAGATTTTATGTACCCACGTCGCGTATAGGGAAGTGAGGATACATATGTATGCGTGTATATATTATACACAAATGTAAATGTTTGCATATTTATAATTGTGTGTATATACCTATGTACACATACACTTAGAGATTTATAAATTTTTTATATATCTCGAAGGAAAGCCTCACGGATGTGAATAATAATTTAAACGGAGGAGCGAGATAGCGCTAGCCAACAAAAACATAGGGAAGCACACAAAAATCAAACTCACACCGATATAAAATTTTCGGTAGCCAAACCACCTACGTCTGGGGAATGAAATAACTGAGAACGGGTCCTTCTTACTCCAGAGGAACGTGGTTTGACCACCGAAATTTCAGAATACGTGTGAGTTTCAGTTGTATGTGTTCTTGTTGGCTAGCGCTATCTAATATATATATATATATATATATATATATATATATATATATATATATATATATATATATATATATATATACACGCACACATACATACATTTTTTTATACAGACCCATGCTGCAAGCTCCGACCGAATAAGAGGGTAGGTTTAAAGTTCGTGGGTGGGGGTGGTTAGGAGGCCACGGGATAGGGGTTCTGTAGAAAATTGCGAAGCAAAATTGAAAATTGATGTCGCTGCCTAGTTATGGGTTGTCCTATGTGCTTAAAAATAATGGGGAAGTAACAACTTTATTCTGGTGTGTGGTAAACTGCGATGAACTCGTTGCCATCGGTAACGCCTATCGATGCATTGGAGTTGATGAAAATCACCTTGTTGGGATGCCACCGGGTCGAGTTTAGCTGCGATTGTAAATTTGGCGGTTGATCTCCAGCACGATTTTTGTGTTTCGATGCTTTTTTGCGGAAAATGTATGCGATGCTCCGCTTGTATCGCCCGGGGACGTTCAAGTTCAAATGCCGCGCAGGCCCCCAGGAAGATGTTGGCTTTTTGCGTGGGCCGTTGCCATGGGTGAAAAGTGTTTCCTTCCGCCCCCCTCTCTCTTCCTCCCCCTCCACCCTCGTTTCCTCCGCAGTATTCCCCTCATCTTCCCGCGGCGGTAAAATTAGAGAGAGGGGGAGAGTGGTGTTGTTCACGTGTGGGATGGCGAGTGGATTATCCCAACGAATCCATTCACCGCCGCGCGCAGACTCACTCCTCCGCCCCGCCTATCTCTCTCTCTCTCTGCCCCAACCCCCTCAGACCCTCCTTCCGCACCCTGTCATCATAACATAAGCAGTCATCACCACCACCAACAAGCACCTTTGGCCTCCGGAATAAAACGTCTTAATTGGATGCCTCCTCACCCCTCCAGCAACCCACTTCCCGCCCATCAGTGAACCCGCCGCAGACTCCACCCGTGTGGGTTGATCGCACGTTGGGCGTCCCACCACCTCCGGAACCCGCCCACTGTGACAAATAGGCAATCGCTTTAATGATGTGGGGGCGATCGGGGGACGCGTGGCTCTTGTTTGCTGCCCTTTCATGCCCCCCCCCTCATCCCGGACTGGTTTGATCCGTCTCCCGTCGCAAGTCGTGTTGTTGACGTGAGGCTTTGATTCGAGATGTCCTAGTAGTAGTGCTAACTACTTGGTCCCCTTAGGGCTCTTGGGTGTCCAAATGTTGAAAGTCGCGTTTCGGTGTAAATTGAGTTCCGCTTGAGCGTGCGAATTGAATTTCGCGAAAATGTCGGCTTGTCAGCTTCATATTAGAGAGGATTCTCTACCGTGTAGGCGTAAATTTTGGGTGGTGTCCTGAAACTGTTGCGCGCCCTTGAGGGTTTATGAGGTAGTTTTAATTCCCTTAGCGCAGTTTTTCTCGCGAGATTGCATTCTTCAGATCCTTTTTGTTTCTTCCCCTCTCTCGTGCCGTCCAAAATGTCTATTTTCTTCCCACCTCTTCTCCACTTACCTAATATTCTCCCTCCTATCACAGCCTCTCAAGCATTCTTTGCTTGCTCTCACTGTCACTCTTGCTTGCTACTTCTCTCGTCACGAAATCCCATCCAACTCTCTAGAAATTCCTTTCTCTACCTCCCGCTTCAAAATTTCTCCATTCTTACGCTTATTTTTTTCCTTCTAATGCATAATCGTTCCGCTCTTCATAATGCCCAAGTAACGAAACCCTTTCTCTGCGTTCACTCTCTTTCATCAAGGGATAACTAAATTCTTAACAGAATCTTTCACGTTAGATGGACGGCGTGATTTTTATTAAAAGTTTATTAAATGAATTCGAAGGAAACGCAAGATCAATAGATTGATAAGGAATGGTGGGATCTAGTAGCAGTAATGGCGTGACAGTGGTTGAAAATTTGTTCATCGTTTATGTTGCATCCTTATGAATGCAAGAAATGTTGAAATTGAAATACGATTTTATTCGTCTCGACATGCCTAAGCAACGATTGACCATGTTTTCATGTCAGTTCTAAAAAATAAAAGGCTAAAAAATATTAAGAAGTTTTAAAAGTTTTAACGTATATGTGACAGAAAGTAGTGGCTTTAAATTTGATTTTTTTTAAACTGAAGGAATTAGGTCGTCGGTAAATTACTTTAGCTCTTCCTTATCTCAGAGAGTCGTAATTATTGGAGAAAAACCGCTGGCGTCTTAATTAAGTCTCTAGCCTCTGGTCTTGAGAGTCCGGCTAGTGCGTCAGCAATTTTCCCAGATTTTCAAGTTTGGTGAGTTATTTTGGTGCTTATAATTTATTGATGTTGAATTGATTGATGCAGACGTTGTTTACAGGACAAATGGAGTGCGATGTTGAGACGATCGGTATGTAAGGATACGGTAGATAAAAACTGCGTATGGATAATACGACCTTATTTCTAGATCATTACGAGAGAAGGAAGATTGAGACTATAATTGTACAAAATAGTACACCTGGTATTAAGTGAGGGAGGGTAATTTAGGAGATTAAAATTTTTGGTGTGGCTACCTCTCTTCAATATTTGGTCTAAATCACTTGATCATTATTGGCATCGAAACCACTCTATGGCATTTTGCACACGTGTCATCATACTCTGTGTTGTCCCGAATAACACCTTGATATTCTTTTCACAAATAGTCATTGAATTTGCATTTTCTTATGAGCATAGCTATTTAGTTCCTGGAATATTTTTCCGTGGAATAAGTATTTTTTTAAATAAAAGAGCTTAAGCACTAATATATTATGCATGAAGGAAGGAGGTTTTCGGTAACTTTTGCGTAATTAATATGCTAATTAGGTATTTTATTACATGGATCATAAGCACTATAACCAGTCTATTAACGTTTTTTTTTGTTAAAATAATTCCCAAACGATATTGATGGCCAACTAGAAATTTTGAACGGGTACTAGACAAACACAATGGGTTCCTTTGGAGGTGAAATGTTTTCGCGTCAAGATACTTCATTGACTCTGGAAAAGTAGGAATGCCACCCGCGCAAGTGCGGTAGGGAGGATTAAGACAAAAAAATTGCATTGTGGAACGAATGTGAAAACCATAGACTGCCTCAAGAAAGTCGGCCAAAAGTTTTAGTCATCCGTCTTTTAATTCACTAATTGTGTAGTTTTTTTATGGAATTGTATAAAAGTTCCGTTTTTTTTTTAAGGTAATCTACCGGTTAAGGTAGGTTTTTGGATGGACACAACTACCAAACAAACATTTTATTACTCCCAACAAAACACAAAATCCATCATCCTACTCTATATCAGGTCCCTCTTCATCTCTGAGTACTTTCTTCCTCCCTTCATCCCGTCCAACATCCCTATCCTGTTCCTTCCCTTTCGTCTTTTGCCCAACATTCTCCCCTCAATCACAGTCTTCAACATCCCACTGCCGGTCAACACCCCCTTCATCCACTTTTCCTGCCTCCATAGGATTGCTCCCAACAAACCCCTCTCTTCGCCCACCATACCAAGTACGTCCTCATTTGTTTTCTTCTCTGTCCACTTTACCTTCTCCATTCTTCTCCACACCCACATTTCAAAAGCCTCCGATCTACGTCTATCCTCCTGCTTCAATGACCACGTTTCCGCGCCGTACATAGCTACGCTCCATATCAAAGTTTTTACGAGTCTTTTCTTAACATCCTTACTCAAAGTCCCCGTCATCAACTCCCTCCTCCTTGTGAAAGCCTCTTTGCCTAGCGCAATTCTTCTCCTTACGTCCCTACTACTTTGACCATGTTGATCCAAAACACTACCGAGATACGTAAACTGTTCTACCTGCTCTAGTTTTTGCCCTCCTATTTTAATGTTAAGCTTAGCCTTTTTCTTTCTAGAAAATCGCATAACCTTTGTTTTATTAATATTGATTCTCATCCCATACCTATCGCACTGAATTTCCAATTCACTAAGCAATGCTTGCAGCCCCTTGGCTGACTGACAAACTAAAGCTTGGTCATCAGCAAACCTAACTGATTTTACGAACTCCCCGCCCACTTTCATTCCTACCTCCAGTTCTTCCCATGCCTCTTTGATCATTTCCTCTGCATACAGGTTGAACAGCAACGGTGATAATGGGCAACCCTGCCTTACACCTCTTCCTAACACTGCCCAACCGGACTTCCCGTTCCCCACTCGCACCTGAGCAGTCTGAGACATGTACAGGTTGGGGATTAGCCTCCTTTCCCTCCAATCTATTCCTATTTTCTGCAATATACTCATTAGTTTTTCCCAATTCACTCTATCAAAAGCTTTTTCGAAATCTACGAAACAGGCAAATACCTCCTGGTTGTGTTCTATATTCCTCTCGATTAATAATCTCATTACTGCAATGGCATCACGCGTACCGCCCCCTTCCTAAACCCAAATTGATCATCCCCTAAGTAATCATTTGCCCTACTCTCTATCCTTTTGTTTATGATCCTGAGAACAACTTTAGCTGCGTAAGTTCCGTTTAATAATGTAAATAGCACATTCCCCCATTCTCAGTAATTACGTTCCGAAAAACGTTCTAGGAACCTACGCACTAATTTATTTTAATGATGGCGGTAAGAGTAATTATCATGAGTTGTAAAATTGATCGTAGTATGCGAATACACACGCCAGCACAACCTCTGCCCCTTCCAGTTTGCCGTTTACGGTCGGTCCTGACCGCAGGTTTCCTCAACCCGTGCTCAGGGCATGAACCATGTAGTCCACATTGAATATCCACTGTATGGACAAAATCATACATCGATTATGTCTTCTTGTAGTATACAGCGGAAGATCCAAATATCATAGGGATATCATGTCCATTTTTGTCACGAAGGGAGTTGTAATACACAGTCTTCAAAAAGTTTATCTTTCCGGGATATTAATCAAATTTCCTGGGTATATTATGTACCGTTCATATTGTATTTCATCTCTTAACGAAAAGTGCCAAGGGGTCCGTAGCTTAACGTCTCATGCGACGGACGGCGTACTTCTCAAAGTGCTCAAAGCAAGTAGGGATGAGGATACCAATGAAAAATTTCTGCCACCGCCGCGATACGAACCCGGGCACTCCGGATGGGAAGCCAGTTCGTTAGCCACCGAACCATTCCTGCTTGCTACATCGACGATATAGCTAGCGTCGTTTGTCTCTCTCATCGTCTTACCGACGGTATTTTTTGTAGACTTGGCATAAATGGGCACATTAAAATTATTCGTATCGAACTGGTCCTAAAAGAGTAAAATATCGATTGGAGATCGATGTATCGTCATAATCGCCATCTTCGGCTCTTTCGTCCTACTGAGGTCTCAAGCCGTCAACTTCGTTCCTTGAGCTGCTAATCCCGTTCCCTGCTTGGCTGTGGTACACGGGATGCGCCCCCATCCCACTCATCCTTTTCCCCCACCCCCTCGGCCACCCCAATCCGCCTTACCCCTAGTGGAAGCGGCCTGATAAATCGCCCCAATAAATCAAAAGGCACAATGCGATTATTTGGTCAGTTAACTTCGCGGTGGGAACCCATCAATTCACATCGCCCAGCCACGCTCCTTTCGCCTTATTTTCCCCTCTCTACCCTCTCCCTTTCCCCATCCTTAGTAACCCATCTCCCGTCCTAGCCCTTCCCCACGTTTCCGCGAGCTTTGACTCTCGTTTGGCCTCCACCCCGCCGCGCCCCTCGACTCACTTCGGGTGGATTCTTCTCGATCGGGCAACCAACTGCTTTGCTGGCGGTCCAACGCCCACTCCACGCCTCACGAAAATACACCTCGTCCATCCCTTGACCTTTTTCCCTGCGTTGGCATGCACACACAATGGTTGTGTCCGCAATGTGGGGGACCCCGGGCGTCATTCTCTTCATCATCCGCTCCGCTCTTTTCCCAAGCTTCCCTCGGGGAATGGCGGTGGGGAAAGGCGATACCGAGGAGGATATCGATGAATCTTGTAAGAACACGCATCCCCATCCCGTAAAAAAGTATGCGATTTGACGTATCGGAATACAAATGAGACGAGGAACAATTTTTTCATCTGCCATTCCACTCTTTATAATGAAACCGGCCCCAAGTTTGAGGTTTTTTATTTGTCGTCATCAAGATTTATCATTGACAAGGCTAACGATTTTTTTAAAAATGTGATCTGTTTATATTTAAGCGTGAATTAGCGCACAAAAAAATTGATTTGCATCATAATGAGAAAGTGCAGGAATGAGAGAGGCATGAAACGGAAGTGTTAAAAATTGACATGGCTTTTACTCGCACAGTTTATACGTGCTGGGAAGAAAGCGTACATTTTGCTTAAATTAGGCGATTCATTTATGAACGCGACTTTCAGGGAAGCCGACAAAAAGTTTGAAATTTAGATTTTGGAATAAATGATTTTATCCCGACATGTTAATGTTTAATGGATGAAAATAAAAATTTGTTGTGAATTTTGATGTCGTATTCTTGTGAATAACTCTATGTTTTTGACATTAATAATGTTCATATTGTTCCTTTTAAAACTTAACGGCCGATATCTCAAATGATTCATGCATCAATATGTATGAATTCGTTTGAACATCGTACTTAGGAATGTGTCGTTTGAGTCGCGTATCAGTTATTTCTTCTCGTAGACACGTATCGCCTATGCCTCTTGAGTGTGTCACATATTCCTATCTGTCCTCGACCCATCACACGTTTCCGTTCGTTGTCACTATGAGGTCTTTCGGATGGATGTTGGAGGCAATGGGGTCGTCTGTTCTCAAGTCCCGCGACGGGTCTACGGCCTTTTTCAGGTTTTGTAATCACCTGCAGATAAATACCGCGCTTCTCGGATTTAGGTGACATCCTTCACGGAATTCCGACTCGCAATGGGGAAATATTCAGCGCGTCTTCTGTGACTCTTCTCGTTTGTATCCCCAGGTGGTGTCATCTGAACGGTGCTCCCCACACTAGGTCGCCCACTCCAGAGAGGAGCGTTATCACATCAGTATAGGCATAAAAAAATCAGAGAATGAAAATGTAAATAATGAAGATAAATATTCAGATTTTATCTATGAGTTTTGATTCTCGTGTAAGTTTGCAGAATTTAATGGTAGCTAGTTCATGATATATTGTGGCTGATTGAATTAAACGGGTTAATTCAGCTCCCGTGCTTTATGTACGAGTATGTATAAAAAATACCACCTTACAGCTTCCCAAAAATATGTACATAGTGTTCGGATGACAAATCCATTGTCAACTTCACTCATTCCAGTGCGATGTGTTCTTCCTAACACGGTGCTTCAAGGAGGTGGAAGAATTGTGCTAGGGAAAATGTTTGGGAATTACTGCACGAACTATTCAGGCCATTTGTGGCCATGCTCGATCGAAGTTTTTCTCTCTGCGTCTTTTATTTTTGGAGAGAGTACGCCATTATAAAATGGAATAAAGTTAAAGAAAAAACAAATAAAGTATGGTGGAAACATACGCTTGGAATTGAATATGTTTCTAACCATATTTTTTTTCAAAATCGCATTTTTTATATCCAGCAAAGTCGGCGAAGCCACATTTCACATCACGCACCTAAGAAATGGTGCATTTTTCACTGCTGAAACGTGAAAAACCCATTACTTATAATTTAAAAATATTTTATTATAGGCTTTACAACAGTTTTTATGCATACGTAATTTACATCAAAAGCTGTTTTTTGGTGTATTAAGGCTCAAATTTTTGTTCTATTTCATTTTGAAATCGACTGTGAGTACACTTGACTCATGACTCATGGATTAAGTATTGGAAATTATGCGTGAAAGTATACATCACATCTTGCTAGGCCATCATTATGTTCTTCCAAGTATTTCGGCTAAGAGCTTCGTCATTCGGACTTCCTCTGGACTTAATTGCGAAAATGAACTCCTCCGCACCCTACTGAAGGATTTTAGTTATTGTGAAGCAGTCACTTCTGGCTAGGACTTAATTTTGCTCGTAAGTAAAAATGAATTCTTATTAAATGGAGTTATACACGAAATATCGCGTAGTCCACGAAACTATATTCTGACGAGTCCATTTGCGTCGTTCTCCGTAATCGCGAAATGACCTTAATCGTCGGAGCACCTGGAAACCATTTTCCCTATTCATGTTAAATATTTCATTACTCCTTCATTTATTGTGTAACGTACTGAAATGAAGTCGAGATTTTCTTCCACGGTAATGGATTGGTGATTTCAATTCATTCTTCTCCCCGAAAAGTTTTCATAGGGAATTGCTCTTTTGACCCGCAGACTTTGACAATTAAGCATGTCGATTTGTTATTCCAAGAACTACTCCGTGCAAGGCAGGTAGTCGACGGTTCTACGCAGTCGAAGGTCATAAGATGAAATGTGTTCTTGTTTATTTTCCCAACATAGTTGTTTTATTTTTTTGGTTCCATTTCTCGCTATCATCTCGTCTAACTCACTCTTGGATAGCCTTTCTGGGCGCATGTGTAAATCTTCCGTGGAGACTACCAATTGCAACCATCTGACCACATGTCTGTCGTTTCTCGGCAAACATGGGGAGGATGATGGAGATGCTTATGAATGCACCATCCTGCCAATGAATCTCTGTGATAGATAAATTATTAAAATCGGCTGACTCCATGTTTTTGATAATTGCTGATTATACTACCTTGTATTTACATCAGTGCCGATATATTAATGAGAATTTTTACATGTATTCAATTTTGTAGCTACCTTGGTGCATACGTTCTTGTAACGATCTTTGAAAATATTCTCCTGGGGGACATGACTTCTTTCCATTGATTTTATTCTGAATCAAAGTTGGCTTTCCCGTTGCGTACCGCGTGGTGGAAAACGAGTTTCAAACGGTTGTGTAAACTCATGATAAATGTCCGTTCGTATTGACCGACCGTAGTTACACTTTTTCTGCCGCCGAGTCAAGGAAGAAAATGTTTGAATACCAAACGGAAAGGAAACATTTGAATGAAAGTAATAATTTCGCTGTTTAGACAGTAGGATTCCTATGGGTAGAATAAACAAGATGTTGGTTGTAATCTTAATTAATATAACTTGCCCACCTATTTATGATATTTCGGAAGAAACAACTGATAACTTCAAATAACGTTAATCCGGACATTAGGGGACAGTTCGTAAAGATGTCTATACATGACGTATACATACGAGGGTCATCCGGAAAGTAGTACCCGTTCGTGAAATAAAGACACAAAAGTAAATATTAACAAACATAAAAAATTTTATTTGAAAGAGGATACTTTAAACTACTTCTCAACATAATCTCCAAGCAAATTAAGGCATTTGTCATAACGTGTGACAAGTTTCTGTATTCCTGCTGCATAGTCCTTCGCCGCCAGCTCATTGAGATACGCGAGGGACCCATCTTGCACAAATTTTTGCATAATGCAGATGGTGTTTAACAATTTCATGAACAATTGTTCGAGAAACATTGGGAAAATGCTCACAGATGTCATCAATTGTGACGCGCCGATCGTTCCTCACGAATTCGTCAACTGAGCTCACCAGTTGGTCTGTAATGACAGACGGTCTCCCCGAACGCTCATCGTCGTGTGTGTTCCCCCTCCCCATGTTGAAGTTGCGACACCACCGCCGAACAGACGACTCGTCCATTACATTGTCTCCATACACCTCCTTTAATTGGCGATGAATATCACATGGGCGAACGTTTCTTGCATTGAGGAATTTAATCACTGCCCTCACTTCACAACTGGCGGCGTTCTCAATTTTTTTAAACATTGTAAACAATCACAGAAACAACACAGGCAATGCTAGCGTCACGCAACTTGGCTCAGAGAAGGCAGACAAGCCACTGAAGCTATCTGACCTCGTCCAGCGGCTACTCGCGTCGTCAGCACTTCATGCGGCACGAACGGGTACTACTTTCCGGATGACCCTCGTAGTACACTCTATGGCTGTGAGACGTGGACTATAGTAGGAGAAAAATGAAGATTACGAGCAGTGGAAATATAGTGATTATGAAAAACAATATGAAGGCTCTTCTGCAAAGAAAGGCTTTTTCCTCAGTTGAGTGAAGACTTTTTATGCAGTAATCAGCAGAGAGAGTACGAGTGTAGTATCTTTGTAAGATGAAAGATGCATGGCAGTCTTCACCTTATCAGGGAATCATTTCTAGATGGGAATTGCTGTCCGGAACCGTGCATGCCATAATTTTAAACACCAATGAAACGAAATTCAAACAGTTGAAAATTCGTGCTTACTTTCGTAATGCCGTCTGGATATGGCATCCTGTCCGCAAAAATTTCGCAGTTGTCTCTTGTATTTCAGGTGCTAGATTTCTGATGAGGATTAAAAGTGTAAAATAATGAGCTTCTAAGGCTTGGGAATACTATTCAGAATATTTCGACAGCATAGCGAAAGATATCCGTTTTCTCATTTTTTTTGGGAATCGTTGGAAGTGTTATTGGGGGCGATTATGTTTAAAAAGTTTTTAAAGAAAATTGCCCAATCCATTGAAAGGCACCATTTCGCTTATCCCCATCGCGTCTAAAGGCGCATTTTTAGGACAAGAGTATTTCTCTCTCCTTGAGCCGCCTGTCGTTACCCGGGAAGATCTGGTGTGCAAACATGGGTTGTATATGGGCGGCACCCAGATTTGAATCCGGTACCCTCTGATCGGTAGTCGTGCTCTGAGTTACCAAGCTACACCCGGTAATATCTGGTGTTTAAACATGGGTTTTACATGGGCGGCACCCAAATTTGAACCCGGGACCCTCTGATCAGCAGGCAGGCACTGAGTTACCAATCTGCACCCGAGAGATCCAATCTTTTTTATTGAAAAAACGATTATTATGTTCGCAGTTCTACTTTATGTAAACGCAGTTCGTGTTTCAGACCTTCGCGTCATATTCAAGTGACATGACTTAATTCATAGCGCTGTATTAACATGCATGTACATATGTACTTATATACTTTCTAGGGGAGGGAATAATGGGTGAGGGCAAGGGTCTGTGGGGGTAGGGTCGTTAGAGGGTGGGGCGAATGAAGAGTTGGCATAAAAATCCAATGGGTCCAACAGAGACATAAAATTAGATAGGGGTCACTCAAATGATCCTACAGGAAATGCAAATACAGAATACAAGGCGAAATTACAGAATTTCCCCTTGCCCAAGGTGAAAGTATATTCTAAACTATTCATATTGCGGAAAGCAGAGCTTAAAATCTCCTGTTAAGGGAAATGTGAGACTCGAAGAGTTGTCCCCGATTACGTTTAACTATAGAACACAAGGTCACCGTTGGCGTGCGATTTGTGGACATTGTCGACGAAATATGAACCATTATTTTTCCCTGAAGCTGGCTTCTCAGTGTTCAATTGTCGACGTAGTTTTGTATAGCTTGAGCTTTTGGTATTTGAGACGACAAATGGATAAACGTATTCTGTAAACTCTTCGAGATGCGAGTGTGGAGAATAGTAAAATGACGAGAGAAAATAAAATGGACGAAAGGGAAAACAATTGATGAAGTTGTAGGAATGATAGGAGTGAAAGGCGGCCAAGTGGGAGAAATTAGAAGAAGGTGGGAACAAGTGGATACTAGGTATACTGGGAAGAAGGAGTGAGGTGCTTAATAATATAGGATATAGTCGTGGAAAAGCGTGAAAGAGGGAGGAAAGGAATTAGCAATTTGGAGGGAACTTTGAGAGAAAATATTCAGAGTCAAGGAAGTGTTATTAGTCGTGTGTAAACTTTTTCGCGCCTTTGTAAGTCGTGTGTAAAAGTATGCGCATATATGTATGATGGGGGTTAAGGATAATTTGTGCCATGTTAGTAAGGGCGTAGGAGTACAATGGGTTATGGTGCAAGTGTTTGTCAACAACCTACCCTAACCCGGTAGTCTACTGCCAATAATGAGCTAACGAATCCGATTGCCAGGCCGATGGATGCCGATGCGTGGTAATCAAAGTGCCGAAGTCCTCACTCCTACGTCCATCCCAACTCGCCGGTCTCCAACCCGCCCGACTCCAGTCTCGATCCCGTCCCACCCGTCTCTCGGCTCCACGTTTCCCGCGAAAGTCTCACCTGCCATTACCGCCTAATTGCCGAGTCATCGAAGGGGCAATAAATCGGCCAAATATTTACGCTTTTCCTCCGGACAAGATTTATATTTCGGTGAATTCTCTCCCGGCGCTTGGGGGATGAATGAGGGGGGGGGAGTGAAAAATAAATTTGTCTTGCTTTATGCTGCCCCCCCTCCCTCCACCCGCGTTTATGTATCCCGCGGGACCCGATCGCTCCCTTTTTCATATCTCCGACAAATTTGTTTACAGCCTCGATTTAAAGGGAGCGATTAAGTTTGGCGTCGTTCCCTTTTTGCTCCCCTTGCCGTTCCTCACTCTCCCCCTCGCTCTGCCTCATTCTCTTTCCGATCCCCCTTTTCGTCTTTTCCCTTATCCTTCTTCTCCCGTCTTCGCAGTGGGAGCACGCCGGAGAGGCATTCTGCGCGCCTTCCACACACGCCTTTCGTCTCTTTTGGCACCGTGCCAGAATACAGAGTTGGGTGCGTGTGTGTGTGTCATTAGACGTAAACTTTTTTATTGGCCCTAAGCAAATGCTGCCGCTGTAATATTTATTGGAGCCTTAAAATAACAGGGGAAATGCTGTTTGCTGTCCGTGATGGCCGTATCCGTGAAATTACTGCCCTCGTATTTTCTCTCCTTAAGGATACTCGAAAAAATTTGCATAATCTGCATTCGCGTATTCTTTTTTTGCAGCTGCGAGTATTCATTGTATATTGCTGCATGCGTCTGGGCGACCTTGATTCGTGGTCGCCAGTGTATTTTTGCCGTGCCTGAAGTGTCCCAGCATCCGCGCCATTCCCGTACGAGCCGCCACAAGGCCATCATGTAGCATACCCCATCCCGAAGAAAAGCTAAAAAATTAATTTCCGCAAGATTTATTGTGTGCCATACTCCTACATAACAGGTTGCTATGCATCAATAAGTGAAGGGATTAGTTGATGGCTTGTTTGTTTTCGGGCAATACTTTGTCTCAGGATTATAGCTGCAATCAAGCAGTCAAAGAGTGGTCGACAAAAGTGGGGTTTTCTCTCGTTGACGAGTGTTATTTGTCTTCTAACCCGGACTTTCATTTTCCTATCTATACGAACGTATAATTATAAGAAAATGTGGAAATAATTACTCAACCGTGCACATAATTGTAATATTTGAGAGAAAATTTGCACTTTTATTTTCAGAGTGATTGTTAGTGAGGGAGATGTTACGCTCGGAATGATGGATGTTGATTGACGCTAAAAAAATAATTTAGTTGAGCTTGAGCGCAGCTTAGTCAGTGGACGGTGGCTGTCAGCAGTGATGGTTAGGAAAAAATTGAATTCCGATCTAAAATGTTGTGCATGCGTAATTGTTTTGATGCTGGACATCGACTGGACATGCATTTAAACGGGTACCTCAGTGGTCGTTTAAGAATGAGTAAATTTGGATGCAAGAGGCTGATACCTAATTACTCCCCTGTCCCCTCCCGTTTCAGTATGAAGTAGTAAAATCTATTTTCCATTCCAAAACATATTATAATTCACTATTCCTTTTTTTTACTTTAACCAAGTGTAACTCAGTAATTGGGGAATCTCCTTTCTCTTGGATACCATGTGAACATATTGTTAATCTAGCATATCTTGCTTCGTTCCTCTTTTCATTTCGATGAAGTTGGTCATCGTAGTTAATAATTTAAAAACCTGACGTAGGAGCTAAATCCTTTACAAATTTTGAAAAGTCTCGTTTTACGTGCTTCCACAGTTCGTTGGTGAGTGAAGTCACATGCATTCCGCTTTCGATTGAGCATATATCTTAAAATGTTATACTTAACAGAGTTTTCAATGAACAAGCTTTAGTACGTTTGGCAGCCATGGGAATAAATCACGCATGTTAAATTTGGCAATTCCGTTCTGTCCGCCCCTCTGTCCACAGGGAAACCGTATTCACATTCGCATTAACCTCCCTCAATTTCACTCCATTAAGAACTTTGGAGAACTTAAAGTGAGGTAATTCAGTGACCATTTTTCAGGCCCTCTCATCAATCGAGAGCGGCCTCATTATTCTGATAGTCGATTCAACTAGCGGACTCGTGCCCTCGAATATATGTAGTAAGTTCGCATGCTATTTTGGATCTGACAACCACGGGCGTGAGATTTACTCCGGATAATTTTCCGTGTGGCTCGAGGACCATAATACTTCATCTTCAACGAGATCCCCAGTGTCAAGTAGTCTTTTGAGCGAAGAGAGACGTACTCGTCACGGTCGCTCGCACCTCGGAAGAGGCTTGGCAGACGTCGAGGGATCAATCTCCGTCGCGTGAGGGATGACACCAAGTCGTGGGACGAGTCGGGCGTGAAGACGGTTAATGTTCGCGACTCGCACGAGCGTGTACGTTGCGTCCGCATAATTGCGGACGCGGGAGTCTCGTCGTTGATAATCCTGAGCCTTCTTCCTTCGGGAGATTCACTCGTGTGCTCCGCACTCTTCGCGCATCCATCCCCGTTCCTCGCTTCTCCGCCTCCGGAGTCGAGGGGAGCCGGGAGACACGGAGGGAACGCATAAAATCGCGATTAGGAACGGGCGGAGGAGATGGCGTCCGTAATGAAATTTTCCTTCCAGAAAGGCTGTAAAATCGCACTCGTCAGTGTTTTTTATGGCTTCATTCGAGAAAGATGAACCCCTCATCATCTCCGTGCACCTTACACAGATGGGCGTTGCTGTGATAAACGATGCATTGTTATGTTCACTTGAGAGCGTGTATTGTTCATCAAATAGGCCAGAAACCGCAGCTCTCTTATTCGAAAGTCGGTTTGATCGGTTGGGTAAGAGGCCTCTATGGGCGTGTGAAATTAACACGAAGAAGGCTGGGAGGGGGGAGGGGTCAGTTCTATTTCCCTCTACAGCCTTTGGTTTCCCAGGGAAGATCTGGTGTCGGGGTTATCATAGGTTTTGACCGGGGTATTCAGAGGGATCGTCCGGAATTGAACATACGGGTCAGTAGCTAAAGATTTGGTTTTCTCGTGGCAAAATCGGATCTTTTTAAATTTTTTAAAATATAAAAAATTTAATTGGATTGAACGTCAAATCCCCTGAACGTGGAAGAACAATCGGGCCTGTATGCTCAAGACTATTAATTATCTGCGTAATAAATCATATTCATTTTTGCGTTGCGAGCCCTCTCGCAGATACGTTGTGAAGGGTGTTAATTTTTTTGGCATTATTTTACCCCGGTAATGCGATAAAAAAAGAGAAACAGGTTTTCCGATTTCTCCTGCCTCGGTACCAATGACTGAAGTGAAAATGGCTGAAAATGTCATTGTAATAACTCGCCTTTATTGATGCAGTTGAGATAGGGCCTCTCCAAAACTCGGACGCCTGAAAGGCTGATGAATAATTATTATTTCCAAAACATTCAGTTTGAATTTCGAAATAATATCCTGAAATTAAATATGTTTAACTTCAGTCTTGTTGAAAAACGTCACTTTTTCCAATTCTGTAGTTTGCCTCAATTGAAAATTGCAGAAAAAAATCAGCAGCGTCGTGAATCGTGAAAATTTTCAACTTGCCAACACATATATATCTATCTCATTCCCCATTCCGTATGCAAATCTCACCTCAAGTGTCTCGTGTTTTTCTTGTCTTCATTTGAGCGTCTCCTTGTTTACCATCACCCAACACTTCCCGCCCAATCCAGTTTTATTCACCCCATCCCCAATCGCTTTATGTCGAAACAATTTGCAGCTGCCCAGTTGCTAAGCGGCCATGTCTTTCCCCCCCTCCCTCCTCGGCATCCATCGGCATTGGACCATCATTATTCCTTCAGTCGCTCTTCTCAATCTGTTCCCATGGGAACGCCTTCTTCCTCCTGTGTTTACCTCCTTCCTCGGCTCAATGCCCCCCTCCCAACTCGGCAACAGTGACAGTGTGTCTTGTAAATTGGAAAAAAATATTTGAGGTTGGGTTGTAGATTCTGTACCCGTGGGTGTAGAGGATGTATTGGGTGGAATCTGAACGTAAATACGGCGGTGGTTATTATAATGTTAACTATTCACTTCAGTCTTTAATAACAGTTTTTCCAGCATTTAAATTTCTTTTATTTGCCCACGTATTGTATTTATTGCATTGTCTTTTGTTTTCTGCCCTTATTTTTTTCTGGGTTACTTTTTCACTTATATGCACTTTATGCAGAGATTACACGATTGGGTACTTAAATTTTAATATGTGCAATTACATTTGCATAAGTAAGGGCATTTAAGGGAATTTCCACGTATTACCGCCGCGTTTCCCGAGTATTGGAACGAGGTAAATTATTAAAAGATACCGCAGCTATTTATGTCTTCCTTAATGGAAGGGAGTTATTAAACCACAAATCTTACCCTCTTTGACATTTTTCTTGTACCTTTCAAGTCGATGGACGTTAATGTTTTGTTTTAGTGGGAAAGAGAAATTCCTTCTCCCTTGCCCCTTTCCGTAATCACCTCTAATAGCATGTCCAATTGAGGCGTTGGTGCCTCGAATGATGTTTGTATAGTACGATTACGCGGTTGGACGGAATATTTTCTTTCGCTTGAAATTAAATGTTCTGTGGTGATGATTGGCCATCAAGAGTATTCCCACCGACTGTTGGGCAAGTGGCGGAAAAACTCGTGATGTTTTTTATTCAGTTTACCGGTATAAATTGAGATGACGATCCAGTAGAAATTTCTCAACCTGTTGAGGGTTTAAATGTAGTCAATTGGTATACATTACTTCTACACCATTTCCCCTGCAAATGGCAAGAACGTGATCGCTTTTTTATGTTACCTAAACTTTTCTTCAGCGATAATTTGCGTTCTCAAAGTTATTATTCGACATTTTTTCCTGGTATGCTTGAGGAAATGATGAATTGAGACGAACGTAGATGTATTTTCATTCTAAATACTGATTCATGTCGAGCAGTTAATATGTGATAGCAGTCTCTCAGTGTTACGAATCTTCATCACCTCTTATGGATCATGAGATTGGTTTTCTGATTCGCACGTCAGCGGCAAATATCCTCACCAAGAGAGGTATGCTCATCATGGTGGGCAGTTGGGACTGAGGCTGTTTGGAATTCCGCTGCCGTAAAAATTAATGCTAGCTCTGTACAGGAATTACTTCAGTGTGACTACTCCACTACATGTAGCATTTTCAGTGCAGGTCTTGCACTGGTTTCATTCAAGACATTCTACTTGTTGAAGGTAGGTTTTAGACGGTCTCGAACGGCTATTATCTTCCAAAAATCGTGAGAGCTTCCTCTGGTTTGCCTCCACATAATTAACTTCTTCAGTTCTTCGTAACTGCCACCTGTCTTTATGCTGCCTAGAAAGCCTATTCTCTTCCTTCCTCTACCCCTCCTACCTGGCATGCTCACTTTTCTGTCAGGGCATTTAACCTCTCAATATTCTTCCACCCATTTTTTTCTGCTTGTCGAAGCACTGATTTCTCATATTTTCTCGGGCATCGTTCATATTGTAAAGCAATTAGAGGTGTAAAACGTTAAGACAGTAGAATGGAGAGGAATTTGTCGGGGGAAAGGACGGTTTGCTTTGAACGGGCAAGTCGTCAGGCTGGAGGATTTAGTGTGTGTAACTCCTTTTGACAATATGCTCACTCTGTGAAAGTACAATAATAAATCAAAGATAACCCTTGAATTTTCCTGAATGTAAGTAGTGCAAATGTAGGAATATCCTGAGCGAAAGCTAAGTCAATCATGGCGTCGTCATCCTCGTTATTCATTAAAAAATTTCATTATTTGCTTCTTTCCGTTCTTTATCCCATACTTTAATTCAGGCTGTCCATTATTTTATCGTACTATCTGGGAAGCTGTTATGATTTAAAAACGGGGATGAGGAAGTTATAGCCCACGGCCCTGGTTCTGCTAGTAGGACACTTTTACTTCGTCCCGATAAGATCACTAAATTGCTCGCCTATTCAAGAATATTCTGAGGGGGCTCCAAAAATACACCCTTATTTTTATTTAGCACTATTGGGAAAACATACATATGATGACCATTTACATTGTGATAATTAACCTGAAATGAAAACGTATGAATTCATAAACATCCAAGTCATAGTTGGAGGAAAACCCACTTAGATAGGGATCGAAGCCACCACCTCTTGGTTTGGAGGAGAGGGCACTACCCCATCGCTTCAGACCAAACTACCCGCATTACATTCCTTAAATATTTGCATTCATTCTAATGACCCTTTTGCCAGGCAGTTTCCCAACCCCTGTTCCCTTTGATTCCTCCTCTGTTCTTCTTCGCGACATTTTCATCAGGCATTTATTTCCACGCTCTCCCAATCCAGTTATCATGTTCTCGTTTATATCATTCCTGAATTGAACGTTAAATCTTTCAGATTACGAAATGCAGCAAGAAAATTACCCCGGTAGATACAGGTTTCACTGGCTTTCCCTGTCCTTTTCTTCATGGTAGCTGCGGTTCTCGTGGTACCTCAGCGTTTCGCACGTGGTCACCTCCTCAAGGGAGCCAACAGGTCGAAATATTGAACGAATTGGACCGGCATTGGATTTAGCGTCGACTCGGGGAGTCCTTCGAGACGGGCCACGGGTCCGATTATGCCAATTAAATTCGGATTTGAATTCAGCCCACTTGTCACTGTCGTCGCCGTGGTGGCCGATATTCCTTTTTATTTGGTCTCACCCCGAACCACGTCGTAATCGTCGGCTATCTCGGCAATTAAAAAAAATAAGTGTCGAGGGAATTTTTTAGTGATCGTCTGGACGCGACGGGCGTGTTTTTATTTCCCACCAGTCCTTTTCCTTTCTCGCCTAGCTGAAATGTTTTCCCATTCTCGATCGTTCGGCGGCTCTCAAAGTTTTGAAATGTTGTCGTTCGGCTCGGTCCTTCCGAAGTCGTAACCTCATCGCCATTCCTCCATTGTGCTTTCTCTCGTTCGCTCTGGAATGGGTGGAGGGATGTGAGGCTGGCGATGGGTGGTGGCTTGGCGGCGGCCGGTCGACCCTCGGCCACTAAAAGATCCAATCAATCAATTGCTGCTAGGAATACTAATTGAGCGGGGAGGGCGATGGGGTGGACAGAGAAATATTATTCACCGGACGATGAGCGACCGGCGAAAAAAAATGAGCATCGCTCTCACGGATTCCATTTGTATCGAACGAAATTGCGGCGGGCATCGGTTATATTTGGCTCTGTCCACGTGTTATTGGCCTCTCTCGTCTTTCTCTTCCCTTCGGGTTTTTCATTAATGGAAAGTTCGTCGAAGACTTGGAGGGATTTTGGGATTGGGTGGCCTTTGGGTGTATAGGTGCGGGATAGGTGGATTCCAACCACTTCCATGAGCCTTTTTTGGCGAATGTGTCATTATTGACCGTAAATTATTATTGAATTGAGCCTTGGAAAATTGCTGCAGTTACTATTTGTCGCTTTATATAGTGTTATCATTAATTATAGTCTACGGTGTAAGGTAGATTTTGGATAGAGACGTGGCCTGTTCACTGCTAAATTTTTAAGCCAGTTTTAACGGAGAACAGTGTGACACTAATGTACAATAAATTGTTATTGAATTCCGTTTACTTTCTCCCTCCCTTAGTGCAGTCCAATATGACTATCCTTTCCCTCTCCCTTCTTCGCGTCCTGCCATCTATCTCAATCGCTAAATATCATTGCGTTAATACTGTTTAAAAAAATATTGTTGACTCATGGGTTGAAATTTGCCAGTTATATTTTCCCATTATTTCATGCTCCAATATCCCTTCTATGATTAAAAGTATCTTCTCGTGAACAAATGATGATTTTGTGTATTCTCGCTAGGCTTTTGGTACGTCTTTTTGTACATAGCATACTGCTATTGTGTTCATTTTTTAGATTACTTTTGAGTTATAATACCTTCTATTGAGCATATGTTGATGTTTGAGCATTTTCACAAGGATTTAAACGCGTATTTTTTTCAGAGTATATTGTTATTATTTCTCATATTATGGAATGCTTTTGAGTCTCTTTCACGAGATTGCGAAATATTGTGAAAATGAATCATATCATTCCCCGAGGCAAAAGTTGTTGTAATTCATTTAATCACTTGCTTGACTGGATTTACGAGATTTCATCCTCTGAGGAACGAACTGATTTAATCTCCCCACTGCATGTCTACACCCCTGAATGAAGTCTCCCCACCCACTTTTTTCACCATTTCACCCTCCCAACTTGGTATCTACCGCTCGCATCTGTTTCCAGCCCCCGCGAATTACTGGTCGTTTCGTCTCGCCCCAGGTTTTTGCAATTTTTCCTCGTTTGGTTGGCTGTACTTATGCTACCCGAAACGCGTGGAAATTTTCATCCGTGCTGTAACAATCTCGGGTAGTTAACCCGAGGCGAGTCGAAAGAATGGCATCGGTGCGCCTCGTATTGGAGGTGGGTGGAGATGCTCCCTTCGATTTGTGTTGAAGACGTTGAAGGACTTGCATAATTTCTACTCCTTCCCCCTTCCTTTCTCTTCTTTGGTTGTTCCCCTAACTCCTCCTCCCCAGCCCCAATCCCGTTTCATCCCCACCACACACCATCACTCTCCGCTCCTCCGTCCATTCCCCCCCCCTCGTTACGATGCATGTACAAGTTACGAGACGGCGATAAATCTCGCCCCTGTTGCTTTCGGGGAGGGAGGGCTGGTGTCCGAGGAGAGTGGGGGATGTAGCGTCTCGCCGTCCGGGTTTCCCACCGTCCCGCCTCCGCCGGAGTCCGCGGAGGACGTCGCGGGTCGGGAGGGGGGGGGTGGCGGGCCCCGTCGGCCGGCCCGTTGGAAATTCGTGTTTGTTAACATTTGTCGGCTCTGATAACTTATTTTTATAGTCCTCCCCTCCCCCCTGCTCACCCGCAGCAATTCGGAGGGGGTGTATTGCCTTCCCCCACCCCAAATCGATCGTTTGCCAATGGGGTGTTCGTTGGTCGGTAGGTGGGTGTGAGGGAGAGGGTGGTGATGGTCCAGGCGTCCGGTGGTCGGGCGGAGCGTTCCCCAGAGGGCGAACCAAGGTCGTGGTGGTAGGTGCTGAGCAAGGCGGGGTCCGTCCGCATTAAATTTTGTGGGCTGGGTATTTCTTCCCCTTTGATTTCCGTCCGGGGCTGGTTTACTAAATTTTGATTTAAGCCGCTCCTTTGCAGTGGGGAGAGGCTCCACCCAGCGCTCCCGAGGATCGTCATGTGAGTTTTCCTGGCGGTGGGCGTCTCGCAAATTTATTACGTCCGTTAGTCTTTGAGCCGAGACGAGAGGGACTCGACGAATTCTTCATCCAAACGTGTGAAATATACTCCTGGATCTTTACGATCATTGAACTCGACGTACATTTATCGTAGCGGGTCCGTTCGCTCTATCTTTCTGCGGGTGTACGGTCCCAGCATGAAGGATCGCCCGACTCTTTGCTTTTGTTTCCCCGCGACAGAATAATCACGTGATATACTGTTCGTTTGAAATTGCCATAAAATTTACGTAGATTCTCCACTGCTCCAGTTTCGAGAACTTTGTGGCGGAAATTTTGTGCCGGCCACCACTGTCAGTTGAAACATCTGCCTTCTGAAACGGGCATGAATGGCAATAGAGACACGAAGTGTTGGCGTAGTTCCAATTATACGGCGATTCGAAGTCTTAGTTGACGACTGTGAATACTCATGCCTTCAATCATACGGGATGTGTTTTTAATTGGAAACTTTTATGCTCCATATTCATTTTGAACTGAAGCTGTCGATGCGAAGATTCGCGTGCATCCTCCGATTCCCATCGTATTCTTCACCGAGGACATCTTTCTTTAGTCGTTCAGGTGTCATGAAATTGTTCATCTTAAAATGCATAATCAAGTTTTTATTATTGCGCCTTCGGGATGCGGGATGCACGCTGTCGTTCCACGGCACAGTACACACTTCCAAGTTGCTCTTTCGGCGGTTCTCATGTTCGTTCCTTCCCGTCGTGTTGTGACTGTTAGGTTAAAAGGATTTCACGGTGAATTAATCACGAATGTTTTTCGGAAGCGGCACCGATGGCGACATTAAAAATCTCGCGCTTTCCCGATCCGCGGTGCCGCAAATGTTTTTTTTTGTTTTTCGGCGTCCGCCGCCCCAGCGGAAAGGACATGCGACTAGAGAGGAACGGGGAGGGGGAGATGCGAGCGGCGGATTCACAGGGCGCATGATCCATCTGGATGCAGCGACGAGCCTCTCTCTCGCTCTCAAAGAGGTGCTTTTTCCATTAGGGGGCTCTGGGAAGGAGGGGGACAGAGGTGGGGAGGGGGTGGAGGCGACCGTGTTCCTTTGTCCTTAATGGAAAAAGGGATTGATGTGTTGAAGGTGGCTCTTCGAAGCGGGGACGCATCCATATCTATCAAAGAGCCTAACCGAAATAAAAAAGGAAGAAGGGAGTTAACGGTGAGAGAGGAAGAGGGAAGGGGATGGGCCGTGGGTATAAGCGGGGAAGATAATGCGTCGCCGGTGTACTCACAAAGCAAGTAGGCTTCTCTTTTCTCTTCCTCCCAACTCTTTGTCCGGTCTCCTTATTTGGACAAGGCACCCATCCTCCACCGGTAACTCCTCCAGTATAATACTCGTCCTCGTAGGGAAGGGTGGGGGAGGAGTGAGTGCTTGTTGAGTATCTCCGTTTCACGCGGATTATAATTGCAAATCCATTCCTCCTTTTTCTTCATCCTCAAACCGCGCCTTTACGGAGTCGAGGGGGTAAAAAAAAAGATCATTTCAAAGGAGGGCGGTTACAAAATAGTTGCCAACCTTTTTTGACATTTAGTCGACAGGTTTTGTTTTGTTGCTCTCGGGGGAAAAGATAAATCGTGGTATCATCTTGTGGATGTAGAGGGAAAATTGAACCCGTCTCATCACATATTTTCAGAGCTAAATATGTATGAATATGAATCGGGAATGGCATGAGCACTTCTTTTTTCTTTCAGAATATGTCGTTTATTAGTGCAAAACGTGGGGTAATGGAACAAACACTTTATAGCGTCATTCGTATTTCTCTTTAATGATGTAAGGGTGTCTGTAGATTGACGAGAGTAGAAGTACTTGCGTGAAGGAATCTCGTGCAGGGAAGATGCCGGTTGTAAAAATACTAGAGCGAGTCATGCAAAATATATTCTAAGCAATTAACTGTGGTGACGCTGGTCTTGAAGCTACTATTTCAATTCTCACCTAAGAATGATCTGAATTTAGATTATTTTCTAAGTTTAGTAACATTCAAAGTTTATTAATTTTACGGTTTTTGTTGTAATATTAAGTGAGAAATAGATTTATCTAGTTCCATTGTGCGTTTTGAAGTTTATTCAGCTGAATGTCAGGTAATTGGAAATTATTTAAACCGATGACTGGCTATAGTAATGAAAAAGTGAAAGGTATGTAAAGTAAGGGATTTCATTTAAGTTAGGACACATTTTTAATGCGATAGCTAGCTTTTGGTTTTTATGGAATAAATCCTTTAAAGTGATCCAGATAAAGTTAACATTTTTCCATTAAGTCTATGAAAGGTGCGGAAGTGACCGAGAAATTGAAATATTCAAATTGTAATTGTCAACTCATTAAACCAATTGTCTGACTAAAGATAAGTAGAGCCAAGCAAATTCATAGGCATGTACATAAATAACTTTGTTTGTTTTTACTATTACATAATTATAGCCCGTTATTCCAGTTCCTCCCTTCACGCAGCCGTGTGATAGCTCGCATATATTTATGCTGATGTATTATTTTTTTTAATTCGTTACATTGGAAAACGAGTGCCTGTTATCTGTCACTCACCATTTTCCGCGATTGATGTCGCGCATAATAGACTTCACATTATTTTTCTCATCTCGTATCTGCCACACGTCGTTGCACAAGAGACCATCCCTAACCTTACGGGTTTCTCCTGATCTAGAGGAAGAGTTGAACAGTAACCTCAAGAAGAAATAATTGTAGAACGGAGTGGGGAAGGGTACATTGCAGCCGGAGCTGATTTTTGTCTTTTGCGAGGTATAATCTTCGGCGATAGCGTTAAAAGGGTGCGGCAACATAACATCCTTTTTTCAAACGCAAAACGAATTCAAAAAGGGAAGTTATGTTTCCGCACCCTGTATCATTGGGGAGCGTCTGGGTGTATTGTTTGGTCATTCCTACAAAAACGACGGATAGTCAAAACACCCTCTTTCTTCCTTGAGAATCTCAGTGGGTTGTATTCCATCTTCCTCAATGGGTGTGGGACGCCGCTGATGGGTGGCCGTTCTGCGAGAGATTTCAACGAGTGAGTGCCCTCTCTTAATTAGGACCGAGACGAAATTAGTTTACTTCTTCAGGCAATCTCCTATCCATATGACCACTCGATTGATTTTAAAATCGGTAGTTTCAATTCGATTCCTGATTCTCTTGAATATGCAATTTATTTTCAATCCAATGCCGATACGATTTTCTCCCGCAAAATCTGATTCTATTGGGAAACAATCTGATTTTAGTAGTTTAGTGTCATACCGATGCTGATTAAATTGCAGATTCACCCTCTTTATTGATAAACATCCTTGATTTGTGGACATTTCAACTGTACTAATATGTTGCGATTTATCATCTCATCTTTGCAGAAAAGGCATTTTACTTAGTAAAATAGATTTTTAAGCATCTATAAACTATAATATTAACTGAGAACTTAATTTTGAAATTTATGATACTTTGACTTTAGTTTAAGTAGTTTTGCTTTGACTCTGATATCCATTAGATATAGGTTAATGAAACCAATACATGTATGCGACCCTTTCCGTCCATTTCTCTCCGCTGGAATACTCAGTACCGTTTCATTAGGCATATGATTGTTATTTCAATTATATGGTAATTTTACGTTATCTCGAAATGTTTGGAAGAAATAAACAGCTCGTGGAATACTTTTTAATGATGAGCACAGAGACTCAACGCCAACCGAAAGTCGATCAATGTGTTGAGTGATCAATCAAAAGTAGAACATAGCACAAAACCATACCATTCCAAACCCAACAATCGGTGTATGCAATACGTTCCCAAATGACTTTATGAATACGAATTTTTGAGTGAATCCATTCGGCTGATGTTGTACAAATCGATTCTTTCAGTCGCATCACTCATCCCTAATGATGGACCATCGTTTGTAGATGTCGAGTGGCGGTTGAACTGGTGTGGTGAGGGCAATGTTTTGTTCAGCGATGCTAGATTATAACGTGCTGTCTGCATCGCGAACAACACCAGCCATTCCTGGCCTAACGATTATTGTTGCCAAAATATTTAACTGGTGTAATGACTAAACTAAACAAATTATGCAGTGATCCGTATCACCTTTTGACATTGATGCGTAATGTTTTCCTATAAACCTTCTATAGTCTTTCGAAGTCTTCCACCTTACAGTTATTTTATTAGCCTACAGATCGCATTAGGAGCATTGCGAATAAAGGAATCATTTTGTGAATCCGGATTATTTTGTAGCATTAGTGTGCATAAAGTACTGAATACAGAGATTCAGTATTCCCGCCAAATTCCATTTTTATTTTTTCAAACCTATAGGGAAATCATTTTGTGAAATATCAAAAATCGTTGAATTTAAAAATTCACCATCCGCGGTTTGTGCACCACTGCCCAATGGCCTGACGAACTAAAATTTTTAAGGTGAAACAAGGTGGAGCGCCAATAAAAATAACGCAGCAATAAGCCGATTACGGGGTCGGGGGCTTATTCGATCGTGTTTCGTAATCTAAGAACCTAGGGTGTGTCGCAGTTGCGGGTGGGATTTGTACTCAAGAGGAGGGATGGGGCAAGACGAAGCCGGATGGTGTGGCGATTTGTCCGGAATGCCCGGAGATCCTCTCCGTCTCGTTAATCAGACGGACTCGTGCCTCCGGGGAAGAGGAAGACGTCCAGACTTCCTCTCGACGTCTCCCCAAGTGCCATCGTCCGCTCCTCAGCCTCCAACGTAGGTACTCCCTTACGTCCCGTGCGAGCTAGTTGACATTCCATCCGGTCCCCCGTCTCCTGTCTCGTATTTCTCTCTCGGCGTCTCCCGTAGGTTCACCGCGCGCCGGCCGCCATTTCCCCCGCGGGCACTCGGCTAGGTGTCGACGTGGGCCCGGGCCGTTTGGAACGCGCGAGGTAAGGTCAGGATTGAGTAGAGATGAAAGGAAAAGTATCGCGGGGAGGAGCGTGACGGACGTCCGCGAAATGGTGTGATGGAGCGTGGAAGATGGATCAGGCTTAAGAATGGTGAGTCTGGGCAAAAGGCTAAAATAACCGATCGAGCGATGTGGTATGGGTACAGTGCACGCCCCCATCCTTTTTAGAGAAAGAATTGTCCCGTGAGAGGTCAGGGGTGTAGTTCTTGATTCAATATCCAGACGATCGGCTACTCTTTGTATAGTTGTTATACTTCCGAAATAAAATCAGGAGTTTGGAATAATTGCATTATTTTCCTTACCTCCAGTTCTTAAAAATGCCCAAGGAAGTTTTGTTTATTGTTGAATTTCAGCATTTATAATGTCACGGTAAGAAATTTATTATTCATCACACTTTATATTACTATTTATCTACCTAGAATTCCGAGTCTTGGGTTCAATTTTATTCAGCGTCATTCAGTTTTTAATAACCGAACTGGGATTTTTGTTTACCGGATTGCAAGTATGATTACGAGAAATGGTGTTTCCACAAATCGATAATATCGTCAACTTCATTATCCATAGAGTTAATTTAGATTCGAGGGGGTGTGATGACGAGCACGCCCTGTAATATAATAAATTCGTAATTTTAGCCCCTAATAACGCCATATTCAAGTAGATATATGAAACATAATGTCCACTTGGATCGAAAATCTCGATAATCCATCTGAGCTTTTCGATTTGCATCCCACGGCGACTTTCACGTTTGGGCATCTCCACAGACCTCACCACTTCCTCTCTCCACCCACTCCCATCTTCGTCCTATTCCCCCCCCCCACGCGCCTCCCATTTGCTCGGATAAACGTGGCTGCCTGCCCTCTTCCCCTCCCCCCCATGGTGTATCGTTTTTTCACCCTTTACTCGTCTCTCCAACCCCTCACCAAGTGCTCTTGTGCCGCGGTGGTATGTTAAGTGCTTTCGCCTGCCGCCGCCGGGTCAATACGTCTCGGTTTTATTGTCTCGCCACCCCGCCCCTCGCTATCTTTCCGCGGTCTGCGTGAGGCCGTCACCCACGTAATCAGTCAACCCCCGTCGAGTGTGCGCGCGCGGGGCCCGGCTCTTTTCGTACTCTCTCCTGCTTTACTGCCTGCGCACCGTTCTCGTTCCTCTCTCCTTTCTCGACTCCTTCCTCATCTTATTCTCCCCTCCCGGTTAGGTTATAACTACACCTCCCTCCCCGTCGCGATCTCGTACCAAGGGGACTCGTTTCATGTCTAGTTTTTTTGACGCGAACGTGTCCTCGCGTTTCCCTCGCTTTTCTCCCCCGCCCGTGGGTCTCTTCACCGCCGGTTGTCGTATGGATGCGGTTGGTCTCCCCCTTGCCTCTCTACCTCGCCTCTCTCTCCCTCCCTACCGCCATCCTCCATGCTCTTCAAGATCGACGCTGCCACCAAGAGATTTTACTCGGAGGGGGGACTGCCGGACGTGCGGGGAGATAAACCTGAGCGGGGAGCCAGCCTTCACTTCCGGGGAGTCAGGATGGGGGCGTGTCGTGGACCATTTTCGTTTAGCGGAGAGAGCACTTTCGTACGTACGTGTATTTTGGGAGCGAAGCCGTTCCTTCAACCGTGCTTCGATACTCCTACGGGACTCGCATTTAGGTCAGGGAAAGGTCGTGTATTTTAATACACATGCAATGCGCATCCTTAGCCAGTTAATGTGACAAAAATTTGGGCAGGAAGTTGTCCAGCTAAACCTTAGAAGTGGTATGAAAGTTATTCTTGGATTCCAAATCCAAAGCGGAAATTTAAAGGATTGATGTGTACTGATTCTGGCTGTGATTTTATTTTGATACCTGTATTTTTATTTCCAATTTATCCATAAATTTAACTTTTTGGATGGTCGTTTAATTAATAAGACTAATAATTGCTGTATTGTGTTCTCAAATATGCTGTTTTTCAATTTTTCACTCCTGGGATGAGTCATTTTGCTTTCCTAAAATAGTGTTGTGTTTGCAAAAAGATTTTGTTTTAGTACTAATGGGTGCTGTTTTTGCCTGTGAGGTGAGTACTATATGACCTTTTTTCATTGTCGTGAAAAGTGCTAATCAATAAGGATTAGGAATCACAGTTATTTAACTCGTTAGTAGTAACTCATATATCTTCGGCATCCTTCGCGTCCGCGGTCGGCAGATGAGTTCTATTCATCATCGAATCAGTCCGCCCACTACTTGGTATTCCTTGCTGAGAACCAGAGTTAAGTCATGGATTTCATAGAAATGTCATCGAGTTAAGTGTACCGTTCGTCATCTTAGAGGTTAGGCTGCGGGCCCCACGGTGTCCTTCTCACAGCTTTTCCATTCCTCCATTCAATTCTAATCGAGGTAATTGAATCGACAGTTCAACTCCCTAATTATAAACGTTTCCCTAAAGGGGCTTTTGATCTTGACGATTGGTCGACTATTGTAAGTTTAGTACTGCATAGTTATCTGTGGGGTAAAATAGAAAATTTAGTTTTTTTGATAAACCCAGCAAAACGCTTGGATACGGTTGACGGCTTAAGCATTATTCAGAAGAAAAAATGGGCACATTTTTCCCAGCTCTTTCCATGTTCATCTTATCGGGAGTTTCCAGCCCAAAATGTCATCCGAAAAACTCGTACCTTCCTCGCTGTTCCCCTCTCGCCTAAAATTCTTACTTTTGTCTCATCCTATCTGTCATTCTCCTCTCAGTATGGTGGGATGTGTGGGAATGAAAGGAGAACGTTAGGTTAGCAGGTGGAAAAGGACATGCATTTAAGTCAGCATGGAGAGGGGTTTCTCCTTGGATCAGGTACTACATAAGCAATGAACATTATTTCTATGTCATTTTACCACTAAGGAAGGCATAATTAGATGATGACAAGACAAAAGTCCGTGACGGATCAGCTATTCCGAGTGGCTAACACTGTCGGCGTCTCGTTTAGAATTCTAGTCTAGACGCCCCGCCATTCCGTTTCATCTCACAGTATGATCCGCCAAGTAAGTAAGTGTACGTGAATCCTCATTCCTCCCTCGCATCCATCTCCTTGCTCGTGTTCAGTCTCTCTCTCGCCGTCGACTCAGAAACTCATCGCCCAATCGCGACCTCTCCATGGACTAGGAACTCTCGTATGTTTCCGTCACTCGTGGACGAGAAGTAAATCACCGCCTCATTCCATGGCTAAGCTGCCGTTTAGTAGAAAGGTCGATCGGGGAGTAATGATGAAGGAAATGCGTGCTCGTGTCTCGTCACGCTCAAGATCGAGTGAGTGATCCATACACATATGCAGTGCGGAAACGTTTTTGCGGACATACGTCTTCCGGGAAAAAATGTTTTGTTTTTTTTTTAATTGATTGAGGAAACTTCTTCAAAAATCAGGAAGGTATTTCGCGCTGACATTCTGCGGCCGTAATCCACCCTGAAAATGTATTTGTTTGGAGATTTTGAAAAGTATTCCTGCGAAGGATGGGAAAAATGAGTTGGAGAAAGTGGAAGGCAAAGGCTTAATTTTTGAATGTGATGGTCGAAGAGGCAGTTTACATTATATATTACGTTGTCAGTGTACCGTTTACCATAGGTTTAGGATGGACACAGATGAAACACTGCTGCATTTCTAAGCCTCGCCTCTAAAGCCACCACCTAGCACCCTACACTGCTATACATAAATCCTTCTTAAATTCCGCATACTTTCTACATCCCTTCGTTCCGTCCGACATGACTTTATTTCCCCCCACCTTCCTTAATTCACCTTCAGTAAATATTCCTTTCTTTCACAATCTTTAACATTCAATCATCTGTCAAAACGTTCATTCACATTTCTTGCCTTCTTTGGATTCCTCCCAACAACCCTCTCTCCCCCCCCCCCCCCCCACTCCCTCTGTGGCTAGTACTTCCTCTGTTTTCCTTGCCGTCAATTTTGAATTTTCCATTCCTTATCCACGCCCGCATTATTCCACGTAGTTATGCATAAAATCACAACTTAAATTACATGTAGTTAACGAGTTGAATACACAAGTAGGTGTTAAGTTAAGAGTCTACGGCACATCACTAGTATGCAAACCCAAATACTGATGCCTTTGAAGTTTTACATTCGTTCGTTCCCAGTTGTGGGATGGATAAGCGTAGGTAGGGTCATGGACATTTCGGTGGGGAGTTATTTTCTTGAGAAACTAGCCGCTATAAGAAAGAAGCAGCTCACGGAATGCGCCCTCGTGCTGGCTGAGGATCCCGCAATGTGTCTTCCCCGCGAAGGCGACCATTTCGCTGTCGTATATTTCTTCGCTCCTGCCTCTCCCTCACACTGTTCCTCCTCCCACTCATCCTACCCTCTTTCGGTGCCCCCAACCCCCTTTCTCCCGTTTGACGGATAAATTGAACTCGCGGGACAGGTACTTGTTAGCCAGCGGTGGAAATGATCCGTCTTCCGCCTCTCTCGTTTCCTTTTGTTCTCCTCGCCTCCCCCCACCCCCTCCTTTTCACACGCGTGATTTTACGTGCCCCCGAGGTTGGTCTAATCGTTGGCATCAAAGTCCGTTTTCCCAAGTTCTGTCGGCGCGCGCACATCCACCCGTGCGTGAAAAAACCTGCAGTTAATCTGGCGCTCGTGACTTAGCGCAGTTGTGGAGCTCTCGAGCATCGACATTAACCGCCGTTCATCTCCAAACTTGCGAGGGTAATACGTGTCATTTTTTTAGTCTGTGAAAAAATTATGAAATGTTGTTGATGGAACGGGAGTACAAACTGGTAATCTGTTACTCCCATTAGGAGCATGCTACGGGATGAGACATTACGTGGGAAGAATACATTAATTGGTAACTAGAACAGTAATAGACTAGTTACCATAAAATTTGATTAGGATTTGTTAAGGAACATTTGTTAAGGAAAAGGTTAACATAATGTTCTGATGAGGAATCGAGTGATCTATATAACGACAATTTTGGTAGTCCATGTCAACTTCTTTTCCATTGAGATGTTATTATTCTCACGTAATAATTTCAGTATCAAAAATACATGCATGTATATATAAAGAACTCCCCCGCGAGATAGGGATATACGAGTACACTTCGATTGCCCAATGATACAGTATAAGGTCAGTTCAGTTACTCTTCATACTCTGATGAAGGTGGCTGTGACCACCGAAATATTGTCATAAGTAAAGGTATCTTTTTCCATTTTTATGCATCTAAGGGTATATTTTTGTTACGTATGCAATGCATGAATGTAATTGCACCGCAAATGCCTACTGTGAACGTTTTACATTAACGTCTTACATTACGTTTTACATTAACAATACTGTTAACGTCATACATCTATATTTAATTATCCTGTTATACACCCTTTGACTTTCGCCCATCTCCATATCTTATTGTGTATCATTCAACAAAACTCTCATTAGTAATGGGCTTATGCATGGTTTGTGTGAACAGTATCGGGAAAGTTTGGGAAAAATAGATTTATTTCAGATATTGCTACAATGCTTCAAAATTCTTCAAAGTACATTTCTTCAGCGTCGACCAACTTTAGCCAGCGGCTTTTCCACGACTCGAAGGCTCCCGAATTGGCGAATTCCGGAAGGTCCTTAAGGGTACGCGTACCAGCTTCTTTGGCATTTAGGGTCCCATGGTGGTGTCTTTTGAGGGAGGATATCACTTTTGGGAATAGGAAATAGTCTGCTGGTGCCAAGTCGGGACTCCAAGGGGGTTGGAAAATTGTCGCGTCGCAGGTCTTCGCGAGCAGACACTCGACTCTCCTTTCGGTCGTCCATCAAGACCTTCGGGACGAGTTTAGTGCAAATCTTTCGCATCACCAAATTTTCAGTAATAACGGTGTGCTTTGATATCAATGCCAATTAGATCCACGATCATGCGCGGACCTAACCGACGGTCTAAATTCAGCACTTCACGCACACGTCAGGAAAAAATTGTTTCCGATACTTTTTATACAAACCTTGTATGTTATCCCTTTTGAGTTCGTTTAAGTTTCGAAATTCCATCATCTTTGCGCACATTTTCTGCTCCAATTCAGAATGGACTCGATAAGAAATTAACTCACCGAAAGGTGCAATAACCGAAACGTGAACGCACAAGTACTCCGGAGATGTTGAATTCAACCATTGGAATAAATGTATTTTTCGGTTTTTCAATTGCTTGCGAAATTAGCTTGATTGTGTCCACTGAAATTTTAGCTCGTTTTGTTGAATCACTAATTGGGCACTGAATTGACACTGAATCCAAATCCCTCCGACAAAGGAAGGAATTTAACCTTGAACACATGTCATGCTTATTGCTGTCCTATTATCACCATGTCATTAGGGCGGTCAACCGGTCGAGTATGATTATAAGTTTTTACGTAGCCTGTTTTGCTTGCAAATGCCTCTAGCTGTCCCTTATACTACCCTTATAGTATTCTACTCGCTTGAAAAAATATGGCAGTCCCAAATTATTGTCGTCATAAAATGTTTACCCCTGCTTCTTTGATATCTCTCGCTGTCCTCTTATAAAAAATAATTAATTGCCTACTTAAATTAATCGTTCAACGAAAGAACTGTCAAGGCGCTAGAGAATTAACGTTGAATATTGAAGAATGGAGCTCCGTAATCAACCAATCGGCGGATGGAAGGGCTGAATGAGTGATTGATAAATTAAGCTTCATAAAAAGTCAAGATTGAAGAGGAAGAATCCTGGTTTGACTTTGACAGATTTGGCTCTGTAAGTGCGGGTCATGACGCCTATTGCATCAGCCTTCGTTTCGCTAAATATGTCATCCAGTAATTACGGAGCCTCCGGTTGAGTTTAAATTTCTGTATCTCTATTGCTCTTCAAATGCATATTGACTAGTGAATTCACGAATGACGTGTTTTTCAGTGATCCGGAAGTGAATGTTTTGCAGTTATCGTAATTGGATTTGTGTAAATTGCTGAAGGAAAATAGTACGTATTAGTAGTATTAGTAATTGGTTGCAGAGATAACCGATAGCTGAGGTCGTTTTGACTATGGAATGAATGTTGGACATGTGGACGTAGGATATTTTTTGGGAAAGTGCGAAAGAACAGAGTGAAACCCAGCCTCAGCATTAGTCTAATCTTAAGAACTCCGCCAAAAGGGCGGACCAGCTTAATTCACCTACCGCAATTCTGCCCTTACACTCAGTACGGTTTCCAAGAAGGATTCGGAAACGACTGAAAACAGAATTCATCTCCGGAGTTCGAACCAGTGACGTCGGTGTAGGAAATATACCAGTCTCCCGCATCAACTCAGCACAGATGAGCATGGTACGGTTATTGTTCCAAAAAGGCTGCATTATAATAGTTTTAAGTTTTTTAATGACTCAATTAATATAATGCGTATTTTACCTGTCGAGAAATACACTGATTAAGTTGGAACACTTGGTGTAATAATATTTAAAAATGCGTGTTTATTACAGTTACGCCAAGTCAGAGCCCCAAGTGTCTGTGGATAAATATCGCGCTGTCAGCGATTTGCGATGCTGGATCCTGGTATTTTTGTCGTTGTCATTCGAAGGTGGCGTGAGAAAAGACCGGTCGTGAGATAGTTCTCCTTGATCGGAACCGTCGATGATGTCTGGGGTAAGCTTTATGGTTAGGCCATGATTTGTGCCAATCTTCGATATCGGCTCGCCATCGCGTGCCGCGTGGTGCGGGATGGCGAAGTCAAGATGGAGCGGTGGGGTAAAATGGAGCGCCGTATGAAACCTTCATCGTGGATGACGGGGCTAACTTATAAGACGTCCGGCAGAGGACGCGCACCGGCGCATTAATGCTGCATAAATAAATCGGGAACTTATTTGTATGCCGGCGTATCTCGAATCGGACATAATCTCTGCCATAATCGGCTTGGAATATATAATTGTGAGGGGAATGTTCGGAAAAATCTCATTTGCATTCTGGTCGAGCATTCCGCAGTCTCGCTATCTCTCTCTCTCCTTATGCCTAACTATTCCCTCACTCCCGTCTCCGCATTGCTCTCTCCGACCAAGAGTGTATAGCTGAATAGAGTACTTCGAGTGTATTTTTCAACTAAAAAATTTACCGTTTATGTCCCACTAGTTGGTGGGTGTTGTCTCAAAAATATAAGACGATTATTTTAATGTTATACGAACTGCAGGCATTGTACCATTAGGGTCATTGTCTACAATTTTAACGTGAGTGTGAGTTGGTCTTGTTGGTTATGCGCGTGAGACTAAAACTTGACTTAATTGCTTTCCATGCTGCGAAAATAAAGAGTTTCTTAAAATTCGTAGTTTTTTTTCTGATTCATTCATCCGAGCTTGATGCAAACTACCCGCACTACTCGGTTTACTGCTCTGTTGTTTTTTTATGTTAAGGGAAGACACACGTGGACACGAACACTAATTCAATGTGTTACGAGATACGGTTGAATTAAAGAATCGTTAATTGAATTAGAGATTTATAGAATTTTCGTTTCCGTTGCAATTATTCACTGAAATTAATTTGCTTTATAGTGTAATTTTCAACTGCTTCAAAAATGAAATAAATTAATGCCAAAGGCTAAGTTCACAACAAAAATGCAGGTATATCTAGGTGTTTTTTGGTGTAATTGTGCATTCTGGTTGCACTTAGTCGTAGACTTGTCAGCAAATTTGATTCCCATGCCTCTCACGTTAAGTCTAAACGTACGTTTAGTTGACGAAATCGAAGTCATTTCTAGTACGTTGTTTGGTTGATGTGCGCGTGCGGATGTGGTCATACCTTCGGGATGACCGAGCGCATAAATAGCCTGGAATACGCATTTAGATGCTTTCCTCCGCCTGTGTCCCTTTTTTCCGCGCTCTCACCTACCTCTCCGACGAACGCCGCTCGCCCTCCTCCTTTCTTTTGTTCGCCCTCCTCTTCGTCGCCTCCCCCTTCTCTTTCTTCCTCGACACGGTCGGCGCCCACCTCTCGGACGGAGAGCCACAGGTCCCCCCAGAAGTATTGGGCGAATCCCAGGCACCTGTCATATCATGAGGTTGTTGTTTCCATGCCTGGGACTGGAGGGGTGTCGCCGTGCGGTCATTTCCATTTCTTCGTTCGGGTCAAACGGAGGCTTGATTTATCGGTAATATTTCGTGACTTTGGCTCGGTTACTGGTGTGTCTTTACTTTACGTTTCCAGCCAGATATTCGGAGAAACCAAGCCATTTACTCTTAGCAGTACGTTAGCTTTTTGTTCAGTTGTTCTCCGTTCCTTCAAATGCAGGAAAATTCGTGCTCCAGTCTGACAGGTGCGGAATATACATCGTGTTAAAAATAGATTACTGGTCTAAAATCTACACTACGTGGTTTTCAATGCTGATTTATGATCCTATATGTGGAACTTGTCCGTATCTCAGAAGATACGATATAATGCTCGTATAATGTTCTCTATTTCGCTTTACGTACTGTATTTTTAAACCCTTATGTGGATGCTAATTGAGTTACTGTTTTTTTCGTAAATGCATCTCATATTAGTCGGCTATTTCTGTGTAATTCTGTCGTCGACAAATTAATTTAACCAAACCTATTACTTTACCTCGAATATACTCAAATTTGATTGTCATTTGCTCTAAAATTTCACTAAGAATCGGAGGTGTCATGGAAAATTTAATCTGGTCCACGGAAATTCGTGATATTTCCTACCTAAAACAGTTTTGTTCGAGTGCAAAACATGACCTTGTAAACGGGGGTGTACAGGAAAAGGCCGAGAAGTATTAAACAAGTGATCTCATTGTGTCCGACGATCCTGTATTAATGGTAAATGTTGTGGAATTTGTTCGACTATTTTGAATATCACTTAACATTAGTCGCTTTGGTTCCTTCATGTAATTTTCACTTCTTCGTGGTTTTTCGTTGGCTACGGGAAGCTTGATTAAACGTGAAGGCTTGTCGTGATCTCCTTTGCAGGTAAATGCGTTACTATTGAACAGATATCGTGTGAATCAGTCTTCTCTGTCAACCGTCAACCCTTGAAAAAGTGGGAAATTTTGAGGATTATTGTCGAATGCTTCAAAGTGAGAATGCTAATGCAGATGGGAGAAACCTAAATGATTACTACGTAATGGCTTGAAGGAATGCACCATCAAGAATCCAGGATCAAGTGAGAAATTCCTCTCGGATTAAAACATTTGTAATATATTAAAATAACGTTGCAATCTTCATTTTTGAGCTTTAACAAATCATTGCGATCAGACGTAAATGTACTTAATAAAATTATTAGTGAAGCAAAACAAGTCTCGTGGCAACAGAAGTCAAGTGCGTGGGGGGCGGAATTCAATAAAGGTTTGATTTTTTTGTAAGGATATGAAGATGGATATAAAAAAGATAATCGAAGTAGTTTTCGTTAATCTCAGGGAAGTGAGGAAGTTAGCGGGAGAAATGCGAAGAAGGCAGGACAAGTTTTGTGGAGGTGTATCAAGAGGCATGGGAGAGTTGAATGAAAGTTTCAATCAGAGGGAGAGCGCTTGGCGAAAGGAGAAACGTGGTGAAAACAAACGCCATTTTGGCTCGGCATGATGGAGTTTGGTGGTAAATGTTTCGAAGAAGTTCTCCAGAGACCATGAGTAAGTAATAGTTTTCCAAGACCGTCCCGAGCCTTCCACCAATCGGTAGTCTTGCCTTTCACAGTTTCAAGGTCGTCTCACTCTTTCCTTTTCCCTCTCTAATATTTTTTTTCGATGCCACGCCCCTTTCCTCTCCCATCAAATAGTTCGCGGACCGCAAATCCATACTTGGTCCAGTCACCGCGTGCCATCTGAGAGCATAGAGGAAACCGAGTCCCCAACGTGTATTCGGAAGCAGCGGCTCACCCGTGCGTGGCTGCGTGTCCAGCGATCGCCCCCCTCGCCCTACCCAACGTCGTCACCCAGCCGTGTGACTCACCCTCCCACGCAGGACTTCCCCCTCTCCCGCCCGCCTCCTCCCACAACCAACTCCTCTCTAAAAATCCCTCTTCCTCATCCCCCCCTACCACGTCAATCACCCAGCCCATAGCCAAGGTCTCTCTGCCCCCCTCTCTTCCCATCCCGCCCCACCCGCACTCAACATCTCTCCACCGCTCCATCTATCGCCTCCCTCCCCCCAAGTCCCTCCGCCCCCTCCGCGGAGCTGTCCGTGAAGGCGTTCTCGCCAATTGGTATCGCCAACGACGTGTGCCGCTCCCCCCCTCTTTCTTTCCCCGCGATCTTTTCATGTCTTCTCCCCCTTCATTCAATTCCTCCCGGGGGGCTCCCCCGTGCCATTATCATTCCCGCCCGTCGCCGCCATTTTTGGTCCTTTCTCTCTCCCTCCCCCACCCAGCTGAAGAACCCACTCCCTCCCCCACCACATTCTGCACCTTTCCCGCCGTCAGCTCAACCCCGTCATGGATGAAAGAAGCGATTCCTTGTCCCGCCGCGTGAATCGATTCACGAAAAGTGCCCCTTAAACTTATTCTCCTTTTTATAAGGAAAACATTATTTGATTTAGAAACAATCCAGTGAAAATTTAGTACTATGGAATTACAAAGTTATAGTTTTTCATTATCAAATATAAATCGATTGCCTTATAGCCACACCTCATATACCAAGTTATTCTACGTCTACCATGTAACGCTCTGAACCGAACGACATAAATGCATGTGGCAAGGTTTCTTAAGGCGTCGACCATCAGGGTAATTGGTGAATGTATCGTGTACTAGCAGCATCAAAAAACATGTTATTTTTCATTATTCTAATTGTTGTTCGTGTTTTATTTCTTCTGCTGCGAGTGTACTAGGAACGGAACCTGTGTTCCTTGTACGTAGTGTTCAACCTGCCTTCAAATGGAAATTTGAATTGATAATATGATTATTATTTTTCTGTCTGTCGTGAGTAGCCAAGTGATATTTCTTGGGTATCAGATTTTTAGTCATAGGCAGTTAAAAACAATAACTCTAGTGTTTGTGTAAGATGAAAAGAAAAAATATATATATGTATACACACACACCCACACGCTTTCCTTTTTATTTTACACAAAAACTGAAATTATAGTTTGTAACCATATAAATATCGCGATATTAATAAACCGATCTTTTAGAAATGACGCAATTTTTCTAATGAAGCAATTCATCAAATTGTACAATTGCAAAATAAATAGCTAAGAGTTTAACGTTCTTTCCCCTCCGCCTGTGAAATCTTCACGCTAGGAGTTTATACCCTCGCTGTGTTAACGACAGCTGATAATTCTTGTGCATTTTGACTTATCTTGAAGCACAGTAAGCAGTTACTCTTAACAGTGAAAACCTTTTGGTTTCACTGACCTTCCTGCTGGCGCCCATTTGATAAAGGCTTACCAGCACAATAGCAGCTGACGCTGTTGAAACTACTAAAGTGTACTTTATACATTGTTACTAAATCTGGTTATGTGAATAAGAATATTTCTATGGTTCAAATAGCCGGAGGTGCATCAACATTTTCAGTGGCTTAGTGTTTATTTTGAAGATTGCCATCATCACTTCTCCTTCAAACTCGATGCATAATCGGAAGATTTATTGACATTGTGGAACTTTCGTGGAATACTTTAAACAATATCTTTAGTTCCATTCCAATAGGTCTAACGAGAGAATTAATTTCCCTATCTGGCCTGGTCTCCGGCGCCACCACGCCTAAACTGTACGCCTTCATTTCTTATTCTGCGGGATTTAACGAAGCTAAACTAATTATAATCATTTGATTAATTTTTGGTGTTAAATATGAATTTATGCAGCAATTTACAATTTTCCTCATAGAAACTGCTTCTAGAATCGTTGTAGCGTGTACTACCTACTTGATGAGCATGCGAGTTGTTGAAAGTTAATTACACGTATTCCATTGATTAATTTGATATCATACCTTCGGTAATTGAGTTCCTCGAACTAGATTCCTCGGGACGACACCTTCTTCATTTTTAAGTTTTTTCTTAGAAATGTGTTATGCTAACTGATCAAAGTAATCGGGATATATATGAGTACAATTACTACTATTACGAAAGTTGACGATTCCATGGTTTGGGAAACGTTCATCGGATAATTAAATTTTGCATTGTTTGGTCACTGTTATCAATTTCATGCATAAATATGATGAGATCTAAGCCTCATATCTTTTGGTCAAGTGTTCGTGCCTCGCCGACTGAATGCTTGTTATGTTCAGCACTACTCTGAAACATTCTGGTGATAACTGTCGGAATCCATTATCTTACATGTATGTACCCAAAACCGGGAAAAACTTCATGGTCAAGGACTTTTTGAACCTTCGTCGTGAAACTATTTCGTTGATTCCTCCCATCGTCTTTTATTTCAGCCAATTTTTTCACCTCCCCCTTTCATCCCACTCGAATTCATCCCTTCTCTCCACGTCTCCGTCTTTCATTACTCCGTGCACCGCTAATCTCCCATTTGCACCCAGTCCAACTGCGTGGTTGTATACTTGAGCCCGCACGGCGGCGCCTCTTTGGTTCCTCGGCCTGTTCTTTCGCGTCTCCCCGGCTGGCAGGCGTCGGCGGCGGCGGACCGCGTCGCCCGCGATATTCGCGGGCCCCAAGCGTGCGTCCTACGATCCATCCCCGACTGATGGGGATGGATGGTAGAGTACTATCCCCTCCGCCAGCGAGGAATTCTCCTCCCACTCCCTCCCTTCAACCACTCTTCCTCGCACATAGATTGTCAGGAAGCCTATTAGAAAACCTGGAAAAGTCGGTGATGTTGATTTGGGCCTGGAATAGTCGGGGATCGCCGGACAGATCACTATAAAAATGTTCCAGGGTCTTGGACATTTTACGGTTCAAAGCGTGGCCCAGTGTGTTTTGAAGGAAGGGGGAGTCGGTAACTTTTCAGTGAAAAGGAAAGGAAATAAATTTATTTCCCGAAGAACTAATTTAAAATATGTTACCATGTTTATTTCGACGAGTTAGATCAAATGAACACTTTGATTTTCACTTAATATATTTATTGGATAAGTCTCGCATTGTAGCGACATGTACATTAATATTATTGAGGACAAAAATAATTGCCTGCAGTGCTTTCATGAAAGATTTTGGAGACAGTAATTGGAAACGAGTTTTTAGCCTGGTAAAGGCAGGGAATAATGAATTCAGAAATAACTGGCCACCCTAGTTGTCCTCCCCTCATGGGAGAAAGCAAATAAGGAAAGACTAAAGGAATGGCTCGTGGGTTCGGCCGGGGAGGAGGGCTCTCTGCTCTTCGCTTCGATTTCACAACAGGCCGACAATTTAAAAGATGTGTATTCAAATTTCTTCGCTCTCCCATTCTCTTCCCCCAGTTGGGTCGAGTTTGTTTCCTTTTGTCCGCGCATACGATTTTCACTCACCCTAAAGTAAGGGAATACTTCTTCACTCCGTAGTTCCTCGATCTGAGCTCATTCTAAAAAAGAAAAAGATTGCTCCGGATGCTCCATCCTTCTAGTCAATCTGGCAGCATCACACAGTACCATTACGAGAGGTAACACTTTTGCGGTGTTCGATACGCTAATCCTATTTCTAGGCATATTTAATATATTTATGTATGTATGTGTGGATATATACATATATATATATATGTATATATATATACATGTATGTATATACATGTATATATATGTATATGTATGTTGTATATACCATAAACACAGGAATCAACCTGAAGGTTGGTTTGGTAGGTGATGGTAGAATGCACCCTGTACTAAGCCCGACGGCGTGTGAAATTCACACATCAGGGTAGGAGTGCCAGTTCCTTTCCCTGTGCAGTTTATGGTTTCCCAGGAAGACCTGGTACCCGAAAAATCACATAGCTTGGGTGGAGCTGCAGGGGCCTTGCCCGGGAATCGAACCCGGCACCCTCCGGTCAGTAGTCCAACGCTCTACCCCCTGGACTACCGCGACCCACATACCTGTATTTGTATATTTCCGTTAGATTTTTATTTCGACCTTTAAATTCTACAATCAGTTCATAATTGTAGCGCAATTGTAATCGAAGAACAACAGATCTTGTTAACATCTAGAATTATTTATATTCGGTCGGGAGCAATGGTATTCCGTATACTTCTGAATTGTCTCTGAAGGTAATTGGGAATATACTTTACACTTCCAGGCTTCACTTCATGTAAAACTAATTGGAAATGTTAGGTAGTAGTTATGAAGTCACTTGAAAAGATAGAAATGGAAATTAGCACGTTTCAATTAATTGCAAAGAAGAACTAATAAGTACTTTGTTTGCAGCTTGTAAAAACTTGTTGGTAGTGTGTAAAATCGATTTCATTGCTTACAGCTAGCTAGCTAGCTAGCTAATAGAAGGCCGAACAAGTTTTCATATTAAATTTCATATTTGAGTCGTTCTCGCCGTAAATTTTATTGATCAAATATTGGTGTGCATGAGGAAAATAAGGGCAAAGTATAATTTTTTGGTTTCATTTTTTCAATTATCTTCAAAATAAAGCCCATCAGTTTCCGCATTTATCTCAAAACAAATTTTCCGATTACGGAACATATTTTGCAAACACTGAATGGCTGCGCAACCAACTGGTCGATGGGGCGAATTGTTTAATTTATCGAATTGAATTCATTTAATCGAATATTTATCAAATTTATTCAGAACGAGGGGGCAATTGCACTAATTACCGATAAAACTCTGCTACCCTTTCGTTTGCATTCGTAATTTCCTTCTGGATTGCTTCGTTGGAAGTGGACAGATGTAGTGGACCGGGAATTTGGTCCATTACCGCGTCATAAACTTGGCACCATGTCCCAAACAGCTATTGGACGCTCGTCGGGGAACTGCTTCACTTAAAAGCATTTAAGACAGTCTTATTTTTTTTCTTGGGAAGTTTAGCGAGAAATAGTGGCTTTATGGTTCGCCGCCGACGGAAATTATTCCTCCTGCACGCCACTGGCCTCTCCTCTTCCCAAATCTTCTCACGCACGCCACTGAGCCCTCCCCTCCCCTTAAGCCGGGGGCCATTAGCACCCTCTTCTTCGGGATTTTGTCCTCAAGTGGGACTCATTTTCGTTTCTCTGATGGATCTGCCGCGTGCGTGGCGGGGAGCCGTGACCGGCCGCTCCGGGGGCTCCCGGTGACGGCACGGCGATGGAAGTTCTTAGAAACAGCCGGCCCACGCCCATCTTGCATCTACACCAGGAGTTTTCAACAAAAACAGAATTCTCCCATCGCGGCGCATTCAAGGGTTTATAGGTGGTATCGGGACCATTGTTCTGCAAAGTATGATGTCTTGTGGCTTGTGCTCAATTAGTAAAATCATCATTTGTGCTAAATTTATGCCGCGACATTTAATACAGTTTAATCAAACACATTCAGTGAAGTAACATTGAATGTCGCAGATCGATGCATGCATTTTTTGGCATTAACCTTTAAGTACGGCAAAAGTATCGAGGGAAGTGGGGAATGGTATTTATGAACTAAGGTGAAAGCAGCAAAAAAGGTGAAGAACCAATGATCTACACGATACTGCAATCCGTTGCAAGTGCGGGCTTTTTTTGTTCGTGTTTATTTCTCTTCTTACCTTAGTTGTGAATTCCACGGGTTAATAACTAATCCTTGAATGTGTCTGTTCCATTGTCTGTCGTTATGAAGGCACTGCGTGTTTTTTTCCGAGTAAAATGTATGAGGAACAATGAAGTTAACCGATTGGCTGGTTAGAAAGGAATAACACGGGCGAGCATTAGTCCTATCTTTATAAAAAAACTTTTTTATCTTGGAAGCTTCATACCGACGGTGGTACTAGTCAAGAATGCTCATGTAAACGTCCTCGAGTGTTCAGGTGTAGGTCGTTTCGTCTAGTTTTCTTTTTTTTAAGGTTTATTATCGTACGTTTTTAGTATTACATTCATTCTAAATTGAGTGCTCGGTGGCTTTATCCCTGTCACGTATTTTTGAATTATTTTTGTGTCAGAAACTTGGTGTGCCAGGAAATTTTGAGTTAGGCCGCTTTGCTTCCTTAGTCGTTTGCATCTCTGATTTCTTCATTCTATCGCTGATAGTGCTCTGAAATTAGGTAGCATGGAATTCATCCTACGGTTGTATGAAATTCACATTAGGTCATGGTTCATTCACTGATGGCAATTTCATAAAATATAGGTGGTAAGCTTGCATTCACGTCGTACATGGCTTGTAGACAGCGGTGTGGCATTATTATTTGATAGGCTACCTACCGTTTAAGATAGGCTTAGGATGAACGTAGAAAAAACGGCGTTACATTCCTCAGCCTCGCCTAACAAGACGCACTTTGGAGCCCTATTTTACTGTAAACTGTTATTCAATTCTGCATGCTCAAGAGTTAGAATAATCTATTCATTCCCTTCAAAAAGCCTATATGTACTTCTTCACTTACCGCTCTTTCTTATCGTTCTTTCCTTAATCACTGTCGTCAACATTCCTTCGCCAGTCAAAATGCTCTGCATCCATATTTCCTTCTCTTTTTGGAATCTCTCTACAACCCTACCTCTTCCCCAAGCCACCATGCCTTGCTCTTCTTCGTTTGTTTTCCTTTCCGTCCACTTAATCTTTTCCATGCTTCTCCGCACCCACATCTCAGATGTCTCGTGTCTACACCTATGATAATGCTTCGTCAACTAAATTTCCGCGCCGCACAAAACCACGCTCCATATCAAAGTAGGTATTGCATATGCCTATCATTTGGTACGGGTTCGTGTCACACTGCGAAGTGACTGACACAGTTATCCGCACGTATTAGCATCTGCAATGATCTTCTCTGGTAGAGCATATACTGATCAAAAGCCGATCTAGGGTCGCTTCATTCTCCGCCGTTTGGACGGTTTTCGGCAGCTCTTTTTACTTATTCTCGTTCGGTGCACACATTTCAAATGTTTTTCACCCCAGAAGGCGTGTTTGTTGCGTCTTTAGCGGGGCGTTATCCCGAAATTGCTTTATGTTTTTTTCCGGAAATAAATCTCAGATGGTAGTAGCTCTAGATAAGGAGAGGTGATTTTGCGGTTGTTATTCACGTGAAGGGAGGAATTCTCGTGATCCGGGCCCTTAGATGGAATCGGTGAAACTGTGGTTTGATTGCGCTATAAAAGTTAATGGTCTTCTCGCCGTCTTTGGTGGTAGGGCCACGGAACTTGTGAGGCTTGGACTCGATTGTTTCCATTCACGGGGAAACGATTAAATGTGATCGGTTACGATAATAAGCCATCATCGGTGCAGCTCAAGTGATTGGAAAGATAGCTTTCGTCTCCGAAATCAAATAAAAATATCAATCAGCCGTCCGAAGTTCTCTGGCATGTTGAAGTGAGCTGTTGAGAAAGATAAATGCCTGTAATTTAGTTAAATCACAAAAATTTATCATGTTTTCCGTAATAAAATTAATTGCTCATCCTCGAGAATCTGTTTGAGTATTTATTTTTTTTAAATAGTACATTCTTCGCGTAAAAAAGTGTGATGAATGACTCTAATGATAAACCTATATCAATGGAAATGCGATTGTACATACCGGTATATTGCGACAAGATACCAACGGTATTCCACCGGTACTTTATCAGTTGAAGAGAATTTGAGGCAAATAATTCACATTTCTTTGTTTTCATGTTTTTATTCATCTTACGTTATCAGTCAAGTTGGCGCAGTAAGCCAGTGAGTAAGGCGTTCATCCACTGTCCCGAATTTCATGTTAAAACTGGTGGGATCAAATGTGGACATTTTCTCCTAACGCATGCTGCGTGATTTCCTGGGTACGTACCAGAAGGTTTTGGGAAATCGCAGGCGGCAGAGTAAGAGAACACGGTGAAAGTAATTTGTCTCCCTACCGTGGATGACCGTGAATTTCACACGCTTTAGGGCTTAAGTTTCAAGGGAGCTCTACTGTCACGTATCACGGAGATGTTGTTCAGTATCCATTAATTCGAGGTTGGGTTTTCATTAAAAATTAGTATTTCCTTTGTGATGGAAAGTCGGGTTTGAAAACTTTTGACGCATGAGACTGAAGCCGTTGAGGTGATTCACAATTAGTTGAAGTGAGTTTTAATTTCACCCATTCGAAGTCATCCGCTCGAAGATTGATTTGATGGCTGGAAGTGGAGCCATCCTCCAGCCTGCTGATGCTTGCGGCGCGTTGAAATTTTCACAGTCGAGGAAGGTGAAGTGAGTTCCTTTCCATTGGTGTTTTCGCAAAAAAGTATTCTTCGGGGTTGTCCAGTGGCTTCACCTGGATTTCTCGCTCGAAGTCCTCCCGTTAATTACTGAAGCACTAAGCAGTCAGATACCACGCCGTTCCGGTGAAGCAGTTTATGTTTGAAAAAAAACTTTCAAAAAGAGGGAAAGAAAACATTTTGCATTGCGTTTTCCTTCATTGCTCACGGTTCCATCACACTCAGTAATTAAAAAGGTCCATTGATGAGTATTTACATTATTTTTGTTGACATGTGATGTTTGTCATAGTCGATGGGCTAATAATGTTTGGTCGTGACTAGCAAGTGCAATTAATTTCAAACGGCGTGGTAATTATTTTTTTTCTGAAAAACATAAGTTAAGCTGGTCTTTCGAAAAACATGTGGCCTATTATCATTGAAGTATTTTACGTTACAATCAAGTCTAAAGCTTCGTTACTCCTCGGAAGGCTGTGTTTTGAGTGAATTAAATCCCCTTCATTGGAAGCATTGAAAGCTCTATCTTAAATAAGTTTGATAATCTGGAAATATAGGCGCAGTCGTGTGGAAATTCGCCTTGAGAATAAAATTTGACTTTTCCGGGATATGAAACTGGATTTCCGAATGCCCGAAAGTGCACGCTTACGTGTAGTTTTACTTCAAAGGGGATCACCGAGGGAGTTTGGAGGATGGCTTTTGGTGATGTGTAATTGTATGCATACTCTGGTGTGTCGGGTACTCTTCCCGGTCAAGTTAAGTGAAGAGTTAATTAACAATTGCCGTCCGTTTTTAAAAACAATTTTCGGTGAATTTCCAATGTTCGGCTGTGTAAAATTTATTTTCTCGGTACTTACTTTGGTACCATTGGAAAAAGATTTTATATCGAGATGTATGACCTATTTGATCCTTATATTTCCGCGGTTCTCGTTAGCTGTGCAAATATCAAATTGTATCATTTAAAATGTAGCTTCATTGCCTGCGTTTTTTCTGAGTTCCTTCCCACTCGGAATAGTGGTAGGTTAAAAACGTGGCTCGTACATACTACGAAGAATCATTTTCTGTTCACGATCATTTAACTGATGATTTCATTACGAATCTGGCGTATGTTTTTTATATTTTCCATGATACACGTGACTATGTAAAATATGTTTACCTGCCATTCGCGAAGTGGTTGTATTCAGTTTTATAACCCAACTAATGCAATCCAATACGAAATTATTACCTGGCTAATGCCTTATCGATGCCATGCCATCCTTATCGATGCGCGTTTCTTGATAATTATGCACATCAAATGGTATCATTAGAGATGTGTAGTTATGTCGGCATTTCCTTTTCTCATTCCGGGAGACTTCCTATTCTGGGAGAAGCAATAGATTATAGCCAATCAAAACCACAAACCAATCATCGAAGTTCGTCCACGTTAACTGCCTTCGTAATCGAGAGTCAAGTTTGTTTGTTTTATTTTTGTTAAATTTATTTTTGGCCTTTTCGAGCCATTCTTTCGTGACGCGTTGGCGTCGGATTCGGATGGAGCTGGGCGTATCTGTGGGGCGCGGACGTTCGGAGGATCCATGCCTCCTCCCCAGGCAAGAGCGTTGAGGTCTCGTGACTTTTAAATCATCTTATTTTCCTCATTTCCTTGAAGGCGTTGATGGGAATAATCTCCTCCGTGCACTTAAGCACGGAGGTGCGTAATTTATGATTGAAATTTTCCAAACCGGGTTTTTTTTGTATAGTGCTCCCATTAGGGGGTTGGGGTGGGGAGAGGGAGGGAGTTAGAAAGAGGGTGACGTCGCAGTTATTTACCCTAAGTGAGTGTCGGTTCGAAGGCGTGTATACATACATGTATATATACCTGTATATTTTTTTTCATTTCGGGAGCGAAAGGCGATTAATTGCCCGAAGAGTCTGATTTATGCGTTTATCACCTCAGCGTCGTCACGTCCACTTTTTTTTCCCATGCCAACCCAGTTCATTAAGCTCCCGAGCGGGTTTTTGTCCCCATCGAATTATATACATTTCGCCCGAATGAGTTCGTTGTTGATGTATGAAAAGGAATGCGTTTAGGAATGGCATTTTAAAAGTTGCTCTCTTCCGTTCTGCGTTTTTTTCCGCTAACTCTCTCGCCTGCCTATTATCCCGTGAAAGTAAGTATGTACTCAAGCGTGGCCATTAATGATGTGTGTGCTAAGTAGCCAGTCAAGAGTCGTCGGTGAGGTCCGGTCGTGGAATGCCGCCTTTCTGTCGGGTGTGGGAGAAGAGTCGGATATATTTTGACGTTATCTTTAGGGAGGATTAAACATAACTTAGTGGTAATAACTTTTACGGCCCTTGGGAGGTGAATTTGAAACGCAGAAGCGTCTTCCGCCGTATTTTGCCGTGTTCAACGTGCTCGCCCCTCCAGGACTGTTCAACTATTTGTTTTTTAAGCAACGATCGAGATTTAAACGTTTGGTGTTACGCATCAAGTAGCTCAAACTGTAAATGACATTCTGAGTTGCAAAAGTAATGGAATAAGTAGTTTGTCTCCACTTGAAATTGCAGAGGTTGATGTTTTGTGTTATATATTCATCTGATATCGGAGATCTCCGGTGTTGGAAGAAGGATTGAAGGAAGGATAGAGTAGGTTAGTAGTGGCGAAGATCTTTCTCTCAGAAGAAACAACTAATAGATAATACAGGCTACTAGCATAGAATTAAGAAAGCGATTGAATATAATTATATGCGCAATGTGCTTCTACGGGTGTGCATCGTGAACTATAGGGACGGCAGGGAAAATAGAATTTGAGGCTTTGGATATTGGGTACTGGCGAAAAATGATGAAAATATAATGGGCGTACAGAGTAACGAATTAAGGAGTACTTCGGAGAGCGATTGAAGAGCGATGCTCGTGGAAGACACAAGGAGAAGAAGGAGACTAATTTGGAAATGTTCTAAAGCACGATAGTGCACTAAAGACCATAATTGAAAGAACAGATGGGAGAAAGTGACAGAGAGGGCCCAGGAGTAACTACGGGAATCAGGTAATGGAAAATGTCAGTATAAGGACATACGAGGGAATGAATAAATGAACAGGGAATAACAGGGTAGATTAGAGAGCTGCTACGGACCTACCCTCGGATTGCTAATCCCTAATGACGTGGAGAATGCTAATAAAATGCTCGCATTGATAAAATATTTTTAAATCTCAGGTTTCAGTATTGTATAGTGTCTGCGTATATTTCCGTGGGGTCTACATGTATTTGGCGGAGTGATTTCTACAGCTGCTATGGCATATGTTCCACATACTGACGAAGCCATTAGCAAATGGACGATGGTTTAATTCTGTCTCTCTGATTGCCAGTGGGAGAGTTGCCGAAAATGACTACCGGTGAAGGTAGGTTTTGGATGGAAACGGGGAATTATCGTTGCTACACTTCTAAGCATTGTCCAACACAACATAAACACCGCAAATTAAAATGAACCATTTTAAAAATCTGCATGGTTTTCATCCCTTCGTTTCATCCAACTAGCCAATATACTAACAAGGGAATTAACGCTATGCACCAGCATTAAGGCTATGTATTATCTCCTTTGTTGTAAAATGACGGAGTGGCAAGAATTTCAGCCATGTGGAATGAATCCCCGAGCAGAATAGGCGGAGTATGCTCTGTGGACATGGTATTCCGGGGCAAACGATTTGAAAATATATCCTCCTTCCTTGTTCATCATAGTTTGAGTACACTTGTAATTGACTCTCTATCATGAAAATTAACTACGGAATATAAGAATATTAAAACCAGTATTGGACGTAAAAATTTCGCCTTGTCGAACGTTGTTGCATTAAAATATTTTGCACATTCGAGAAACTTCACTTGAATTGAGAAATATTTCCATTGGCTTAGCTCGAATTTTGCCGAAGCCATGTTGAATTTCTTGCTTTTAAGTGTAGGATACAATGGAGGACCTGAGCAAGGAAACAGTTGCATCGTGTTGCACTATTTCCGCCTAACATCTATCTGTCCTTGATCTACGTACGAGGAAGAGTAGCATCGTGTATTTCTTGCAGTTCTTCTCTCTCCTTCCCCGTGCCTTCAATATGTACCTAAAGATTTATTGCGTCTCAAAGTGTGCGCAATCCTTAACCGTATCTTCCTTATAGTGCTTGTCATGTCTTTTCGTTCTCTCTTCTACTTAATACGCCATCTACATGTTTATGTATGTCGAATCAGAATATCGCTCAGATTGTCTTATTTAGTTCACGATGAAATATCGACTACATCGTCTGCTACATGTCGACAGCATTGTCCATATGGCTATGTAGACGGTAATCACCCGTATTGGAGTGATCGATGTAAAAATATCGACGTAGAGTCTATCGATATATCGTCATCTCGCACAGTCGTGGTTCTGCGGATGGAGGGAAAATTCGCGGGTTGACGGAGAGGGGGTCCGGAGGAGGAAGGCGGGTCGGCACATCAAAGGAGATATGGTGCGCAGTTTGGAAAGGGGTTAACAAAAGCGAGTGGATGATGCCCTCTTCTGCCGCCGCCCCTCCCCCGGCTCCTCGCCTCCCCCGATTGCCAGCCACCCCAAAACACCCACGAGCGGGAGAGGAAGCCGGGGCAATTTAGGCCCGGCCGCGGACGGCGGGGGTGGGGCGGGAATGTTCGGAGGCCTCTGAGGGGTCGCCCACTCCGCAATCCGCGCGACGATGCTCGAGTTTGACGGACGGAAAGATCATGTCATGGGCTAGCTGATCGGATCCTCGTGGCCCATCTTTCAGTCGCCCTCCTCCCTCCAGCCACCCAGTCGTGCTCGCTGCCTTAGATTTGTGCCTCTACTCTCTTGGCCTGATGCACTCTTGGGATACTGTGATAGTCCACCCCAAATGGTAGACCTTTTCGGTTGAGTTTGGCTTGTTCCGGAGAGTCAGGTTTGGACTCCCGGTGACTTTGGACAACATTAGATTCACCCGAGCTCCGTGATTTTTTTCGATACCAAATCTTCCAGGGAGACCACAGATGGCACAGGGAAATGAACTACCCCTCCTACCCTTATGTGTGAATTTCACACTCCTTTAGAGCTTATTACGATGTTAGGCTCGACCCTCGCCATTCTAACCAACCTTCGGGCTGATTAGTTTGGTTGTTCTCTTTCTGTAGGATTCTCTTGGGATACCAAAACTAAAAAAGGTTATCATCAACCAATCAATCCGTCAAATCAAGTCGTAAAAAACGTTGACATGAGTGACGTATTTCCTGAGTACTAATCGTATTATTTGTGTCTTTTTACATGCTCTTGTATGTAAACATTCGAAGAGTCTACGACGATCAGGGGCGCGTATTTTTTTGTCTTTGGCATTTTGGATAGTTTGAGTCTGTTACTGGCCACGCGAATCCAATCCTATTCTGATAGAATCAAGTATTTAAAATGCTTACTACGTTCCAAAATATTACTCACAGCTCAAATCATTGCACCAAAAGTTTGTGAATTTGGCTGATTATACTTGAACCAAAATAAATTTCCGTTCAGGGATGATATTTTTGGTTTATCTGTTTAGACTTGCGCCAAGGGGAATTAGAGTGAGGATTGCTCTCGGATGGCATATTTATAACGTGAGTCGTAAAACTCTTTCCCGACTGCACATCGTTTCAATATTTCATTTGCATATATTCATTTCGGCGTTTAATGAAGATGTTCCCCTTATGCAAATGGGCAGGATGACAAGCAATAATTATTTAAGACAGTGTACAATTTCACAACCATTTACATGCAAAAGCATCAGTCATTGATTTTAAGCAAAGTGTTATTAAAACCGATCACTTATTATTCCAAAAATCAAATTATTGGTTTTCGTTTAAAATTTTTTTCATTATGCCTTGAGGAGAAAAATGCTCTCTGATTAATAAAAGGAACTTTTCTGTCAAGGAATTTTGGCTAGCTCGGTCGAATTTTTGCTTTATATAGCTCGAACTGTATCACCACAGTATCAGTACAAGGAAAACCGGAAAAATTTAGAAAATATTTTAGATTAAAAATTTAAATTTAAAACCAAAAATATTTGGGTATGAGTGACTGTGCACTACCCTGTATGCCCCCTGGTGGCATCCAGGGTAGTGCACAGTCGTTACTGACTGTCGAGTCTCGACCTTAATTTCGGATGGCGCGTCTAGACTCACAGTTAAACAGACGCGAGGCCTAGGTGTGTGATTTTTACGCATCTGCGCTCTGCAGGGACCTGTATGTATGGAACAAACTCTCCTTCTCTTTCCTGCCCGTTCTCATCAATGAGATATCATACGCGCCGTAAGATTGGACAACAGATAAGATCTACCCTATCAGGCCGCTTTTATAGATCGAGTGTGAAGAGTTGAGATTCTCGAGTGTCTCCATCCACGGTCAAACGATAGAATGTGTGGAAACCACTTGGTAGATATTAAGTCCATTTGGTAACCATTGAGTCTTTCATCGACGATTGTAACTGATAATGACTTTCTTTTTGAGGTTAATGTGAGGGGAACTAGATGCATGGAGTTTCTTTACTTGTGGATAGTTTAAAAGATACGTAGAGCTGAAAAGTATTTTCATTTTTACGGAGTTGAATTCCTTTGCGTTTCGTTGCACGTGGCCCCTTTTCGGTTTCGTCGACATTGATATCATCCTTGTTTTGACAGGTCACTTCCGTTGAACTCTGTAAAACGTTAAGGGAAAAAAAAGATGAAGAATCCATTCGTCAAACAAATAGGTACGTAAACCCGGTGAGGTGGGATATTAGCCAGATGCTGAGCGGCCAGGTCTACTGAACCTCTCACAAAGTGACCGATGAGGTGCGCCTGGTGGTCTCGGGAGCAGGGATGAGATGATCCCCTCCTACCCTTTCGGAGGTGAAGTTTCGATCACCCGTCTTCATTTCCATGTATTCTAAATCCCCGTAGTTTAATCTCCCTGTGGCGAATTGGGTCGGTCTCCTGATGAAACAAGGCCTATTTTTCGACTTTATTTGCGCCATATCTATGAACGCGTCCGTGATCCGAGAGGTAGAGAGCGAATCTTGTTGCCGTGGACCCCCCTCTGCATCCCCTCTTAATACTCCGTCCTCTTCTTCCCATCTTCCTACGTTATGGGCTGTGTGCTGCAGAAAGCTGCTAGAGCACGCCTTGTTAAGGTGAAATCGGCCGCATTTGCTCCAATTAAATCCATGAAAAAGTACCTTGTTGGTCAATTCTTTGAATATGCATCACTTCGACCAAGTTGCATCTGGAACTGCTTAGCCTCAATTGCTATTTACAAAGCAGCTGTTCAATTTTGGAGATCTTTCCGATGGAATATGTGTCGTGAGGACGATCATTCGTTCATCTTCAAAAAGGAGGCTGGATGGATCTCCCCACGTGAGGGGGATCTTAGGTCGGAAATAATATTGTATATATTCGATCTCAAACCGTGGATAATTTCATTTTTCGCTGTTAATTTTGTTAACTAAGACCATTTAACCCCGGGCAGATTTTTGTCACATTTCCTTCCACAACCTTTCATTCTCAAGGTAGGATGAATTATTATTTGCCGAGACCAACCCGCACCTTAAATTTTAAAAAAATGGTTACTCGTACAATTACCTCATAAATGCATTGTTTTTGTTTAGTTCCGACCCACAACCTCTGAATTGGCGAATAGACTGGCGAGCGGTTTGCAATTTGATAGTTTCGTCAATTGCTTGAATTATAGTATTTGGACCTAACGTATTCATGAATGTCAGATGTTATACGAGTAATTTACCATTTTAAATATCAAGCCACGTGATAGAACGATCCCTTGAGTATTCTCATCGAATGCTTCATCAGTTGTCCCACTACCTCAGAAGAAGTCAGTATTTACGAGTCATCCAGCCGACATAAAATCACTTGTGGCATTTCCGAGCGGGGTAAGGCCAAGTGGCACTCTTCAATTTGGCGGGCGCGTGGTTCGTCTGCCGTTCGACGCAGCATTTGATATCGCAATGAGTTGAAGCGTGGCGTCCCACGTAATACGGACCCAGGGCAATCGATGTCAACTGCTTCCTCAGTCAATTCCTTTTGGCTAATACCCTTAGTAATAACATCAATGATTCCATTTGCTTACGATTCGTAGCAAATGGCTTCTTGTGACCCTTGCATTCTATTTTGATCCTCTGTTAAGTGGCTCCAGGAATGCGCTTTCGCTGCATCCTGTCCCGTCCTTCTGGGTAGTCAGTCGTTTGAAAGATATAAGCAATAGCATGGTAGAATTTGTTCTTTATTGCGTTTCTGAGGATCGTATAGTTGAGTTTTGGACGTCAAGAAGTACTTTTGAAATAACTCTCCGTTGAAGCAAATAGAATAGTACCGAAATAAAACTTATCCACTTGACTGTGTGTGTTAGATCCTTATACTCCCGCTGAATTAAGGCACCCAGGTCCTGTTGTGATAGCAATGTTTGTGCTGACATTATACCATTCCAATAGGCCATGTATGTGGTTATACCATGTATAACTTATGGTGGTTTAACTTTTAAATGCGATGCAAGATTTCAAGGAGTGAAGTCACATGCTTCCAATATTTAGTTTTACAACTATGCTGTTAATTTTATGAAATTTTACAATATTCCTTATCTATGATAGCTAAGATATTTATGACGGGAACGGCTGTTGAATAGATGCATCTGAATGCAACAATTTCAGAGCGTAAAAATCATTCGCCTTGACTGGGACTCGAACCCAGATCCCTCAATATCCGGTCGAGTGCTTTAGCCACTTAAGCTACCGAGGCGTCCTCTTAAACTCTGAAATTTTGGGGCTTTTAAAGGAACTAGATGTTATGACGAAATACCGTACATACAATGTCACATGCATTCGTAGTCGTGCGCGAGGCGCCACTGTCCACGAGGTTAAAGCCAACTTTAAACACTTATGGTGTTTTCCCTTTGACAAATTCCAAAGAAACTGCGGGAGATGCCGCAACAGTAACTTTTTTTTTTTAACGGAGTCATCCGCTAATGTGCATTTTAATGCAACAATTTCAGAGCGTAAAAATCATTCGCCTTGACTGGGACTCGAACCCAGATCCCTCAATATCCGGTCGAGTGCTTTAGCCACTTAAGCTACCGAGGCGTCCTCTTAAACTCTGAAATTTTGGGGCTTTTAAAGGAACTAGATGTTATGACGAAATACCGTACATACAATGTCACATGCATTCGTAGTCGTGCGCGAGGCGCCACTGTCCACGAGGTTAAAGCCAACTTTAAACACTTATGGTGTTTTCCCTTTGACAAATTCCAAAGAAACTGCGGGAGATGCCGCAACAGTAACTTTTTTTTTTTTAACGGAGTCATCCGCTAATGTGCATTTTAATGCAACAATTTCAGAGCGTAAAAATCATTCGCCTTGACTGGGACTCGAACCCAGATCCCTCAATATCCGGTCGAGTGCTTTAGCCACTTAAGCTACCGAGGCGTCCTCTTAAACTCTGAAATTTTGGGGCTTTTAAAGGAACTAGATGTTATGACGAAATACCGTACATACAATGTCACATGCATTCGTAGTCGTGCGCGAGGCGCCACTGTCCACGAGGTTAAAGCCAACTTTAAACACTTATGGTGTTTTCCCTTTGACAAATTCCAAAGAAACTGCGGGAGATGCCGCAACAGTAACTTTTTTTTTTTAACGGAGTCATCCGCTAATGTGCATTTTAATGCAACAATTTCAGAGCGTAAAAATCATTCGCCTTGACTGGGACTCGAACCCAGATCCCTCAATATCCGGTCGAGTGCTTTAGCCACTTAAGCTACCGAGGCGTCCTCTTAAACTCTGAAATTTTGGGGCTTTTAAAGGAACTAGATGTTATGACGAAATACCGTACATACAATGTCACATGCATTCGTAGTCGTGCGCGAGGCGCCACTGTCCACGAGGTTAAAGCCAACTTTAAACACTTATGGTGTTTTCCCTTTGACAAATTCCAAAGAAACTGCGGGAGATGCCGCAACAGTAACTTTTTTTTTTTAACGGAGTCATCCGCTAATGTGCATTTTAATGCAACAATTTCAGAGCGTAAAAATCATTCGCACGACTACGAATGCATGTGACATTGTATGTACGGTATTTCGTCATAACATCTAGTTCCTTTAAAAGCCCCAAAATTTCAGAGTTTAAGAGGACGCCTCGGTAGCTTAAGTGGCTAAAGCACTCGACCGGATATTGAGGGATCTGGGTTCGAGTCCCAGTCAAGGCGAATGATTTTTACGCTCTGAAATTGTTGCATTAAAATGCACATTAGCGGATGACTCCGTTAAAAAAAAAAAAAGTTACTGTTGCGGCATCTCCCGCAGTTTCTTTGGAATTTGTCAAAGGGAAAACACCATAAGTGTTTAAAGTTGGCTTTAACCTCGTGGACAGTGGCGCCTCGCGCACGACTACGAATGCATGTGACATTGTATGTACGGTATTTCGTCATAACATCTAGTTCCTTTAAAAGCCCCAAAATTTCAGAGTTTAAGAGGACGCCTCGGTAGCTTAAGTGGCTAAAGCACTCGACCGGATATTGAGGGATCTGGGTTCGAGTCCCAGTCAAGGCGAATGATTTTTACGCTCTGAAATTGTTGCATTAAAATGCACATTAGCGGATGACTCCGTTAAAAAAAAAAAGTTACTGTTGCGGCATCTCCCGCAGTTTCTTTGGAATTTGTCAAAGGGAAAACACCATAAGTGTTTAAAGTTGGCTTTAACCTCGTGGACAGTGGCGCCTCGCGCACGACTACGAATGCATGTGACATTGTATGTACGGTATTTCGTCATAACATCTAGTTCCTTTAAAAGCCCCAAAATTTCAGAGTTTAAGAGGACGCCTCGGTAGCTTAAGTGGCTAAAGCACTCGACCGGATATTGAGGGATCTGGGTTCGAGTCCCAGTCAAGGCGAATGATTTTTACGCTCTGAAATTGTTGCATTAAAATGCACATTAGCGGATGACTCCGTTAAAAAAAAAAAGTTACTGTTGCGGCATCTCCCGCAGTTTCTTTGGAATTTGTCAAAGGGAAAACACCATAAGTGTTTAAAGTTGGCTTTAACCTCGTGGACAGTGGCGCCTCGCGCACGACTACGAATGCATGTGACATTGTATGTACGGTATTTCGTCATAACATCTAGTTCCTTTAAAAGCCCCAAAATTTCAGAGTTTAAGAGGACGCCTCGGTAGCTTAAGTGGCTAAAGCACTCGACCGGATATTGAGGGATCTGGGTTCGAGTCCCAGTCAAGGCGAATGATTTTTACGCTCTGAAATTGTTGCATTAAAATGCACATTAGCGGATGACTCCGTTAAAAAAAAAAAAGTTACTGTTGCGGCATCTCCCGCAGTTTCTTTGGAATTTGTCAAAGGGAAAACACCATAAGTGTTTAAAGTTGGCTTTAACCTCGTGGACAGTGGCGCCTCGCGCACGACTACGAATGCATGTGACATTGTATGTACGGTATTTCGTCATAACATCTAGTTCCTTTAAAAGCCCCAAAATTTCAGAGTTTAAGAGGACGCCTCGGTAGCTTAAGTGGCTAAAGCACTCGACCGGATATTGAGGGATCTGGGTTCGAGTCCCAGTCAAGGCGAATGATTTTTACGCTCTGAAATTGTTGCATTAAAATGCACATTAGCGGATGACTCCGTTAAAAAAAAAAAGTTACTGTTGCGGCATCTCCCGCAGTTTCTTTGGAATTTGTCAAAGGGAAAACACCATAAGTGTTTAAAGTTGGCTTTAACCTCGTGGACAGTGGCGCCTCGCGCACGACTACGAATGCATGTGACATTGTATGTACGGTATTTCGTCATAACATCTAGTTCCTTTAAAAGCCCCAAAATTTCAGAGTTTAAGAGGACGCCTCGGTAGCTTAAGTGGCTAAAGCACTCGACCGGATATTGAGGGATCTGGGTTCGAGTCCCAGTCAAGGCGAATGATTTTTACGCTCTGAAATTGTTGCATTAAAATGCACATTAGCGGATGACTCCGTTAAAAAAAAAAAGTTACTGTTGCGGCATCTCCCGCAGTTTCTTTGGAATTTGTCAAAGGGAAAACACCATAAGTGTTTAAAGTTGGCTTTAACCTCGTGGACAGTGGCGCCTCGCGCACGACTACGAATGCATGTGACATTGTATGTACGGTATTTCGTCATAACATCTAGTTCCTTTAAAAGCCCCAAAATTTCAGAGTTTAAGAGGACGCCTCGGTAGCTTAAGTGGCTAAAGCACTCGACCGGATATTGAGGGATCTGGGTTCGAGTCCCAGTCAAGGCGAATGATTTTTACGCTCTGAAATTGTTGCATTAAAATGCACATTAGCGGATGACTCCGTTAAAAAAAAAGTTACTGTTGCGGCATCTCCCGCAGTTTCTTTGGAATTTGTCAAAGGGAAAACACCATAAGTGTTTAAAGTTGGCTTTAACCTCGTGGACAGTGGCGCCTCGCGCACGACTACGAATGCATGTGACATTGTATGTACGGTATTTCGTCATAACATCTAGTTCCTTTAAAAGCCCCAAAATTTCAGAGTTTAAGAGGACGCCTCGGTAGCTTAAGTGGCTAAAGCACTCGACCGGATATTGAGGGATCTGGGTTCGAGTCCCAGTCAAGGCGAATGATTTTTACGCTCTGAAATTGTTACATTAAAATGCACATTAGCGGATGACTCCGTTAAAAAAAAAAAAGTTACTGTTGCGGCATCTCCCGCAGTTTCTTTGGAATTTGTCAAAGGGAAAACACCATAAATGTTTAAAGTTGGCTTTAACCTCGTGGACAGTGGCGCCTCGCGCACGACTACGAATGCATGTGACATTGTATGTACGGTATTTCGTCATAACATCTAGTTCCTTTAAAAGCCCCAAAATTTCAGAGTTTAAGAGGACGCCTCGGTAGCTTAAGTGGCTAAAGCACTCGACCGGATATTGAGGGATCTGGGTTCGAGTCCCAGTCAAGGCGAATGATTTTTACGCTCTGAAATTGTTGCATTAAAATGCACATTAGCGGATGACTCCGTTAAAAAAAAAAGTTACTGTTGCGGCATCTCCCGCAGTTTCTTTGGAATTTGTCAAAGGGAAAACACCATAAGTGTTTAAAGTTGGCTTTAACCTCGTGGACAGTGGCGCCTCGCGCACGACTACGAATGCATGTGACATTGTATGTACGGTATTTCGTCATAACATCTAGTTCCTTTAAAAGCCCCAAAATTTCAGAGTTTAAGAGGACGCCTCGGTAGCTTAAGTGGCTAAAGCACTCGACCGGATATTGAGGGATCTGGGTTCGAGTCCCAGTCAAGGCGAATGATTTTTACGCTCTGAAATTGTTGCATTAAAATGCACATTAGCGGATGACTCCGTTAAAAAAAAAAAAAGTTACTGTTGCGGCATCTCCCGCAGTTTCTTTGGAATTTGTCAAAGGGAAAACACCATAAGTGTTTAAAGTTGGCTTTAACCTCGTGGACAGTGGCGCCTCGCGCACGACTACGAATGCATGTGACATTGTATGTACGGTATTTCGTCATAACATCTAGTTCCTTTAAAAGCCCCAAAATTTCAGAGTTTAAGAGGACGCCTCGGTAGCTTAAGTGGCTAAAGCACTCGACCGGATATTGAGGGATCTGGGTTCGAGTCCCAGTCAAGGCGAATGATTTTTACGCTCTGAAATTGTTGCATTAAAATGCACATTAGCGGATGACTCCGTTAAAAAAAAAAAAGTTACTGTTGCGGCATCTCCCGCAGTTTCTTTGGAAGATGCATCTGAATTTCCTCCATCCGTACCCATTTTCTCCATGGTGTTTGGAACGGTGGTAATGATTTAAGCATTTTGCCTTTCCATCACCGTTGAAAGAAATTAATTGCTAATGTAATCGATGGCTTTCATCTAACCATCGTAAATTACGTTGTTGGGGGGGGGTACTTTACAATGAGAAGTATGTGTTCATTAGCCGTATCATTAGCCTCCCCAATGTAATCTCAGAGATAGTTAGCACTAACGCTTAGTCCATGTGTGCGGCGAATGATGAATGATTTTTCTTTTCACTCAATATTACCTTCAATCATGTAAATGACGCTACTATATCTAGTTCATAGGTTTATTTCCACAGTCACCATGCATTTTCTTTTGATGTTTAGGAAATGTTGGTTTTTCAAGCTGGTCTGTAAATTTGTATGCGTATAATTCGAGTGTGTTGAGTAATGATAACATGTTTTCCTTGTTTTCGCAGGTAAGTCTTCGGGCGTATCCAGTCCTTTGATGTAATTCCTGGAACCGTGAGTTGAGATATATTCGTGTTCATGTTTGTTTTTACTTTTGTCATAGAGTCTTGCTTTCATCATAAAGGTTTCGTGCTAAAACTTGTATAAATATGCAGAGATATTCAAATGATCACATTGGAGAAACCGGTTGAAGAACGAATTTTCACAGGGACAAAAGCAAGTACTACTACAAAGGGGATGGACGGAGGCTCTAAACACATTCGTCTAGACAGTGGACTGAAAGGGCAAAAATTTTATTTGTGCCATAGAGCATTGTTTTTTCGTTGAAGTGTGCGTATCCCGTTTCTTTCACCTAATGTTATGTTTTTTGCGTGACCTGCGACCTATTTGATCACACCAGTTTTGAAAATGCAGGCGTTAAATTTTCATACTTTTATTTATCTAAATCCATTTTCAATCAATCTTTGTTTTTACATTTCACTAGTCATTGCGATAGGCTCGTTTAAAAATGACTTGCATCCCAGAATATTATCAGAAAAAAGAATGAATATACGGTTTTCTGTAATGAACGCACCAAAATATAATATAAAGTATTTAGCACAGATTGTTTGAAGTTTAATATCGACTCCTAAGTACATGTTTTCTCAAGTACGCCACTACTGGCCCACGTTCGCTAAATTTCTTGTTGTTAATTTCGAAAGCGGCATGTTTTTCTGTATTAATTCCTACGCCATTTATATTCAAGGGAAGAGGAGGTGAGACTTTGTATATTCGACTTTATATTCTCCTTCTCCGTGCTGCAAGTCTTAATTTACCGTTCTAAAGATTTCCAAGGAAAGAGCGAGTGGATGCTATTAAATGTATTTGCATTTTCTTATTGCCATTACGTTCTTCAGTTCCTGATGATTTCTCACCAATCAAGGTGTGAGTAATGCTTATTATTGGTTTTAAGAATACTGCTTTCTGTTTTAAAATTCAGGATACATTTGTCTTCGTTTTTATCTCTGTTCCACGAAAGTTATAAATGCTTTGATATCTGAGAAGGCGATGTTGAAAGACACACCGTTGTCAGTCTTTAACGAAATGATGTTTAAAAGTAACATTTACCTGTATGTTCCTTTAAAATGCAAATCGTCAGTTTTATAAACCCCTTCTTTTTAGGCGATAGCACTGACTTCAATTGTTATCCACTACTTACATGGCTAGAATGGCTTCGTCTAGCCTCTGTTAGTCATTAAGGATAAAGAGTGGGCGGGTAAATTAGTATAGGGCAGGTGAAAGTAACTTATGATTACTGAATAAATGAACTTGGTATTTTTTTACCTAAAAAACTTTATAATACTACCGGTTTCAACGCATGGGTTATATCATCATGTATAAAATAATAATAGAAACCGATTACATAAAAATTATATAAATATATAACTATAAATACAGCAACCAACCCAAAGGTCAGTTTGGTAGATGATGGCAGAGTTCACCCATTATATTACCGAATGGTGTGTGAAATTAAAAAATCAGGCCCGTTCATTTCCTGTGCCAGTTGTAGTTTCCCAGGGAGATCTGTTACCCGAAAAATCACACAGCTTGGGTCCAGCTGATGGTGCCCAGAGAGGCTTGCCCGGGAATGGAACCCGTGCCCACCGGTCAGTAGTCCAACGCTCTACCCCTAGACTACTGCAACCCCCCCCCCCACACTCACACATATACTTGTATACTGTATATTCATTTTACTTTATTTATTTTTTATTTTATTAGCATTTTTTATTTGCTATCTCGCACGGTTTTCGCAGTTTTTTCACGCCCCCCCTTTTTGTGGGTGTTTTCTTGCGTGAGGTTTTCCTAGGTTCTTCATTTCTGAAGTCCCAAGGTTTTCCAACAAAATTATGTCTTGTGCTTATTATATATTTGACTTAACCATTCATTTGCTTTTTCTATATCGCCTTATATTATATCTTATTACTTCATTTATTATTCATTTATTACTTTTATATATATTTATATATTTTACTTTATATAACCTTATATATTTATTTTGTATAGATATATTACTTATTATTGTTGCTATGTACTTGACGAAGGCTTAAATGGAAGAAGGGACCTTATGGTCTCAATTTCGTTCGAATAAAGACGTTTGTTTACCTATCTATCTTTGTCTGCCTCAATAATTATTTCATCAGGGTATTGATTTACTCTCTGGAGTTGGTCTCATCTCCTGTTGGAACCGATAAGCGGAATATTACCCCGAGCATAGTGGGCGGTTACGAGGCTCTTGTTTTGGAATTTGTACGGGTAGCAAACAATGCGGCCCTCCGCTCACAAATACCCACCCACACGTGTCGTGTAAACTTAGTAGACCACCAGATAAAAGCGGTTGTCTCTCTCAAGATGGTCTTACCGCGGAAGCTCACATTCTCGCTTTTTTGTCCTCGCTATCTTTGATGTATAATTGAGCGGCAAAACTTAGATCGGCGTGCAGCCCCTCGAAACTAAAGTGAATTTGCGCGCTGGGACGGCGAGCGTAGGGACGAACGAAATCCGGTGCGTCCTCTTGCATTTTTTAAGATCTTTGGAATTTCTAAGTTGATCCCAGACTGTTTCAACTCCTTTAAAATTACATTAAGGGTCTCTGCAAAAGAATTTAGTACTTTCAACAAGTGCATTATTTCGAGAGACGGGATGAAATACTAGCATAAAAAGTTACCCTATCTGCTAGGGAGACATGACGCCATTTACGTTCTATGCCAAAATTATGCTGTCTCTAGTTTTAGACGTATTGTCTAAATATAAAGTCTCATCGGACTTTCTCACAAGGAATATCATCTTTTAGGTTATTTCGACTTTTGTTTTTTAACGTAAAATTGAATTTTTGATAAGAATATTTCGATTGTAGTGTGTGGTATCGAGGTAAGTAGGCTTGATATCCTAGCGTAGTTTTTTTGTTCGGCTACAGTCCAGGGAACCCGGGGAGATTGTAGATCCCCCCGCTGCTTCACCCTAGCTGTGTGATTTTTCGGTTCTCGTATCTTCCTGGGATACCCCAGGCGACACAGAAAGAAACGGGGGCCTCGTATTCTGATAAATAGTGCATAGTGCTAGTTGGACCTATCAAACCAACCCTCGGGTTGATTACTGTGGAGGTACTTATTTGCAGTATGAATGAACGTAAGTGACCACTTTGTTAGGGCTGGGTCGCCATGCATATTATTTCCTTAGCAATTGGAATAGATCGCATGCTAGCCTTATAGATTGTTCGCTTCGCTTTATATTCGAGTATCTTCGATTATACGGTGTGATTCTCTGAAATTCATTGAAGGTATTCTACCGATTAAACACAGGTTTTCAACAGCCCCTGACAACTTATCTTGTGCGTATCGGGGAACTTACTTTTGTTTGGTTTATTCTTCATATTTATTTCAGCTCGTCTATTCTCTCTGTATTATACTGTCTAAGAAGATATTTTCTTCCCTATACACTCCTTACCTATATTCTCCCTTCCATCTTGCCTTTATCATCAGCTCGCTTTCCTTACATTATTTCATCGACCTTTTTTTTTGTCTTTTTCGGATTTCTTCCAGCTACTTCGAGGGTGTGATCTCCGTCAAATATGTGTCTTGAACTTCGAACAGCGCTTCTGAATTCATCTCTGAATAAGTTAAGCCTCATTGCACAAACCTCTATATCGATGGTCGCCTGGGTTGAGCGAAATTAGAGCTTAAAGTTCTAATTTCTTTCTATAGATAGATATCACGCCATCATAGAATTCATAATAGCCAGCAAGGCCCCTGAAGATCGTGGGTTTAAACTCAGGAACCCATCATCGAAAGCCTGATTGCATGATAGATTCATGCGTTGATCTCTAGGGAGCACACGGGGTGATCAAGGGACTTTCCTGCTCTCACCTCCTCCCTCATTTCACCTACTTGAATACGCGATGTCACCTCAGCAGCGCTTACTTTGATACGAGCTCAGCCATCATCAATCAAAGCAATCGAAGGTTGATGAATATGATTTGGTTTCTGATAAATACTGATTCTCTCCGATGTGTGGAACTTAAAGGAAGATATGGATGTCGTCTCCGATTAGGCGAGCGAATCATTCATCTTATGATGACCTCGTTCGGGAATTCCATTTATGGGCAGTTCGTATTTGAGCCTCGCTGTGGTCATTGGGTAATGAAAAGCGCTGAATAATCGCAGAAGCGCTGATACAGTTACATCACATTCACGCATCATTTCGCGCGTAGGCACATCATAATTCGTACGACTCCACTTATCTCCTACATGTTATTCAACGGTGTATGGCAAGGAGGCCAAGCCCTAATGAAAAGAGACAATTTCAAGGGATACGGGTAGGATCATTGATGGCGGGCGCACCAAGTAAAGATGTTAAGACAATATTAGTAATAATTTTAATATGGAGGTATCTCTTTACAGATCTGAAACCTGGTCTTTCAGCAAAGAGGATTGACATAGATTGGAGGCGTTTGAGATGTGGAGAAGAATGGCGAAAAAAAGTTTGATTGGGAAGAAGTCACTGGAGAAAATTCGTAAGAGACAGTGAAAGTGGGTGGAGGAAATGCTAAAAGGTAGTTGGTGGTATATCTTTCGATATAAAATATCAATGGACTTTCAAAGGCCGTGGTAGAAAGGAAAATGGTACGCTTGTGTAACCAGGGTAAGGAAAACAAGAGAAAGTGCTCATTGATGGTACGATGGCAGGGAGATGCTGCGACGAAATGAAGAAGCAGATAATGTAGTGCAAACATTCGCATCGATAGTTCTCTACGTTGCATAGGTTGAATTACGTGAAAGGATTAGAAACGGAGTCCTTATAATTCGTTACTAGACGGACTGTAATTACATTCAGTTGTATCAGATTCTTTAATTTTAAGTTGGCGGTTTGATTTGGAAATATAAATGTAGACAGCAAGCATATGTTTGAATCTCGGATGTAAATCTCACGGATCTTCTAAGCTGGTAGCACGATAAGGGCTGTGATAAGTAAAATCTTCTCGTTTGCAATTCGTCTGAAAGCATTGTGGAAGCAATTAAAATTATCGTAAGAATTTAGCGGATCTCTCAGCTCCCTGTTTTACTTGTCTGCAACTTGAAGGCAGCTTTCTCCGCCATCATCCCTTACGCAGGACGGTGAAGCGAGAGAGATGTTTCTTAGCTTTGAAAAAGTTATTTTTTGCAAATTCAGAGGAACGGTGTCGAAACAGAAATTTTAGCTGAGATGACCGCTGATGTTAATTTAAATTTGAGAAATCTATGAGTCGGATGAGTTTCACGCTGTTAAATTTCTCGCATTTATTTCCAACCAAGGAGGAGAGAGAGTAACTACCAAATATTCATTTTCCCTTTCAAGTATGATTTTTGTATGTCATTTGCGTGATTTACATAGCCCTGCCGTTCAAAGTAAGTTTCGTGCGACTCAATATCGTACGGCTCCTCCGCGTGGACATAGTCCTTCGCAATAACGCATTTCACCACTCTTATTTATTTATTTGACTCTCGGCACTCTTAGTTATTCATTGATTTATTTTTTCTCTCCAAGCTTGCACTTATGTGATTTGCGGTCAATATACTTTGATCTACATGACATACTACCTTGATCAAAAAGTTCCCGGAATAACCACCGTGTGGCGCTCCCATCGTTCCGATTTGAGTTCTGTTTTTTTTGTTAAATTGGTACATCTGTTGTTGATATTCCCTTTAAATCTTAGTGTCATAACTTGACATTTGCAAAAGTTACGTAGCCAAGAGTACATCTATCTCTGTGTGTGTTGGCGATTTTTTACAATTGCAGAAATGGATTTAAATTTGCAACAACGAACTTGTATTAAATTTTGCGTAAAAAACGGATTTAGTGGCGCACGGACGTTGGAAATGTTGGAAAAGTGTTTCGGCAACGATTCTCTAAAAAAAACGGTCGTTTACCAGTGGCACGAGCGGTTCAGAAGTGGTCGTGAGTCAATCGAAGATGATGAACGCAGTGGCAGACCATCGACATCGAAAGTCGGTGAAAAAATTGATAAAGTAAAAGAAATGTTGGTCAATAACCGCAAATTAACCATCAGAGAAATAGCGGAGGACTTGAACATTGCCTATGGATCCGCCCAAGACATTGTGGTTAATGATTTGGGTTTCCGTCGTGTAGCAGCAAAGTTGGTGCCAAAAGACCTCAATTTCATGCAAAAAAGAGACCGTGTTGACGTCGCAAAAGACATGATTTGCGAGGCTGAATCCGATCCCACATTCATCAAAAGGATCATTACTGGAGACGAGACGTGGGTTTATGAGTACGACACGCAATCCAGACATCAGGCAAGTGAATGGCGTTCACCAAATGAGCCGAGACCAAAAAAACCACGTCGTTTTCAGTCAAAAAAGAAGGCAATGCTGACGGTTTTCATGGATTACAACGGTGTAGTGCATCATGAATTTTTGCCAGAAGGCCAGACAGTAAACAAAGAGTATTATTTGGGCGTTATGAGACGTTTGCGTGAAGCAATTCGCCGAAAGAGACCAGAAATGTGGGCAGAAAACTCGTGGATTTTGCACCATGATAACGCACCGTCGCACAGTGCTATCATTATTCGTAATTTTTTGACGAAAAATGCAACAAATACCATCCAACAGCCACCGAATTCACCTGATTTGGCTCCCTGTGACTTCTTTCTGTTCAATCGAGTTAAAAAACCATTACGGGGAACGCGTTTTAGCAGCCGAGAGGAAGTAATGGAAAAATCGCAGGAAGCACTGATGGACATACCGAAAACCGAATATAAAAAATGTTTCGAGGATTGGATCAAGCGCTGGCATAAGTGTGTTGCAGTCGATGGGGATTACTTTGAAGGGGACAATATAGATTTAGATGAATAAACTTGTATTTTTAATTTTCTGAATAAATTCCGGGAACTTTTTGATCAAGGTAGTATGTCTCTGTGGAATGCCTTGATCAATAGGGTTACACTCCATCATTATAGGGGATTAAAAGTGTTTTGCATAATTTTCGCTGGTGTATCGTTTGATTTACCACTTCTCCTTCTAGCTTCTCGTTAACAGTAGAATTCGGGGAATGATGCGAGGACTTCAGATCCAGGATCCGTTACATTGTTAGTTTCACTCTTTCCTCCGAAACACAATACGGTAACTTCAACATGTTCGGGCCGGAATATCTGCGGCCCCATGTCCTAAATGCTGCTTTCACGGATTGAAGGGCCGCCGGCTCTTTTCGCACGAGCCTGTTCTGTCCATTTTCTGAATTGACCCTCCCCGTTTTAAAACCGTTAACACGATGCCATTTGGGAATCTATCACCAGAAATTAAAAGTTACCCATTGAATACCTACCTAATGGCTACAAAGCTGGGTTTTTTTATACGGAATCATAATTTCGAGGAATCACAAGTAATGAATGAAAAGAGACGTTTCATACGTGATATGGGGAATATCATGATTAATTAAAAATTGGCAATTTTCCACAAAATAAAATTTAATGCGACCGGTTTCATATCCCAAAGACCACGTGAGAGAGGCAATCCTGCCGGGTGCACATCGGCTCATTGGAACGAGATTGCCAAGTGAGTGGGAGATTTGAGATTGGAAGACGAGGGAGTGAGAGAGGTTTTGGGGGCTTGAGGTGGCGCCAATATCCACCCAGATAGGTATTTTCGTTGTGTGAGGGGGGGGGGGAGCGCATCAAGAGCCATCTGTCGGTTACAGTTTCCTCGCGGCATCTTGTAAGGGTGGGAGGGGAGTGATTTTTGGAACGGGGTGATGGGAGTAGGGCGGGAGGGGAGGTGAGGGGGAGGAGGAAGGGGTCAAGGTGGCCATAAAACAAAGCTCGTTAAAATCCTTTCAGTGAAGCCGCCGTGAGGGGAAGTTTTCGGGGTCGAGATGGGGGGGTGGGGTGGGTTGGGAGGACGGAGTGAGGGAGGGAGGGTTGGCCGGGCGCAGGTTGGTGCTTGGTGGTGGTGGAATAGTGTAAACGTTTGATGGGTTTGGGGGAGTAGGGGAAGGAGTTTTCTTAGGGTCCCGAGGAAGGGAAAGGAGGAGGGAGAGACCGGGGGGGAGGTTGTTGCGGTCGTATCGTTTCTTTTCCCGTTTTGACGCCGCGATCAAGGAGAGCGGTGCCTTTTATTTGGTCCACACCGCTCAATCCATCATCCTCCTCCTCTTTCTCCCCCTCTCCTTCCCCTACTCCCCCATTCCTCCCCGGCGTCCACCTCCTCACGCTCTCGCATTCCCCCCTCCTCTTCCAAATCCTTTTCTTCCCGCCGCCCCACACCCCCATCCAAAACTCATCCCTTCCCTCCACCTCCATTCCCACCCCGCCTCTCTTCCTCTCGCCTCTCCCACTTAATTCCGTTACTCATTTTTTTATCTCTCACTCTCCCTCGCCCTCACATTTATTTCCATTTTTTCTGGACGTATCTCCTCCACGTCCACACACGCACGCGCTTTGGGTGTTTCAGGTTTTCGGATTCTTACACGCAGGCATGTGTGTTTCGTGTGCATATATATATATATATATATATATATATATATATATATATACGCACACACACACGTATATTCATTCACATGGAAATAGATATAAGGAAAAGGGATAGGAACACTTATAAAGGACGAAGGTAGGTGGTGCAGGCGGAATCTAACAAATCACAAGCGCAAAAATATTTCTTTGACTGGAACTTGAACACAGGATCTTTCCACTTTCCGGGAGGATAGTCTATATATGCGCGCCCACATACACACACACATATATATATATATATATATATATATATATATATATATATATATATATATATATATTTGGGTCGAGGTAGTCCAGGGGTTGAGTGTTGGACTACTGAACGGAGGGTCGGGGTACGATTCCCGAGCAAGCCTCTCTGGGCACCTGCAGCTCCACTCAAGCTATGTGATTTTTCGGGTGCCAGATCTCCCTGGGAAACCATAACCGGCACAGGGGAAGGAACAGGCCCCCCTACCCTGATGTGCAAATTTTACACACCTTCGGGCTTAGTACTGGGTGAACTCTACCATCACCTACCAAGCCGACCTTCGGGTTGATTACTCTGTTAGTGGTTTATGTGTGTGTGTATATACATGCATATTTACATGTATATGTGTATATATGTATATACACACACATACATACCTTATGTAAATAAATAAATATATATATACATACACATACTTACATATATATGCATATATTAATATATATATATATATATATATATATATATATATATATATACACACATACATACATATATATGAATATAATATATATATATGTATATATATATATATATATACACACATACATATATATGAATATATTTATATATATATATACACACACAGACATATACATATGTATACAAACACAGAAACGAGGAGATATATCTCAGTGCGGTGTGTGTATATGTACATATATATGTGCCTATATATACGTATATACACGCGCACATATATATGTGTGTGTATATATATACACACATACACATACATGCATACACGTATTTATCCCCGTCTATCTATCTAGACATCGTGTGTTACCTTTCTCTTCTTTCTGCGCTTCCTTCTTCCTTCTCCCGCCGTTGTGCGCTCTTCCTTACACTTTTCTCACCTTCACTTCCCGAGTTTCCTTTTTTTTCTTTCTTCCGCTTTGAGCCGTCCGCCGCCGACGCCTCCAAACTCACGAAGTCCGTCCACCTCCCTACTCCTTTCCAGCCCCTCAACCCTTTCCCCCCCTCTTGGATTTCGTGACGGTTATTCCCCCCCTCCTTCCTCTCGAGGTTCTTATGTATCTCTTTCCCTCCCTATTTTTTATACACACTATATACATTTTCTCCTCATCATCGTTTCATTTCTCTCGAGTAATTTTCGTCCTCGTATCGGACGTTTTGTTGCCATTGTCGTCCTCGTAGTTGTGACGGCCGTGCGAGTCGGGGGCGTGCGTCGTGGTAGCAGGTGTGAGATTTCGCCACACTCCGTGAATGGAAGGACGAGATGCCGGGAAGGGAGGAGAAATGTGAATCAAGCTTTCCCACTTCGACTCCTCGGAGACGGTCCCGCCTCCTCTCCCTCTCACCCCGACCCTCTCCAGCGTCCATTTTTATTCCCTTCCTCGGAACATGCTAAGATCATTCACGAATTTAGCCACTCCATTTCTTCTAACAGAAAGTGTAAAGCTTTAATTGGGAGGACTAGGTAATAGACGCTTACATCGCTATAAACATTCCAGGGGCTCCAAGCTATTTTAGTAATATTAAATAGGTGAAAGTTTTTTTGAGAAAAATCCAAAGGAGTGAAGAAAAATTGCATGCAGAACATTTAGATTCATTTTTTTAGACTGTGATGCGGGGTAGGATGTTAGGCAGAGATTTATTGCAATGTAGGGTTTGGGCTTAATTTATGTCAGGCGTTGCTTAGGACTATGACGGTGTTCAGTCTTAGTTCATCCTCAAAGCTTATCTTAAACGGTAGACTAACGTGGTAATAATGGCCATCAAATGTGAGGGGAGGGTCGAGGGGTGGTGTGAAGGGAAAGTGCGTATGGAAAAGAGAATCTGGGGCGCAAACCCTCGCCGGAGTATCCGTTGACGATGTGCCTGCAGGGCCCTCTTGATAGCACCTACACCTGTAGGTGTTGGTGCTATCAAGTAAGTATATTTGTGCGTCATTAGATGGTAGAGATCCATATGAGGGTTTAGAGAGAGGGTTTGGGTGAGGGACAGGATGTGTCTTAGGGAAATTATGGAAGGACACGGAAAATGAAAGAGTAAAAAAGGAAGCCAAAACTCCGTTTCAGTGTCAAAGCCATCCTCTTCAGGCAAGGTATGATCAGGAAATGACTGCACAACTGACTTCGAGGTCAGTTGTAGAGTCAGATGTAGGGGAAAGAGAATTTGAGATTGATTTTGTGACTCATTGGATGAAGTGGGGGACCAATTGGGTCCAGGTCTAGGTCTGAATTTAAACTATTTACAGATTGGCGCACAGATTAGACTTTTTTGTTTGAAAGTGTGTTATATTATTTCAAAAGGAGACTTTATTTCCGTCATAAGGCTGAAAAAATCTACAGTTATAATCTAAGGTTGAAATTCCTAGTGTGGACACAAGTGTACCCGGTAGGGAGAAACATCCAGGCTAGATTCGAAACCGCGTCCTCCGGAGTAGCATGCGAGGGGTTCACCCCTCAACCGCAGACGGAAATGGAGGCCTCCATGGATTCTTTTTAAGCAGCTGACTCTCCAAGCGTTTTTGCTTATGGCTTGCCATGGCAATGGTTTAGTCTTCTGAAGTGACAGATGATGGTTTTTTTTCAAATCGCCGAGTCAGATTATTAAAGTGTTTAAAATCAATAATGAATATTTATTTGAGGAAGAAATTATTGATGTGTAAATAATGTCTAGTCAACAGGAAAATATTAAGATTAAAAATATAATATTGTAAAAATATGAAAGAGATTCACCGCTTACACTGGTAACGTTTTTCCATGTGATACCTCAGCTCATGGCATATAACTGTGCCAATTGAAATAACAATGTTTTTCTGTGCACTCTCGCTGGCATTTCGAATGAGTTTTCATTAATGTAATAATAATAAGATAAAGCTCATCTCCATCATTCCCGATTACTCCAATCATGTTTTGCGTTTTTTCACATAAGAGGACCTAGAATTCTTAGAAAAAGGAAGGTTGTTTTTTACGTGAATGTGTCATTAGGTGTTTTATTTTTGACTTTGGAACAGGTTAAACATTCCAAAAACTTGTATGGACCGCAAATCAGCAGCGTCACCATTCATCAAGATGCTACGCCGTGGGAAACGGCGCTCCCCGGTTCTTCGGCCGGCTGGTACGCTCTGAGGAAACTAATTAGCGATCACGTGACAAATTTTCCCGTCGTTATTTCATTCATGTCACTTCTTGATGAGTTGCTGCATTTCTGTGTTTCAATTTCCAGCCGGCTCGGAGTGCACCCTACTTTTGGGAAATTATTCAAATCCGTTCCACGTCATGCAAGCTCAGAGGGGTGCCGCGTGGTTATTTATGTGTTGTATACAGTGCCCGCGACTTGGTTATCTCAGAGAAGTCTGGTATAAGTTGTTTATTGGATTTCCATAATTGGAATTCCTTTTCTTTTTCGACTAGATATCACGTTTCATAAATCCTTTCCTCTCGGGATACTAAGTGCGACATCATTTTTTTCTCTAATGCTTCTCGGCACACGAGTCTGCTCTCTCAAATAATCCTTCTTAAATTGTGATTGACGTTGCTTCGACACGCAATGGTTTTTTTTAAACGTTTTATCCTTCGTCGCATTCGTTGTAAATACAATCAGTATGCCGGCAGAGATACGCATTAGGCGCCGGATTTAACCGGCGTACCCTCTTCTTCATGCCTCGATTGCACACATGAGAGCTTTCCCACATTGACGTATCGTAGATCTACAAATGACTCTGACAAGCAGGCGCTGAGTCTTACAAAACTCCCCATTGAATCGGGGCAAGATCTCATCTTGTCCCTGTCAGTGGAAATTTTCTACGTCATCCCCAACCCCAGCCCCGACGTCTTCCTGAGGGTTGCGCAGTTGTTATTGTATCTCGTCCTCTTCGGGATTGGCGAATCTCTTATCCCCACCAGGGCCGCCTTAGGTCCTTCATTGGTTTGGCTAGAAATTAGAGTAATGGTTGAATTGGGTTCGCGTGTAACAATTCCTTCGTTCATTTTCATTCGGGCAGTCGTGCGTTCAACTGCTAGTGGGACCCGAGTGGTTGGGGTAATTTATCCATGAAAAGTAATTTTTTTGCACTCTGTTGTATTTATATTTATCTGTATTCTAAACAAGAAACATTTTATCCTCGAATAGCCACCAGCAAAGTTTTTGGAGTTAGAAAAATGGTTTATTGTAACATATTGCGGTATTTAGTGTCTGTTTGGCGGAGTTTATTTTAATAGGTATTAGTCCGACAGACACGGGGGCAAAATCTTTGCTATATACTACTGATATTGATGATGATGTGAACAACAGTTAATTCCTGCAGTTCGCATTCCAGTTGGTTTATATAAAAATTACAAATTTAGCAATCTCTATACAGAGGCTAGAATTAAGGGCTTATGAAGGAATTGATTTTTATTTTTACGTAGTTCCGAGGCGGTTAAATTATTCCCACAACCCTCATTCCAGTGTACTCGTGGTTTTCGCTGTCATTGAAGATTGTCTCAATGTTTTAGTATGAAAATACTTGTTGAATAATAGTATATAGTAAGAAGAAGCCGAGAAATGACTGCAGCACCGGTTCTTGTTCAGATTTTTGTCTTTTCGGACATGAAGGGTTAACGTAGTCTCCCGAGGCATGGATTTGTCTTTTAATCTAAAGTAAATGTCTTCGTTCGCTTGAAAATCCACCCTCGAAAAGTGTCGGTGTCCGGAAGAAAATTGTTACCAATGCCATGTCCTATGAAGCTTGGGCGCCGACGGACGTGTGCGTCATTCTTAATTGCGAAACCAATTCTGTTCATTTCTTTCCGGGCTGTGTAAACTTCCTCCCACGTTCGGTCGCGCTTCAAAATTCTCCTTTCCCCAGGAATGCGCGCGTTAAATGAATATTCGGGAATAGCACCTCGGCAGCACGAAATGCAATGCATCACCACAACAGAGAGCCTGATTGGTATTCAAACAAACGACGTCGCACCCCCTTGCCCACGTGAAATAAACATGCCGCAGGCATATTTTTCAGGCCAAGTTATTTTCTAGGTAGGTAATATGTCCGCGAGCTTCTCAGTTCTCATATATTTATTTCAAAATTAAATCTCCAATGCTCCTTCATCTCTCCCATTCGTCGTTCCCCAACTTCCCCCCCCCCCTTCATTATTTTCCCCGTCGAAAAGTTCCTTTCGTTTAACTAATCCATACGTTTGATTCGATCAGCGGTGGTGAAGGGAGAGAGAGGTTTCTCGCTCCGATGCGGAGATGCGTCAGAAGAAAGCCTTCCCGAGTGGGTTCCCCCTTTTTTTCCATCGTTCCTTTTTTGGGGGAGGGGGTGCTGAAGAGGACGGGTTTAGGGTCGGCGACCTAGAGCCCTTCCTAGGGATGAGAGGAGGAGAGTGCGTGAGGGGGGGCTTAGCTTTTCCTGCACGGCGGGGGGTGGTGGTGGTCCTTTGCTATCAGTTTCGACCTCGTGTATGCACCCACCCACCCTTTCTCTCTCTCTCTCTGCCTCTCCCCTCGCACTGCTTCCTTCCGCCTTCTCCCACGTCTCTTCCCGCGGCACTCCCGTCGGTTCGTGGCGGCGTGCGTGGGAGATCCATTCGCCTCTGAAACTTCGGATACGCACGGGAGTCGACACGTGGATGATCGATTTTTATCGAATCGCGTGCCGAATCAACTCAAAAAGGCCTAAGAGTGCGTCCACACGTTCAAAAACCGTCGTCAGCGTTGTTGTTTGCTGTTATAATAAAGGCTGAAACCGGGGTTTTGTTTCTCAAAGTTAAAAGTGAAGTTGAATGTTCCCTAAAATAGCCTTTGAAATGTAATATGACATTTATGAAGTCTCATACTGTGCAATGTTGGAAACTAACAAGCGCATCACCATTTTATACCATCAGCAGACTCTGAATGTGCAAATTCGGAGGACTTGTAAATTGACTTGCTGCTTCGTGAATTGTGCCTGGTTTAAAACCATAAAAAGTCATCATTATCAGTGGTGAATCTTTCTCGAGACAAGTTTCATTTAGCTCGTGTAAACTGGCATTTAGCTTTGAGCTAATGGCTCCTGGTTCAAAATCATCGGGGTTTATTAATTGTATTGTAATAATTGCAGTGTAAGTTTGGTATAATTTGTAAATGTGTCCTTTATTATGAGTTAGTACATGTTTTTCCCCTTTTTTTGCATGACAAAAAAAAGACGGTTTTTCATTCGATTGCGTTTGACCTTCGCCTTTTTCTAAATAGTGCGAATATAATGGAGCATTGGAGGTTTTTTAAATAAAAATATCGATGCCTGTTCTGGTCTCAGAGTTAGGGCTCCAGATTTCTGATTGTCAGGGCACAGGGTAATTGTTCGGAGGAGACGCAATGGGGTATGGAATGCGGGCAGTACCCAGGTGATCGGTGTCTTTCTCCAATGGACTCACATGCTATCAAACGGACAATGTGATGTTGTGATTGAAATAGTGTCAGGTTCAGGGCATGCCCCTTCACAATTTTTGTCACAGATTTACAATGCCCAAGATGGTACTGATAGTCCTTCAAAGGGTGCCGCGGCCATTCGCGTTGAGCCGTTCCCGCTCAGAAAACCCTGGATATATGACTGATGACGATGATGCTACGATAGAATTCAGCGTCCCCCTCGGCCCGTGGCCATAAAAGCTACTGATAACAGCGCCAACAAGTTAAGAGAGATATGGGCACTCTTTGGCTCTGAGGTCTTTGACTCCCCCAATTTATGACCAAGGGAGACCCGCCTCTCTTTCTTCAGCTCTTGTGTTTCCACGGATGTGCCCAAAAAAGATCAAGTGCCGTATGACTTCGAATTAGACGAATCCCAGCATAATTTTATGAATTATGAATGTGAAGAAAAAGAAAGTTTGGGCGATGGAGTGTTTGAAGACTGAAAGATGGGAGAATGATAAGCAGACGAGGAAGGGGGGGGGGGGAATAATTAGACGCCTTGGACGGTATGATCACCGACAGAAATTAGGTTTAATTGGAGAAGGATTTATTTTTTCGTGTATGTCTCGTTTTTTAGTGTTATGCGAGGTTTAAAAGGTTAACGGTCGTTAGTCTTTTGTGTCCATCTTAAACGGTAGTTACCGTCAGTTATAACTATGCCGCTCCTCGAGGAGATGTTTACACAGAATTACGATTTCGTTATGGGTGGAATAATGAAAACTGGGGAAAAGTAAAACATGAGTCAAAAGAGAATGTTCTAAAATGCGCATGATGAATTGATGGAAGGTAACTGAATGGGAGATGGACAGGAAGGATTGCTTCATCGCGTCCCGTCATATTTTAACCTCCCTTTTATGATGCTGAAAAGCATAGTATGTAATTGAATGGCTATATTTTGCGTAATAAATTCTGTACGCTGCTCTCGCGGGAAATTCAACGAAAACGCAATGAGAGTTTCGAAATATACGGGAGTTATACCATTTTCATACCCTCTTGAATGCATCAATATGCCCGTGAATAACTTGTCATTGGGTGCCCTGGAGTTGGAAATGTATGTACATCTTTTACTCAAGTGAAGCGCTCAAGATGAATATCTTCTCTTGCTTTCATACCCGAATAAATCTTAATCTCCTTTTGCGTCCGACCGCCATTTGGTATCGCCAAAGTGTGCACCTTAGCCAGCGGTGCCGCAGCCTCACTCCCCTTCGCTACACCATGCAAATCCTCTTATAGCATCCTCTTTCCTCCCCTTATTCCCTACCCATACCACCCTACGCATATAAGATCCATTCCTATTGGACTGAGCCCCGAGTGTGGGTTGGTCCACACTATCCCCCTTCCCCGCCACTCCGCAGTATATCCCTTACTTATTCCGTTTGTGCCCATAGCTCCCGCCCCCCCTCTCTCTATCTGCGCCTCTCCTCCCCTTCTCTCGCGTGATTTTCCAATATCGTGCTCTTTTACCTCCCCTCGGTCCCCTCCTCAGACCCTCCAGCATTCCCTCTTTCGTAATCCATGAAAGGTCATATCGATGTAACTTGGAAAATCGATATTTTTGTCCTAATGATTTTTTTTTGGTTTTCAATTCTCTCGATACAAAGATACACGGCTTGTGGATGTTGAAATGAGACTCAAGGCGTCTTTAAATTCGAAATAAATTCGTAATTTTTCCTCACCATTAAAAACCATTATGTCGTAGGGCAGATCCAATTCACTTTGGAAATACGAGCAAGCGAGGCACTTCCTTCAAGTTCGCGAAAAACTCCTATGGTGTGGAAAATTCACCCAATGCGCGCATGAAGGGCAGCTCCTTTCCGAAAAATTTGGTACACTTAAGAAATACCCACCTTCAATTTTATCCGGATCTGAACCGAGATCATCAGCAAAATGCTTTGCCTGCCAGGATACTACGCCGCCGTATGCACTGCATTTTACCATTTTCTGCGTTAGAAAATGAATGAAAAACGTAATACCTTAATAAAAAACCCACAAGTCGCAATGACAGTTGTGGCACATCGCGTTTGACCAAGCCCGACAATAATAATTTCACAGCGCGTGAGATTTGTGCATCCAGAACAGGTGGGCCTAAGTTCTGGTCTCTGTCGTATCCATAAATTCCCACAGCATGTCTGGAGCTGTGAATTTGTAGAGGTATCACTTGGATTTGAACGTGGAACTCTGTGGTCAGAAGCCAAACGCCCTACCCACTGAACTACCACAGCGAGCAGGGAATGCGAATTCGAAAAATCGAGTTCTTATCCATCGGTGTTCGATCCAGTATCGTCCCTCCCATAGGACGCCCCTCGAGAGCGAAATTCTCTCTCCGGCTCTTTCCGTCATGCCGCTTTGGGAATAAGCCCCCCCAACCTCTCTCTCTCTGCCCGAATCTCTTTTCCGTCCTCTCCAAACATCCCTCATCCCTCTCTGCGAATCCCTTTGACCCTGCCCGACCTGCCCCATCGCCCCCTCCCGCCCTCCACTCTCTCCCCGCGGGTTATTCGTCGGTCCCCTTTCCTTCAGATCTCTATTCCCCCTTCCACCCCCACCCGCCCACGCCCCTGCCGGCCCTTTGCGCCGATTTTTCCTCCTCTCTCGATCGAGTTGGAGGGGGACGGGAATTGGGGTGTGGAGAGAGAGAGAGGGCCCCCTCTTCATGTCGCTCGCCCTACCCTTCCTGCCCGATGCCCTTTGTAGTTAGGTCCCCATGCCGGCCCTACCACTCCCTTCGCCTCCTCCCCTTTAACACTCCTCTCGAGCCCTCATATAAGAGTTCCCCGTGTTGCGGCGTTGTTTATCCCCCCTCCCCTCCTCCATTCCCTGAGGACTGGACGTGCTCGTGTCGATGGTCATCGTGAAGGAAAACAAGGCCCGTTCATATTGGCAATTCCATCGGCTGTTTCAGATCCCCTCCCCCTCGACCACTCGCCCCATCCTTCTTCCTCTGCTCCCCCACCGCCTCCCGGTGAATTGCCGTGGTTGTGATTCGTGGTTGGTGGTCGACCGTGGTGGATGCGGATTCATCGATGTGTCCATATGACTTCGCTCGAACGAATAACTTCTAAGCAGTCCGTTGCACTGCTAATGTTAATGAAAAGCCTAGTAAGGGATGGCCGTGGGGGAAATTTTACAGTGGCCACGAGCTCATAGACGTCCCTGGTGTCGTGCGCACGGTCTCAACTCAACAAATTATCTCTAAGTCAATATTTTGGAAAGGCATAAATGAAATTGACATATCGTGTCTGGGTGGTGTGTGTTAGTCATGATTTATGCGGACGCGTAATCACGAGCTTGCGTTAGTCTTTTGATATATAGCGCACGGTCATTTTGAAAGTATGTATTAACAGATGGAATTACATTCGTAACAGTAACCCTGTGACATTACTCGTGTGGTTGCCAGAATTTATTACCCTCTTAGGGTGATGGTACTCCGTTCAAGGAATATAAATTCGATTTTATTCGCTATTGTATCCACCTTGCGTCCATGATGCCCGAGATTCTGTGGGCTATTCAAGTAAAACCAATCCTCAAAACAGGTTCACCACAGTCAATACGTAAGTCTACCCCCTAGAGCTACGCACAACTAATTGTTTAATTAAGCATTTATATTGTATTTTTAAAAATCCTAGAACGTAGTGGGTATGATCCCCAAGTGTCTTTCGACTGGGCGGCTGTTGATGTTTGAAGCATTAAAAGTTGCGATAAAACAATACCGGAACGATAAAAACGAAAATTAATAATAATTTTGAAGTGAAAAATGCTTATTTTTATGTATTTTTCTTATAAAACGCTGCAAGAAAACAGCAGCTTTACTAAACGCAGTTTTTCTCCAGTAGCTGTTCAAATTGGCACATATTTTTCGGTTTGCACTAAAGTAAGCGGTATTAACGGTATCCTTCTGGAAAGAAAATCAATTTAATTCGTGCGAAGTTTTCTGCGGCGTTGAATTGCCTGTATCTGAATTTCCGTGTCCTTCATCCGCGTCGGTTGACTTTTGGCGACGACAGTTTCGCCGGCCATCCTGCCTGAGTCTTCAGGTCCTATCCTTCGACCTGCATAATAGTAAAAATGTGAAATGCTAGACCATAGACCACCATCAACCCGGTAACCAACCCCTAGTGAATGTTGATGAGTGAGATTGGATCTGACTTCGAACTATCATAAGGTCTTTGGCGCATGAAATTGGAATATAAGAATTGGAAACTGTTTTTTCGTTCCCTTGATAAATGGAAATCGCCAGGTAAATTTACACTTGCTTTGTTTATCCGACCAAGGTTTCTTGTCATTATCAAGTTCCACTTGGAATGACGCTATCAAGTTCCACTTTGATGATGGCACTTGATAACGAAACCATGTTTTTAAATAAAAGAAGTTTCGAAATTTACCAAGGGATATTAGTTTACTATGATGTACGTATGAAATTCACACACGAGGGTGGCAATTTTTTCCCCAATGACATCAGCCCGAGATACTCCGTAAGAAGTGGCAGAATCAATATAACTGCAGCATGGGCTTTAGATGCAGATGTGCATCGAGTATTGTAACCAGACTTTTTAATGACCTTTCATCACATATGAAAAATGTATTACACTTGAAAAATTCCTAGACACGCGTCTCGTTTTATCATGATCTTCGCCGCCGCTTATGCACCCGTGTCCCCCTTTGGTAGCGGAGCTTGGAGTGGTTTCCCTGCGCTGAGAACTTCCGTTACCTATTATTCTATCCCCTGTGCACAAGGACGTCATCAAGCATTGCCTTTTTATACCAACGAACTGCGTGCTGTCGTCCAGAGCCTGGCTATGCTAGTGTCCGTGCATGCACGTCTTTCATTACTTGGCGCACGGGCCTTTGACGTCCCCGTTGCACTCAGCACACCCGCCGCGCGAATATTAGAATTCCGCACTCATCTCCCTGGATCTGCTTATTATGGCCCGCGACTTTCATCTCCTCGTCTCTGCTTGAAGGAGCGTAGGTGAAATGGCGGAGCTGATTCCCGCCTTCACGCCGCCTGCCGCCCGGGTAAGGGAGGCGTTTCCCTTCTCGTGTGTCGATGCAGGCAATCGTTACCCGCCCCTCGCCCTTACGTGTCGCTGCAGCATACGTGAGCCGTTCAGGTGAACATGGGCATGAATTCGCCCTCCTGCTTTGGGCGAGGGTGTGTCGCGGACACCCTACAGTGTGCGATCAGTGTACAATGAATATACGGGGCTGATTTCGTTGTTAGCTTAACTAATGACATGCAAAAGCGTCACCTTTGTACAGACGGAGAGTCCGTAATAGTTAAGTCGATTCCGTGATTATTCCATCATTTAAGGCCTCGGTGGTTTCCTTGTAAATATTCTGGTTAGAATTATAATTTCAGTTCTCATGCATTGTTTTATTTGTCACGGTGCTTATGTACCCATATAATCTAGTGCTAGGCATACAAATTTTAATGCGGAAATTATTCCATGTCTTTTTGAAGAAAAATCAATTTTCCTCGAGTGTGCATTTGAAGTATTCAATCGATAAACAAATTCAGAGTCACCCTAAACCACATCAAAAAGTGCCAGATTCTTTTCCATCCAAAAGGAAGAAAGTCAAAAGTCGTTCGTGATTCTATACGATGTCCTAAATCACTCGTAATAATTGTAAGCAATGAATTTCATTTACACGGGAACTCTTTTATACGTCCTGTCGATTTATTTAGTAAGGGAAATGAAAAAATCTCCATTGTGGATTAATTGATTGAAAAGATAATGGTTGTAAAGGCAACTTTCACAGTTCCGAATTTTTGTCTTCGGTAAGCTTAAGTTAACACGTAACAGCATATGTTATAGGCATACGTTCGTATTGTGTAGGCATTCATCGGAGTATTGGAAATTATTCCCTTTGGATGTGAGTGGAAAATGCATCTTATTAAGCTTTGTAATGCACCCTGTGAACTCTAGCGTGGACAAATGGTGCTTACACTGCTTATTCAGGTGGTATCGCGACCATTTATTTTAACAAATGCTCTTATAATCACATCAGCATGAATGATCTACCTGAATAGGTACCAATCCATATTAATTTCCGGAGAACAACTTCTGTGTTCAATATTTCCTGGGGATGCACTATTCTCTGTCTCGAAGCATTCTACCTGCCTTCATTTAGACCGGAATGCCTTCTTACCCGTCTCTCCCTCTCCCTTCAGTAGCCTCGTTCTCCTTACCCTCCATCCATCATTTCTCGTAATTAACCGATAGCTGTCCAAAGGTTCCTTTAAAAAATTAATTCCGCTCTCCTCATGATCACCCGGCGGCCTTGTACTCTCCACAGCCTCCTCGGGACCGAAAACATTAGAGCAACCGGCCAATGAAATATTTTGACCAAGATTAAGTGTTAACATAAATGAACTAGGGTCCAATAAATTCGTTCCTCCGCGCTTATAGGCCGTTGTGAATGGCGTAGGTTTGGGCCGCAATGTCATAATTCGTGTTTAACACGCGACCGAGATGAGAAGGTTGCATGCCCCTAAACCGCACTTCTCCCTTTTCCGTAGTTCCTACCCCACGTTCCTCTTTCCTCCGTCGTCCTCCCTGTTTCTCCTCTCTCTCTCCCTCCTCCTGGTCTTCTCCTAGGGCCGTGCGATATTGCCAAGCAGGACTTTCGTGCTACCGTGATATCGCACGGCGCAGTGGAACCCCTGTGATTGAAGTGTTCAGCTACTGACTGATGAGCCCTTGGTTCAAAACAGAGTAAAGTCAATTCCGAAATTGAGCCTAACCTGAGGCGTGCGATTTGAAGGGTGCCGTGAATTCCTGGGAAAGTGTGAGGGTTCAGAGCGAAGAGCTATCAGGGACTAGTCCCTTCATATGAATACTCGGAAATGTTAATACCGTGCGGGCTTAGTGCGTGGTGAGCTCCACCCTCGCTATTCTGAGGCACTTCCTAGGGTTTGAAAATAGAGGTTGACAGTAATGGTGGACACTGGCATTTCCGCATCAATGCTCCAGACATTGTCATATATATTTGGACTGTATCTATCATCGAAGAAGTATCGATGTGTTCGGGACAGAGAACGGAGTAGTTATATCGTACAGTATCTTAGAACATTTCATTCTCAGCAATATAATGGCATTTCTCGCCCGTAGGAGCATATTTTGCCGTAACCAGCACGGATTTAGGAAAAGCAGTTCATACGAAACACGGCCGGGTCTTTTTACGAGGGTCATCCGGAAAGTAGTACCCGTTCGTGCCGCATGAAGTGCTGACGACGCGAGTAGCCGCTGGACGAGGTCAGATAGCTTCAGTGGCTTGTCTGCCTTCTCTGAGCCAAGTTGCGTGACGCTAGCATTGCCTGTGTTGTTTCTGTGATTGTTTACAATGTTTAAAAAAATTGAGAACGCCGCCAGTTGTGAAGTGAGGGCAGTGATTAAATTCCTCAATGCAAGAAACGTTCGCCCATGTGATATTCATCGCCAATTAAAGGAGGTGTATGGAGACAATGTAATGGACGAGTCGTCTGTTCGGCGGTGGTGTCGCAACTTCAACATGGGGAGGGGGAACACACACGACGATGAGCGTTCGGGGAGACCGTCTGTCATTACAGACCAACTGGTGAGCTCAGTTGACGAATTCGTGAGGAACGATCGGCGCGTCACAATTGATGACATCTGTGAGCATTTTCCCAATGTTTCTCGAACAATTGTTCATGAAATTGTTAAACACCATCTGCATTATGCAAAAATTTGTGCAAGATGGGTCCCTCGCGTATCTCAATGAGCTGGCGGCGAAGGACTATGCAGCAGGAATACAGAAACTTGTCACACGTTATGACAAATGCCTTAATTTGCTTGGAGATTATGTTGAGAAGTAGTTTAAAGTATCCTCTTTCAAATAAAATTTTTTATGTTTGTTAATATTTACTTTTGTGTCTTTATTTCACGAACGGGTACTACTTTCCGGATGACCCTCGTATTTATGATATGCTGTAATCGGGTGAAGGGGATACCTTAATGGATGCTCTATCGTTCGATTTCAATTTGACTAGGCGTCTCATTAGAAATTGGTACTCATGCTTAGATATGATGGTATTTACAATAAAGTGATTAACTGGGTTAAGGACTTCTTCTTATCTAACCGTAAACAAAAAGTAGTCGTCGACCAGTTGAATTCATTAGTGGCTGATCTAACGTTAGGATTGCCACAGAGAATTGTTATAGGGGCCCTAATTATCTTGTTATGCATAAGCGACCTATGCTCTTGTGGCAAGAGTAATCTTAGATTATTTGCAGATGGCACAGTGATGTACAGAGAAATAAGATTATCTGCTAATAGCTTGCTACTCTCTCACGAAATATACCAGATATTGGAGTGGTGTAAGGAATGGAGCTTAGAATTGAATATTAGAAAATGTACAGAACTGAAGTTTTCAAAGTAAAAAAAATATAAACAAGACGTAAAATTGAAAAAAATTGTTGTGATCGAACTTAGCATTTCAGAACAAGTAAAACACTAAGTCTTACGCCGACATCAAACCGGAACATTGGTAACACAGATTTATAGAATACAAGCATGCGGGTCAGTCATAAAGAAGCTGGGTTCACTTAGACAGGTTTATAGAAAAAATAATTAAACATGAAGAAAGAGAGGTGTTGCTTCACTTTAGTTGGGCCGCATTCAGAATAAGTATCTGGCGTCCATGGGAGGAAACCCTCATTAAAAAATTAGATAAGACTCACATCAAATCCATCAATGGTATATTGGACCACCGGGATAAAGAAAAAATATAGGCACCGTCAAAACAAATTCAAGTACTGATTCTTTCATCGCACGACACGTAAGTGTGACAAAATCGAATAGAAGAACCCGAAAATTTTAAAATTAATTATTCCACGAAACGTGATGGATATGATTTATTGTTGTTCAGTCTGTGTCCATTCAAAATCTACCCGATGTGGTAGAATACCAATAAAAATAAATTTTATCCGATGCCTTGGTGAAGTGCTACAATTATTTTAATGATGTACAATGAGATTTGTATTCCCGAGAGCTGTATATGAACTAATAGCTAATCAAGTAAAAGTATACTAATATATCTCCTTGTTTTTAAGTGAATATGCCACAATTTCATTCTCCATGTACGCCTGGTGGTGCCCTAACAACCTCCGCATCACGTCCTTACGGCAGCTTGTGGAATATTCTTTATATGTAGATGTATACATCGAGCAATGTCAGTGATGTATTCCACATCGACAGCGGTAGTGTTTTATCGTATGTCGATATCATCAGAGTGGAGCCTGGGAATGCCTTATAATTTTTCTATCGTAAAATTTCAATTTTCTCTGCTCAAATTCAATTGCAACCGCATCGAAATGTAAATGCCTCGTTACTATGTGCAATGTGGTTTACTTATCGCTGAGGATTTTTTGATACCCGAAAAATGCCGAAGCTTTCAGTATATGTCTCAGTAACTAGTACTACGGTAATTTTTCCGAGGTAGTTCTGGTGGTATAATCACACTTGATACCAGCCCCACGGCATGTGAAAGTCACACTTCGCGTAGGGAAACCGTGTTATTTTACTTGTGGCTCCCTGAAAGCTCTTGAACCTGGAAAATCACATAGATTTGGCTCAGCGAGGTATGCTCAGGGTAGACAGTGCGTACGTAGATCACCTGGTTAGGGCGCCGTCGACATATCGAACGCGATACGTTAACACATCTCACTCTGTATCAGCTTTGTATCGTATGGCGATGCTACGATTCGACATCTCAAATGCCCCTCTCCACCTTTTGGCTCCGATCCCCCCTCACACCCCTTCTGAGTAAAAAGACTTACTCTCTCCCGGGCGAAATTCCTCTCGTCTCCCTTGTAACCAGGTCCCTCCCTCCTTCTCCTCCCTCTCCCGCACCTACCTAAATCCTCTGTCTCTCGGGATTTGTGGAATCGAACGAATTCTCTTTCGTCCTCCTTCCCTTTTGCCCTCAACTCCACCTCCTTCCTACTCCCATCAGGGCCCCGCTTTCATCCTTTTCCGCTCCTCCCCTCTCTCCCCACGTAGATTCAAGCACTTCGTTCGCCCTCCGCTGCTTTTGCTCTTCCTCCTTCCCTTCCCCTCCCCAAATGCCTACCTTCCAGGTCTTCTGGATCTTCGCCCCGCGGCTCTGGCACACCCTCCCTCGCAATCCCCTCCAAAGAAGTAGCAGGCCCGCTCAGTGGCTTCGGATCAATTCGTAATCCATAGGGCAACGATTATATAGAAAGGTAATATTTGTTACTGTGAGTACCATCTACGAGTACCAACGTTATACGTTTGGAACATTTGATTGAAGCGATCAGGTACAACTAACTGATCTGGAAACTTCCATCGAGGGGAGGGGATTCATAGTTATTAACTCGGATTTTCGGGAAATGTTTTAATAATGAGGCGGTGGCATACCGTGAGTAAATCCCTGCTTCCATTTTCGTTAACTTCGCTACTTAGATTGAATTAGGTTCTTGATGGTCCGATACACTGAACTCATGGTTTCGTGATGTAAAAGAATTTTTGTAGTGAATGATAGTTACTAATTTTATCGGTTCCATATTGGAGAAATTCAGACAAGGCTACGCCAATCACGTAATGTTTCGTCGATTTTTCCCAATATTGATGTTAGATTTTGAATCTAATTGGTTATAATTCCTTGTTGTTTAAGTATTACAAGTATATCTCATAAATTGAATGTATTAGTGATTATTGACTCATCTTAGTAACATAATTGTGCACATACTGAGCCAATTCGTATTGTCCTTCCTGAATCTCTACCTGGTCTCGCACATATCCCTTATCAATTTTAATATGGGAATTGCGGAAATAGCGTGTGCCCTGCGGGGGACCATTGTGAAATATTGATCTGAATAACCCAAAAAATGTCATTAGAACAACCCAGGAATTGAATGCGTTGCAATGATATCCCAATTTGGAGACATTACGAGTTCGATCTTTTTGCATGAAGTGCAAATTCATTCTTGAAAATCCTCGGCTACTCCACACGTTCTGATATCCTATTTTACGCACTTCTTTTTAGAAAGTAAATATGATGGCACTTTTTTTCATGGAGAGACATCTAATCACATCATATAGGGAAATAGTTTCGGGAATATTGTTAATTTGCCCTCCAAATATATCCAACGTGTGATGAACGTACGTTTTACCTGTAAAAATGCGCTTTATATTTCTATTCTGCGTTTGCTCGCTTATGAGAATTGGGTGTGGTTTATTCGACTAGGGTATTTGCGGTCACTCAAACTGGATTGGCAACATTTCATGGTGTTAATACTAGATTCGGAGACGATTCCGTGCGTTTATGATTGCGAAGCGCCAGTGCTCCGAAAAAATACGTATTCGACCATATCGCGAATTCTAGTCGCAGACCTCACCCTCTTCTCTCATGTGGAGGGCGAAGATTTGGAGGGTGGCGATGGGTAGGGATCGTGTACTCATCTGGGCCACCCCCTCAACCTCCCCCACCGCCCCCTCTCCTCCTCCACCCTCACACGCCCACTGCAAAATCCTCTTGCCTCTCTTTATTTTTTTTATTCACGGGACACCCCTGCGATTGGTCGTCCCCCGTTCTAGTCGGCCCTCCTTCGATTCGGGGGCCGGATTGGACGGCTTCGGGCCCTCGAGGCAGGCGCGCAGGAAAGACGGATTTCGCCATTGGCCGGGGGCGGAGACAGGGCCGGCCGAAGTCGAGTGCGGCGGCCGGGCAAGGGTCGGGGGACGAACGAGTGTTGGGAAGGGGGAGGATGGCAAGCGCACCGGGGGGAGCGCCAGGAGAGGGGCGCCGTTGGGGGCTCAGTCGGAGGGGGATCGAATGCGCGTCCCCACGGACGCGATGAGTTTGGTTTTTAGCGGGGGAGTGGACGCTCGAGTGCGCGGCCCGCGATCAAACGGCGGTCGGCCGGTTCAATCAGCGTCGAGAGGGCCTGCTCACTCAATTTTTGTCCCCTCGCCCCATCTCGCGTGAAAGCTTCTCGGCTTGTCACTGCAATATTTCTTGTAGTAGTCGTGGTGGACTACGATGTTCAGGTGCTTTCGAATCATTCTGCACCTAGTAAATTCTGTAATACATAGGTAATAAACCGTGAAAAAGGGACGGGACATTTTAATATTAAATCAAAAATATCAGTAATTGGTCAAGGAAGAAACAAAGGGTATACCCCACTCTACCATACGAGACTCTTGGGGATCGAGATGTTGCGGTGGGTAGCGCAATGGCTTCTCACCCAGAGGGCCCGGGAACAAATCCCGGCGATGTTGAAAATATTTCAGCTGTATCTCGATCCCTACTTGTGGAGGGCTCTTTGAGTGAGTACTTCGTCCGTCGGGTGGGACGTTAAGCTGTGGACCCCTTGGTGTCTCTCGTAAAGAGTAGGCTAATGCCGACGCCGGGTTTATCTCCACCCTTCATCCTTTCCTGCCCATCCCTAATGGCGCAAATGGCCTCAGCTGTTGGTCGCCACCCCTGAATACTACTACTACTACTACGAGCCTCTTCTTCAATTCCGCTTGCTTTTTACCTCTCTTCTTTCCGTCCAAAATACCTACTCTTTTACTCTCCCCACCTCGCGTACGTAACGTTCTCCTCTTTTCACTTTAAAATAAATTTTTTAAATGTTGTGGCATCTCCCGAAGTTTCTTTGGAATTTGTCTAAAGTATAAACAGCCTAAATGTTTAAAATTTGGCTTTAACCTCGTGGACTGTGGCGCGTCGCGCACGACTACGAATGCCTGTGATATTGTATTTCGTCACCACATCTTGTTCCTTATAAGACCCCAAAAATTTCAGAGTCTAAGAGGAGGCCTCGATAGTTTGACTGGCTAAAGCACTCGACAGGACATTGAGGGATCCGGGTTCGAATCCCGGTCAAGGAGAAGGATTTTTACACTCTGAAATTATTGCATTGAAATCTGTGATTTACTTATCATATCATTGGAGTTCCGACTTGATAAGACCGTGTCTTTTGGTTTGAATAAATTATATTTTATCATCTTATGGAAATATACTTAATCAGTATCGCTTGCAATTAATAGAATTTTTAGTCGTTGCCTCTTCATGTTAAAACACATTGCATTGAAGTCTGAAGCCAACAGAAACCTTATTACTGATTCATTGGCATGTATGTACTAGTTGTAATATCACCAACGTGTTGGGTCGTGCGATACCGACAGATTAGAAATTATCGCCGTTAAGTTACGATTTGTTTTAGATTCAGGTATATATTTTTAGCGTGATTAGTTAAAAAACTTCAAATCGACACACAATGCGTCTCCAGTGAGATTTGAATTTCCGATCCTGAGAATAGCCTGTGAGTGCTTATTTACCAGCCTAATCAGGTATTTTTCCTAATAGTATTCTTTCATTATCCATATACTGTTTGCAACCGTTCGGTTATAATAAAAAAAGTTTAATCCTTTTAAAATTAAATACGTGTCGTTCTTGCATTTCTGTACATCATCATCAACCTGAGGTAAATTTCCTTCTCCATCACCTCTCGAGCCAATCGTGCAGCCTGTCAATATTTATATTTTTTAGTAACTAAGGGGTGTCGGAGACCAAGATGGTCACATTAGGGGGATGTAATAAGTAGAATTGCATTTGGCTAATAAGCTTTCACAAGGAGGAGGGAATTGATGACAGGGGTGTTAAGTGAGGAGATTAAGAAAAGAATGATAAAAATTTGGTATGGAGCGTGGCGTTTTACGGTCCGGAAACATAATCGGTGAAGCAAAACGATAAATGTAGATTGGATGCCTTTGATATGTGGGTATGGAGAAGGATGAAAAAGGTGAAATGGACCGAAAGGAAAACAAACGATCAAGTGCTAGCCGCGGTGGGGTATGAGAAGGAATTTGTTAGAAGAAATCCAAAGGAGGCAGGAAAGTTGGATGCAGAGCATTTTTGTTGCCAATGGTATGTCGAAGACTGTGATAGAGGGGAGAATATTAGACAAGCGAGAAAGGGGCAGGCAAAGAATAGGGTATTTGGCGTTATGGTTTGTAGGCTTGAAAGATTGAAGACATTGGAATGTGAGGTGTCAGTTTTTTTGCTTTTTAGGCGAGGGTAAGAATTATAGGAGTGTTAGTCTGTATCCACCCAAAACTTACCTAGAACGGTAGAATACCAAATTATAATAAATTTGTCGTCACTATTTAATCCTGAAAGTTGTTCCATTTGACTGTCATGTTCCAGCATATTTTCCTGCAGCATTCCCTCTCGGAGATACCTTCGCTTGTCAAATATTTTTGTATTTATTTCCGCTTTTAATTCCTTTTTAGTGAGCTTTCATCCCGCGGTTGTGTGTTTCCACCATTGCCCTCTTATGTCAAGTATTTCAGAATTTCTCTCCTTGTCACAAATGTGATCACTCTCTAAACAATTTCGAATTGCCTTTGTTCAAAAGAGGAGTTTATTTACTCTGTGCCTTTTAATTTCCCTCGTCCCCGGATGTGACGCGGCTAAATTTAGGTTCTCCCCAACCCTCCTCCTCCCTCAAACTTAATTTTTTTCCTTCTCCCCGCGAGCTCCGTAAACAACGCGAGCAGCGATGTTCCCTGTCCTTTCTGCGACTTTATGACGCTCGCCCGGCTCATTCATCTTCCCTGCGCTCTCCGCCATGTTGGCGTCCGGGTGTACCTCTCTACCAGCTCGGCGTTGGTGGAGGGCGGGCCGTGGGGCGTAACATGGGAGCGGAGGAGGACTGTAGAATACGGGGGTGTAGGGAGGGCGGTGTGTGAGCGGGTCCACCTCTTTGTTACGCAGCGACTCCTCCCTCCGTTCCTCCCTTTCTCCTCTCTCTTACCCCGATCTCTCTCTCACCGTCTTTCGTATACTCCTCTCCGTTCTGTTACCGTCATGGCTCCGCCGCTCGCTCGCCTTTACCAAACCTTTCCTTTCCCTCCACCTCAGCCTTTCTCTTTTTTCCGTCCCATCTCACTCTCTCTTTCTCTCGCACTTCTCTTTTCTCTCCTCCTCTCCCTGCCTTTTTATCTCTCCCGGGTCTTTTGTCGTCCCATATTCAGTGCCTTGATTCCGGCGGTTGATGATTATTTCCCATGCCGTGACGTTCCTTCTTGTCCCCCGTGCTCCTCATCCTCGCACTCCGTAAGCTCAGGTTCACTCCGCACGTTCGGAATACGCCGTGGGTATCATCCGGGGCTCTATAAAGGGGAAAGTGTTAATTAAGGAATCGGATACAGTTCACGTGAGCTAGGAATGGGGAAAATCTGAGGGATAAGGGGGAGTGCTTCACGGGTTTGTCGCGGAAACTATTGTGGGATGCACCTTTGGAGAGACAGAGAGCGGCACAAGCAGGCTTGGAAAACTAACGGAATATTCTAAAGGAATTGTATTTGGCGGCTTTCATGTTTATTATTAAGCAGTAATCAGTCGGATTAGAATAGGTTCTCAATGGACCCAGACACTACTCACAGCCGCACGTCAAATTAGAAAGTATTCGAAGAATTAAATTAAGAGTTATTGCAATACAGAATGTAATATGAGGTTTAAGAGGTTCGTGTTAGGCCGGGCGGGTAGGTAGGTGTGACGAGTAATTGAAAGGGGCGGAAGTTGAAACGAATTAAGTTATTCAGTTTCGAATGCGTAGGGATCTACGCTGGCGATTGTGGCGCAAGACAGTGCGTGTTAATTAAGAGATGAGGTTCAGTTGAAAAATGTCCGATGCTTGCCGAAAATCATTGGGGGAAGAAAGAGTTCACCTTAAGTCTCCGATGTTTTTTGTTAATGAACCGATGAGAATGGAAGCCTTCCCAGACACGAAGAGAGCAAATTAGGGTGTAAATTTGGTGAAAATGCGGGCACTCAAATTTTTTGCGTTCGCGTAGTACCCAGAACTGTACGGACATCGATAGATTTAGCCTAAAAATGGGGATGGTGCAAATGACCTCAGGTGTCGGTCGCCTATACTAAAAATACTATTACTGCTAAAAATGGAAGAAAATACTAATACTACTAAAAATGGAGGAGTTAGTTGAGGCCAAGACGTTGTGAAATTCCATTTTTTTCTTTCATGTAAATGTTAAAATAAAAATGTTTAAGAAAAGAGGTAATATGATATAGGTGAAATTTAGGACTAGAAAGTTTGTTGTATTATCTTGCAGGAGTGAGTTTTATAACTCGTTTTTCCCTCCTACCGTTCAAAATTACAGCAAAACCACTATTAAGCTCTTCAACATTTGGTATTCATAGACCTTGTTATCGCCTACCTTTCGTCCGTATGAACACTTCATAAAGTACAAATATAAGAACGTTGTTAAAGACGTGCCTTATTGCCTCTACCGCTCTCGTATGGTGGCTCGCAGGGTGTGACATAGATCGAAGTCCTCGTATTTAACTCTCCCCGAGGCTAATAAGATTTTTTTATCCATTCTCGTTGTTCTCCCCTCTAACCGCGTAGTGTGTTTTGCATTGTGAACTCCATCGCCGTCAACATAGGTGGGAGGTCGGTGTTAAAGTTTTTTCCTTTTCATTGAAGGGCGAGGCGGCGTGTGAGATTCCTTTGCCGGCTCCTTCGAGTAAGGCGGTTTTTTTTTGCATCGTCGAAGCAATTTTTTTTACCATTATATCGGCTCTCCCATTTTGTTCCCTCCAGCCGTCTCGAGCTTACTTTTCGGGATCGCAGGAGTGTAATAATTGGTCCTTTGATAATAACAGATCTTGAGACGTCGCTTCATCTAACAGCCCTCGTAGAAATGAGGGTGTTGCGTTCATCTGAGGCCCTTCAAAATTAGTGAGAAGTAAATGTGAACGAGTACTCGCGTTACTTTGTGAAATAATGTTCACTCCACGGAGCAGGTATAAGTTATTCGGTAAAATTCCCTGAATGAAATTAGTTCAAGGCTATGGTTTCAGATTATTTTGTCACTAATATGAGGTGATTAAATTTTCTACCTTGTATTATACTAATCCTTTCTTTTTATTTGCTTTGTACGTTACAACTGATGAGGTCGTCCGTGAGCTAATCCTCTACAGAATAATCCTTGCGTGTCCTACTTTTTTCAGATAAATGAGACGAGTTCCAAATAAATTAATGAGTTGGAATATCTATGGTGATCAGTGAACTCGAGACGGGAAACTGCTGTGCATGCCAAGGATAAATTATGGGAAGCACATGATGGGGGGCATTCATTCATTTTTCGTTAATTTTTCATTCGTGTGTTGTGAACTAAACCAATCCATTCTTCTCTATTTATGCCCAGTAACGACTCTTTGTTCTTCCCTATTCCACTTTAATTTCTGTCCGGCTTGTTGACTCCCTTTACATCTTAATTTGCGTGAGTTTTTATATCTTCATATTTATAACGTCTCGTTTTGAGTTGTTCTCCTTTGGTCTGCGTTTCTGGTGTTGCTCGTGGTGAAACATGTTCTGCCAAACAGGATGATGTACCAGGGGAAGGAGGGATCAACGGAGTACAGAATGGGTATGCAAGCTAGACCGAGGATTGTTCGCTCTTGGTAACGCAGAGAGACGGCGAGAGTACTTGAATTGTTCTCGGTACAGTCAGGTAAAGACCGGATTACCAACGAAAACCCCTGCCGGCTGCGGACATTGATCCCGATCCATCAGCTTGGGAAGACGATACAATAGATACCGCAACCGTCCGATTCCCTTAAGTATACAGGCCATAAAAAGGTTCGGTAGGATTTAGATGTTGCCTTGTATCCAGCACCCTCGAATCTAGGGTGCTGCAGACATTGCTTGGGACTCCGGCTACGGGCAGTTTTAAAACCATTATTTCATTAGCAAGAAGCCTCCAGCATTATATACGTTTGAATTTTTAATTTTTTTAAGCATTACCCCCTTATCTGTTCACTTTTTGAACGGAAAGAGGCATGCTGGTAGGAAGACAAGGTTATTCTAATGTTAATTCAACAGTGATACGCGTTATATGATTAATAGTCAGAGAATAATTCTCAGCGTTCTGAAAACAATTGATTGATTCAAATGCTGGAGCTGCAGAAGCGAATTCTCAGCTAGGAATGAATTTAGATTCTGACTCGGTGCAAACCAGTTTCTCTAGTAGTTAATCCTCCCTGGTCTGTGGTAGTTAAAACAAAAGTTCATGGTTTCCACCCCACATATTGCACAAAGTGCCAGACTGCGTACTGTGTATGTGTAATGTTTTGCGGTAAACGATCTTAGTTGCTCAATGACAAAGTGCAAGCTACGGAACTAGTAACACTTTTATAAGTAAAGGAAAACTTCTTCATAAGAAGCAGGGTTCGACTCCTGCTCCGGGCGAAGGAAAAAAAATGCTCCGGCGTCAGCTCCGGCTACTTCGTAAGGGTAAGGTTGACTTTTTTTAATGCGTCATGCTTTCATGCACGTTACAACACATTTATTCTACAGCGAGACTTCATCGTAGTAGAAATGCTTTTAGTAGCCTCCAGATGAGAGCATTGGATTGCCAAAATTTCTCTCTGATTTCGCCTCTCTCAGAGAAGGTTTCGTCTGGAAAAATAGAAATTTTGATCTAAAAAGAATGTGGCGAGACTAGGGGAAAATTCTTGGAAGTGTAACCAACCCCCTCCGGCTCCCTCACGCCTTTGAGATCGAGTGAGAAAGTCGTAATTGGTCCACCCCACCCTCCCGTACATCCCATTCCCTCCCTCGTTGGCTGGCTCAGAGGTGTCGCTTTGTCTGACACCCTCATTGTTAAGGGCAGGGGAGGGTGGGAGTGAGGCTGGGCGTTCACCTAGTTAGGCAAGCGGCGGGGGTCTTTTCCCGTACCTGAAATTCCAACTTCCAAGAGTTTTAGTGCCCGTGTCTCACCGGGAATTTTAAAGCCCCACCTCCCTCCGTTCCCTCTGCCCACCCACGCTTCTTCCACTCCCCTCGCCCCCACTGATTTGAATCACAAACATTTCCTCCGTCTCCGCTGTCACCTCGTGAAATTACGTGTTTTTTCTATGTTCGGCAAGGACGCCATCGGACCATTAAAATCTTCCACGTCAGATGTAATTTGGGCTCGTGTGAGAGTGTGTATTTTTTTATACGCGCGACGGCAGACGGGGAGAGAGGGTGGGGACGCAGAGGCCCTGGCTCCGGCGTGGATTCTTTCAATCAGCCCTCATGTCCCTTTGTTGTCTGAAATTGGCGATTTGCAAAGGGTAGAACCGCCCGCTCTGCCTTTGGAGGTGTTTTTCGTGCTTTTTCCCTCGTCGCCCGGAGCCGGCAAATATTTTTCCTATCGGAATAAAATGAGAAAGCACTCCCTTTGATGCGATAGACGCATGCTCGTCCCTGAAGAGTTAGACGAACCCGGTTTATTTTTAGAGAAATATATTTTATGCTGAGAAGGTGGGGGGGTGGGGGAAGCGTCTCTGCTGCTATTAGGTTTATCGTTCGTGCTGATTTGCGTTATTTGCTTTCATCCTTCTGCCCTTTAGAAAAAAAGGCCGAGTACTTATTTCGGAGCCGTAAATGTAAAGGGGGGCCAATTTATTTTGTTTCGAGCGTTCGACTCCTCTAACGATCGTCTTGAGTGTCGTTTTCCAATTCAAAGTAGGCGATTTTCGGGGGAGCCATAGCGTTATTGAAAGGCTCGTTGATTTGGTTTTCCCAGTAGAGGGCCTTGAAATGAACGGGATAAAGAAAGTCGTATTCTCGTTCCGATTTGGGAGTTTTAACGATCCTGATTATTGCTTCGGATCCGATTTTATTGATCTCTCATCTGATTGATTCTCCCGCTTAAAGGTATTCGCGGATTTTGCCGGAAAAAAAACATCCGAAGGCTTCTGTTTGAAATTCTACATGCAAGCCGTTGTGAAAATAAATGGAACCAATTAACAATCGTAGTGGAGACGTTCTTTTTTTTATAGCGTGTAATTTCGTACGTTTTCCGTCAAAGCATGGCTCTCCTAATCCCTTGAATTGGCTTAAGAGCTCCACGGTTCATTTTTCTAAGGACAATTTTTACAAAAGTGTTAGCTAATGCTGTCAAATTTGTGGAGCCCGATCATGGGTACGCGAAAAAAATGCATGGGAACCCTTTTTATCGTAGATCTCCGAGAGAATACATTCTGACGCACCTAAGAAAACATTTACCAATGAATTTTTTCCAACGTGTTATGGTGTTACGATCAATTGTGGTGGGGCGACGCGGACAAGTGCCGGCGTCAACTTGGCATCCCTAGTCTCTATCCACGCGCCCCAGACAGTTTTACCGACTGCGAAAAGGGGAATGGCGGGGGGGTGTCTTTTCTTGTGTCTGCATTGACGAGCTCGGCTGAAAACCCTCTCGCCTCTTTTCTGTATCACCGCGCGTCAAAAGATCCAAACGAACGTTCGGCCGATTTATTCCCTGGAGGCGTGAAACATCGCCTCCGACAGTCTCCGCGGTCTCCCTCGCTTGCCATTTCGCGCGGGGGGGGGCGAGGAGGGTAGTGAGGGTTGAGGCGGGAAATCCGTGTTTATTTGCTCCACATTCGGGATAATCAGAAGGCGGGTAAGCGAGCGAGCGCACACGCTCCTGTCGTTTCAGATCATCCCTCCCTACCCAACGCTTCCTCCCCCATTCCACCCCCGTCGCATAATCGGGGAAGGAAGGATGAAAATAAAAAAATGAAAGAAATGGGAAGTCCGCGGCAACAAAGAACCTTGCGGCACAGTACCCGCTTTCCCCCACCCCGATCCCTTTTTTCCACCCCATTCTTCCACCTCGCTCGCGTGGGCGTCCCATCGCCCCCCCGGCACCGCGATATGTACGTAACTTTTAAGTCCCTTCCCCTAAAGAGTACTACTCCTCTCCCTCCGCGTAACTGTGGCCACTGATCCGTCGGGGAAGAATGAAAGATTCCCTTTTATGCGCTGCGGCCCGCCTTTTCGACTCGAAGTCCTCCCCACCCCCCTCCCTCTCTCTCTCACTCTCCAGCCTGCCTTCGTTCCCCCGTCGCAAACTTCCCCATGCCAGTACCCCTCACACACCCCTCTTCCCTTTCAACCCCCAACCACGGCACTACCACCCTCCAGGACCCTCCACAATACTGCCACCTCATTACTCAACCAATTTCCCATGCGGAGGGAACGCTGATGATAATAATAAAAAGGGGGAAAGATGAAAAGGAGAAGGACGGTGTCTGAGCAGGGGGCGTGTCTCGGGGTTGGGGGCTAAGGCTGGCGTTTTCGGGGGTGGGGGCGGGCAAGAGAAAGGGGGAGAGTGAGCAATATGAGGAGAGGTAGGAAGAAACTTCCTTTCACTTCCCGCCCCTCTCGCCACCCCCAACCTCTTCCCAGTCTCTTTCTCACTCCCCCCGAAGCCTTTTCGGCAAAGTTGAGTGCTTGTATAGAGGGGGGGGGGGCAGTTTCAAGGCACGGTGTGGCGACCTGTGCGTAGGGGTGGCGGTCCGGAGGTTTGGTGTAGTGGTGGATAAGCCAGTGCGAAAGGACGAGGGGGGTGTACTGTTTCCAGCCTTGTGTTTAGGCTTTTGCAGGGGTGGCGACTTCTCTGTGGTGCGCGCTCCATTGTTGCCAACGTGGCTCTGGGCTGGGGAACGTTGGCCGATTTAGATCTCAATTGCGTGCCTTCAGTATCGGACTGAATCCGTGCTGCTCTTAATTCGCAACTTCCCGCGCTGTTCCATCATCTGGCGCACACCTGCCAGGTGACAGCCAGTATTAGAAGCTCTGCGGGTTCGACGCTTAATATGAGTTTATTAAAAACTCCCGGGCATCGCTACAGAAATGTGCAAAGGTATGCACGTGGTAATTATTCCTCGTATCTCACAATATTAGGGAGCAAAGTGAACGACAATATGGTCTTCCCTAATGCCATTGATCACCAATATCGCTATTGGCTAGTCATAACACCCTCTGCCACAGGCCCTCGTGATGGTTTGTGGTACGTACGTGGTACAATGTAAATGTAGTAGATTTGGGTGTTAATTTCGATTTTCTAGGGGCTCGGACATCCACCACTCATATCATGGGGAGGTTTCCAGAGATGGGGGGAACGGGTGAGGGAAGAAGGGAAACAGATTTTTTTGTAGCGCTATGATATTCATTTCATCCATTTATTGAATACAGTTGAATAGCCGTGTGGGATTGTCTGAAATAAGATCAGGGTCATCGGTGCCCAATTATCGTAATCATAGCTTTGTCTCCCGATTGTAAACAGCTAAGCTTCCGACTACACGTTTACCAATTCTGCCATTTGTGTGGAGTGTTTGTTCAAAAACGTTAATCATTAAAGTGGAAAACCTACCATAACCATATGGTTGTGCGAGTTTAACAAGAAATTAACTTCTCTGAGTCATGATATTGTATTAAATACTATTTATACCAACCCTAGGCTAAATATTCACTGCCAAACGAGGACGTTACTACTAAGGTGTCTTGATATATCTAGTGCTTCATATGCTCTTCATAAGTTCATTTTACTTGTTTTCCAAGATATCTCTCTAGACTCTTGTGCCAAAACGTTTGGTCAACCTCCATCCTCTAGGTTGACGCAACATTAGGTTTATGTTATCCATAAGGGGATGAGCTGCCTAAAATTACGGAATCTTTATTCCCTAATTTCGCGATGATATCAGCAACTCGGATGAAATGTCAAGCGCAGGTGATCAGAGGGAGAAGTGGTTGCTTTGCGAGATGATTGAGTAGAGCTTTCGTAAGTGGTAATTTCCTTTGGTTTATTTTCGTTTAGCGAAGCTAATGCATTAAAGCAACAGCTTTTGATCCGATTAGCGTTATACATTTCAAGTAAAAGAGTTTTCGACAACAGAACCGTTCCCCCTCGTGGATACTTGTTTTAACAGATGAGATGCATCGTAGGAATTAATTTTCGCGGCCCAGGGATCAGGTTTAGATTTCACTGTGTAAGAGGTACCTTAACTGACTGAAGACCTCTGTCGGACATTGAGGGATCCGGATTTGAATCCCGCTCAAGGCGAATTATAATTATACACTGAAATCCCTCTACTTCGGTGAACATCAGCGGATGATTCATTTACAGTAACTGCATCGGCATTTCCCTCTGTTCTCCAAATCCTATATTTTTACGATTTCCTCGGAAGAGAACGACGGTAGGAGTTGGAAAAAACGAACGCATCGCATTTTACAGGGTGAACCGACTCCTTTGTAAAATTTTCGAATTTGTATTGCTCAGAGGTTCTCTACTTCAGACGACGCGTATACCCAATATAGTTCGTCGGCAACTTCGTGGCCCAATATTCCTTCCGTGCCAGAATTCCCGTCTCGCTGCCGCGATTGGTCTCCTTGTGACGGGAGATAGAGAGGGAGAAATGGAATTTCGGTTGCAGCAAAGGACGGCAGCCCGGGGGGTATAGAGGGGTATAAAGGGAAGCGGGCGGAAAGGAGCCGCGGGTGGTGAACTCCAGGGGTGGTGGTGGTGGTGTGGGGCGAGACGGAGCGGGTGGGCGTACTCCGGTTTTGGGAGGGTCCGGGGGAAATGAGAAATTGTGGTGGCTTCGGGACGGCCTAGAAAGGATTTTGCGGGGATTATTTCGGGAGGATAGGAAGGGGGCGTGGGAGGAGAGGCATTGAAGTCGGGGGCTGCGGCGGAGGCGAGAGGAGGAGAGACAGAGCGTCGTTGGAAAGGCGGGAGGGTGTGCCCGTTGGCCCCTGGCGCTACGGATTCCGGGGCATCTGCCAACGACAGGAGCATCGCTCGCGTAATAGACGTTGAAGATCACTCGCGTCGCTGGTCCAGAAGCTTTTGTACGAGGGCGTCTCCCCCCCCCCCGGGGGCGGGGTGGTACGCTCCCCCCCGCCCTATCCATTTGAGCCAATCCGACTACAAAGGATATATGCCTGCGTATGAGCAACTTATATACTCCGTTTGCTCTCACGGTTTGGAGCCGTCTCCGGGATAAAAATAGCTCGTCAGGATGTTAAGCGTCCTGGAATTAGTTCTCTTGGTTCCTTATCCGCCCCTCCAACCCTCGGGCGGTGGTGTCCCAAGATTTCTTTCGTTCGAGCTCTGGTCACAATCTGAATCGCGCCACCACTTTAAGTGAAACCTCCCGTCGTAAATCACGGTGAGGAACGGATGGCGTTTTTGTAATTCCTCTAGAACGATTTATTGGTCCAACTAAGCGTATCGCGGAGATCTAATATTTAGTGTGGAGGATTTACGGTACTGCTATTTGCGGATGAATTATGAGTTGGTTAATGAACATTTCAAATGAAATCGAATCCTAATGTCGTTGCAGGGGTTGCTCGCGTGGGTTGACCGTATTTCCCGTTGGAATGCAGCCTTTGATAGTTTTCGAAGCTTCCTCATTTGCTGTGTGTCTATCTCCCGTGAAATTAGTTTTTAATTTACAAGTGGCATATGAAACGAAGTTTTTCGGTTTATGGTCACAATTTTGGATACATGCTTAAAAGAGTGGTCTTACCCGAATGGTCGATAGCGTTAATAAATTGAAGTCATTGGGTACTTGAGAGGCAGTCACGCGTACTATTTTTTTCCTCTTACTTAAAATGGATGACGGCTATGTCTTATGTATCTACTGTTTCTGCCAGATCATTTAAAACCTCCGTTTCATGCATTTATGCCTGGTTTCTTGGACCATTAGGAAAAGCGTTCATTATTCATTCCATTCAATCCATTTTTCGTTTTTCACGAAAAAGAAATAATTCAACCCGAAAACGACGAAAAATATCTCTCATTGACAGGTGATTTATGAGTTATGAGGTTGTGGAGAGGTTTATTTGGGTAAGCACGTATGGAAAGTATAAAGTACATGTGAGTACGTATGTGAAATAACGGAGACCTTCTCCACGAGCCGTTTATATAAATATCGTAAATGGAAGAAAACATTCAGATGGTTTTAAATGACACTTGCTCTTAATGCTTGTAGGTACGGTTCATACTAGTTAATTTGTTTTGAGTTTCGAGAATGGAGTCATTTGTTCGTCCGAACGGATCATTCAGCTTTTAAAGATTCATTCCCGGACGGCGGACCTCGTGTCGGTGATATCGTGCATCACGCAAGCTCGGGGAGAAAATGTTTTCGCTCAAGGCTGCGAAGAGGGCAGGGTCGGCAGTAGCGCATCGCCGTCTCTTTCCCAAGCGCCCCCGCCGCGAAGTCGGGATTGGTTCATAATGCTCAACAATGAGCCTTCCAATGGAGAAGAGCCCACCCGCTGGGGGATGTCTACGGGAATATGCGGTATACCACATGTGGACGGGTAATCTGATCGGTGTAACTCCTTTGCGTTTTTATTTGTCCGTCACGAGCTAATCAGAAGGAAGTGTTGCCCTTCACGACGCGGCTGTTCGGCCCGATGTAAAATAATCTTTTATTCAGAAACGTGATAGGTGCGATTGAAAAAAATTACAGCCATAAAAAGGCTTCACGAATATTAATCGTTGAATAATTATTCGTAAATATAAATGGGAAATTGTCTTTCCCCGTGAAGGCCTATATTAATGTGTCAATTAGAATGTGGAATTTATTTGCGAAACTGAATTGTATAGTATTTGATATTATTACAATTGAATGGAGATCGTTTTTTTTTAAATACTTCCCCTACAGCACATTGACGGAGGCCCCGTATTAAGGATTGTTTCGAAATCTCTTAAAGCAATGAGTCTAGTACTCTAGAGAATTTTTTTCTTTTCAACAATTTATTCGTTAATACTTCGATTTAATGTCTTTAGAATTATTGTAATACTAAGGAGTGTTTGGCTAGGAATCGCCGTGTAGTCTGGGTATTTTTAAGGCAAATGTTTTGTGGTTTGAATATTTTGTTACTTCCCGGCAAAAAAAGGTTAGGACGTTGATTTTCGACTACGAACCATTTAGCATTTTGTAAATAAAACAAAAAATTGAGCGTAAAATGTTTCCGTGATGTCTTGGACTCCTTGATCAAATAATTTATTGTCTTACTTCGCTCCGGGTATCATGTTGAGTGTTTCGTGCACATACTTTTGATCGTGGAATATAAAACGCTTGATTAAATCGTGATGTATCGGTTGGTGATTCATTTTTGGTTGGTTTCAATCGATGCTATTGAAGGTCTCAAGTGTCTATTTTTTTCGGAAACTTCGACAGTATAAATTATCCGTATTATCCGGATAAGTTTAAGGTACGTACGTATTATGTGTTACTCTTGAAAATTATTGTGAATTAGTTATTGTTTTGACATTTATTTAAAATCTCAAAATAACAACTTAACTTCTATATGAATGCGCTTTATGTGTATAAATGTTTTTTCGTGTGTACATGATTTATATGTATAAATAGGCATGTTACAGAACACATGCAGTGGGGAGCAAAATTAAAGCATCTCACATACTACCTTGATCAAAAATTTCCCGGAATTTATTCAGAAAATTAAAAATACAAGTTTATTCATCTAAATCTATATTGTCCCCTTCAAAGTAATCCCCATCGACTGCAACACACTTATGCCAGCGCTTGATCCAATCCTCGAAACATTTTTTATATTCGGTTTTCGGTATGTCCATCAGTGCTTCCTGCGATTTTTCCATTACTTCCTCTCGGCTGCTAAAACGCGTTCCCCGTAATGGTTTTTTAACTCGATTGAACAGAAAGAAGTCACAGGGAGCCAAATCAGGTGAATTCGGTGGCTGTTGGATGGTATTTGTTGCATTTTTCGTCAAAAAATTACGAATAATGATAGCACTGTGCGACGGTGCGTTATCATGGTGCAAATCCACGAGTTTTCTGCCCACATTTCTGGTCTCTTTCGGCGAATTGCTTCACGCAAACGTCTCATAACGCCCAAATAATACTCTTTGTTTACTGTCTGGCCTTCTGGCAAAAATTCATGATGCACTACACCGTTGTAATCCATGAAAACCGTCAGCATTGCCTTCTTTTTTGACTGAAAACGACGTGGTTTTTTTGGTCTCGGCTCATTTGGTGAACGCCATTCACTTGCCTGATGTCTGGATTGCGTGTCGTACTCATAAACCCACGTCTCGTCTCCAGTAATGATCCTTTTGATGAATGTGGGATCGGATTCAGCCTCGCAAATCATGTCTTTTGCGACGTCAACACGGTCTCTTTTTTGCATGAAATTGAGGTCTTTTGGCACCAACTTTGCTGCTACACGACGGAAACCCAAATCATTAACCACAATGTCTTGGGCGGATCCATAGGCAATGTTCAAGTCCTCCGCTATTTCTCTGATGGTTAATTTGCGGTTATTGACCAACATTTCTTTTGCTTTATCAATTTTTTCACCGACTTTCGATGTCGATGGTCTGCCACTGCGTTCATCATCTTCGATTGACTCACGACCACTTCTGAACCGCTCGTGCCACTGGTAAACGACCGTTTTTTTTAGAGAATCGTTGCCGAAATACTTTTCCAACATTTCCAACGTCCGTGCGCCACTAAATCCGTTTTTTACGCAAAATTTAATACAAGTTCATTGTTGCAAATTTAAATCCATTTCTGAAATTGTAAAAAATCGCCAACACACACAGAGATAGATGTACTCTTGGCTACGTAACTTTTGCAAATGTCAAGTTATGACACTAAGATTTAAAGGGAATATCAACAACAGATGTACCAATTTAACAAAAAAAAACAGAACTCAAATCGGAACGATGGGAGCGCCACACGGTGGTTATTCCGGGAACTTTTTGATCGAGGTAGTATGTTGCATTTTAAGCTAGATATTTTTGTGTTACACATGTATCGGCAAATTATTTGGTGTAACCGTATCAAGTTGTCTTAGTATCTGTAAATCTTACGCGGGTGCCAGCTTAATTTTTAAATTAATAATCGATTTCGCTGTGAACATCACTCTTCACGGAGGTAGTTGTCAAACTGTTATTAATCATCCAATCTTAGTACGATGACACAATGGTGGAAATGAAAGATTTAACGCGCAATGTCATAGAGGAGTCCCTGTCGGGGAGGTCAATATAAAGGCTCCATTGCCGCTTCTTCCAGTTTTCATACCCTCCGCACTCGTGTGTGCTCCCTTTGTTTCCATGGCATGTCGCTTGGGAAGTGCCCGTTCTTCACGATTTCAAACGACCCAGTCTCACGCACACCACGGTGAGGACCCCGCGACCTCCGTAGTCAAAGAGAAATCGACTCGTCCTCTCACCTTCTCAGATTCATTCGAGAAGCAATTAAGGGAGGCTCCGCCTTGGATACGAAAACTCATTCAGAACGCTCGCCAAAGGAATCACTCCCCGAGTCCGCACGGTCGGGCTGCCCTAGAAAATACCGCCTCCGCATAAAATCATCCGCCTCTCCCCGGAGAAAATTTCTTCCAAAGAGCAAACGAACGCTTCTCCATGCCTTGGAAGTCCCTCGCTCAAAAGAGGCGGTTCACCCCCGTTTCGTGCCGTATTAAGAAGATTAAGATTGGTGAGAGGTAAAGGTTGTGTGGAGCTGGGGTGAGCGAGTGGTCTGAGAAAAGAGATCGCTCTCCGTCGCAGGGGGTTCGTGGGATGAGGAGACGCGGTCGCATCTTTTCTACGGTATCAGTTTCTTCGACGTCGGTTTTCATGTAGACTTACCGTTGGACTTCAGTATCTCAAACTTGCCCGAGTCTATAATTCTCGAGAATTCGAATGAGATTTGAATTATTTCGGTGTTCTTTTTTGTGCATGTTACTAGCCAGATTTATTTAGGAACTCGAAACCGATTGTTTGAATTTCATACTATTTCCCGTAAACCCGTTTCTCTCCTCAATGTCCGAGTGGCACCTAAAACTCGAAGTGACTTTTCGTTAGAGCACGACCGTTTCAGCGTTGTTGGGTAGTGCAAGAAACTTATAGGAAGGATCTGATCTTCTCTGTCACCGAAGCCTTTACGTTTCAAATGAGAGATCTGGCCTCCAACGTTATTCTACCGCTAGAATTGAGGATGACAAACTGTCAAGTGCTACTGTCCAATATTTGTGGAACTACTTATTGCATTGACCTTATTTCAGTTGACCCATAATTTTATGTCTTACTTTCCCTCGCAGTTTGGTGAAATAAAACTTTTACCAATGTACGATCTCCCTGTTTCTCATTTAATCAATTGTAACGGTTCAATACAAGTAGGTATTTTCTCTTACTCAATATTTTTAAACTCGAAGCATTTGTCTATGGACTAGTACCTTATACCTAACGGAGTTTGAGTATATTTAGAGCATTAATATTACCTGCAAGAGTTGGCTCTTATAGGAGCCCAATAGGAAGATCGACTTGTGTCATACCCTTTTCTATGCAGTTCACTATTGACCACGGCCGAGTGGCACCTGATTTTTTTCTCCGCAATGTAAACGTGGTAATGAATAATGGATATTTTATGAATATTGCAGTTTTTCTAGTCCGATTAAACTGTAAAAAAAGATAATACGTTTCCTCCAAGTCAGGATACTGTAATTTCTCCTGGTTCTTTAAAATTGGTGTTATTATTCATTTCTACCTCAACTTCGGTTAGATAGGTTTTTGAGATCCATTTTTGCTATAGCTTCACTCACAGTTATTGTTACCCTAAGGAATCGAGGCGGAGGATTAGATAACTGTTGAAATAGCGAAAGGTTTTCTCAGTTGCTTCAGTGTTCAAATTTGTCAGTATGACATGGGGTATTATTAAGTTATGTCTACTTTGAAAGCTCCTAAACCTTTTCACCCGTTGGTGTCACTCACAAAAAAATCTATCATACTAATATTGTCTCACTTATCATCATCAGCACCATCATTGGTTGCTCTGCCGCGTGTCAAGTTCGCTCGTAGTTGACCTCCATTTCTTCCTGTCTCATTTAAGTTACTTTAAATGACTGAATAGTATCTATCCTGAAATGATTTTCATTTCCCGCCCCTTTGACCTGCCTAACGTGGAAGGGAACGGTGTGAAGGGTCCGAGTAGGTATGAATTATTACGGGGATCACAACTCTCTCTCTCATTTGGCTTGCGATGGATCCTGGAAGTACTCGCTACTGTTCTTTTAAGCCATCTAGTAACGTGATACCAAGTGTTTTTCAACTCCATGTTTAAAATAACATTAACTTGTCCTTAGGCTCTACGTACTTTCAGCCTCCATCAATTCTGTCCGAAATGCTTAAACTCTTCCTTAATCCGCATCGCCTTACCTACGTTCTCCCGTTCATCACCGTCTTCAACATCCCTCCGCCACTCAGCATCTTATTCATCCACTTACGCCCACCCATCACTAGATTCAAAACTATATCTTAGAAATTTGAAACAGTAGTGTCAACAGTGGAGCCACTTGGATCATTCCAGTTGTCCGGACGCGAAAGTAAATTAGTTTTGTCCCACCCCCCACTCCCGCCATTTTGCCAAAATCGGGTAATTTGCACGTGACGAGGCACTTCCCTCCATGGGATATTGTACCGTGCATATTCCCCCCCTCCCCGAAAATCATCCCTTTTGGTTTTGACGTAGAATATGGACAGGCAGGCCCTCATCGAACGCTCAAAGGGAGAGAGCCGGGGAACGAGCAGGTGGATGGCTCATCTGCGCGTGACTGATTGATGCGAGCGGCGGCGCGAGTACGCGGCCAATGTCGAGGGAGAGGCATGGATGATATGGTACAAGGCCTCACTTTCGACGCCCCCCCAGCCACCGCACCCTCTCAATCGCTCGGGCAAGGGTTTGACATCGCGAAGGGAGCATCGCAGCGGTCCCCAGATCCCTGGGGGATGGGGAGTGGGGAGAAAGCTGAATGCCCAAAGGGGTTAGGAGAAGGGGGTCGTGGGAGGATGGCGAGGGGGAAGGGATGGGGTGCCTGTGAGTGCTGTGTCCGGGGGGGGATAGGGAGAGAGAAAGGACGATGGAAGCGCAAAAGGGAACGCAATGGGATTGAGCGGCGTGTTATGAGGGATGGGCGGGAGGCTGCGGGGCGAAGCGTGTGATGCGTGCGGGGGGTGGGGATAGGGGTGTGTGTGTGAGTGGAGTGGGATGAGGGGAGAAAGAATGCGATGAAGGAGGGGTGAGAAATTCGGGGGGAGGGTGGGTGGAGAAGGAATGATCGATGGAGGGAGGGGCGTGGGAGGGGGGATTTGGTCGATCGGTTTATGGCGAAGAGTAGGGGGTCTCAGTGGAGGGAGAGGGAGTATTGACGGCCCCCGGAGGTACGTGGGGTGGGGTTTTGGGGAGGGCGGGAAATGGGAGGGTTCTTTAGTACGTAGTTTCTCAAAGGGATGCCGCCTTTAGCTCCGGCAGGTCGTTACGGAGGCTGATTGGATCGCGGTGGCAATGGCCCAGTGGTGATGGCGGCGTCGGCTCCGCTGGATGGACCTCTTCTTCGTCCTCCCTCAACCATTCTCTCTCTCCCTCATCCCCTCCCCCAACCCCCTTACCCGTTTAGCCCTCCCCTCCATCACCGTCGACCGCCCCTCCACTCCCGATTCTCACCCCTCCGTTTCCTCCCGCGGACCATCCAAAGGGCCACCACCTCCTCCTCTCCAGCCTCCCCATCCGTATTCCATGCCTAATACATCCGCTTCACTCTTCAATCCCACCTTTCTGCGTTTCGCTTTGTGCTCCGCTATCCTTTTTTGTTCTCTCCTTCTCTCCATGTCTCTCTTCTCCCCATGTCTCTCTTCTCCCCTTTAAAGAATTGTCCACGTTCTCGCACATCTCCCTTTTCGTCAAATGCGGCGGGTCTTCTTCTTTTGCTCGGTCCATTTCCCCGCTCACTCCCGTCTCGGTGCGTTCTCAGTCCTTATGCCCGCTCCGTTCCGCACTGCAGTTGAGTGCTCGGCACTACGCGACTCCGCTCTCCCTTCCAAAAGGGGAGAGGACGCTACTCCTCTGTGGACTACTTTCGGCCCGAGATCGGGGTGCAATTGCGTGGAAGTGGAGGCGGTCGCCTGGCTAGGAGTAGATCAAGGCAGTAAGTTTCGGTGCGGCGGGGAAAGTAGGCGCTTGGCCGGGATTTCGTCTCTCAAAGGGTCGAAAAGTTTACGTTGGGCATGCAAGTGGCGAGCGGTTTCCATTCACCAAGTTCGTTAACTATAATCGATGTGCTCACTAAACTGGGTGAATACCAAAAAGAGATTCCGACCCTAATTTGTACCCAAGTGGTGGGATGGAGGCGGTAGCACGTCATCTTTTAAGCCAAAACGCACTTTTGTTTTTCTTTGTCCTATGAGCTATAGGTACATACCTGAAATAAAAATATTTAGGTGAATCAATACGGACAGAAAAGAAAGCAAACGAAGAATTGTTAGACTTGGTGGGGATGAGAGTTGCTTCATGCGACATAATCGAAGAAGGCAAGGGAAGTAGTTAGGGGTGATATTTAGAAAAATTGGAATGTTGAATAATAATGTGAAAGGGGAGAGAATGTCGGGTAAGTCACTTGAGGGAGGAAAGTAATTAGGCATACCACGCGGAGGAAAGTATTTAGAGTAACCAAATATTTTATCGTTATGTATAGTTTCAGGGAATTAATGCAGTGTTCTATTATACTTTGTAAGGTCACTCGCGAGTACCTGGGAATATCAAAAACTGACCTTGGCCCGTGGTCCAATGTTAATACTCGCATCTCAATGTAACATTATGGCGGAGGATTTCTATGTGATTACCTTTGAAGCCTCATGCTTAACTATATGATTTGGTATCGAAAATTAGGACAGTGAAACAATGACATGTCACGTCGCCTCCCCTCACGAAGTTACGATATAGTGTGAGGTCTAATAATTCCGCAGTATCTGCAGACGCGTAGTTCCAAGTTGCTGGCTGCTCTTCCCGTATGAGGGCGTGGTAATCCAGTGGGTTGTATATGACGTAAGTTATAAAATATGCATAAAAATCAGCGTCGATATAATATAATTCATTGCGTGAGTTAATTACCAGGAAGAATATTGGTATCATTGTAAAGATTGCCGAGCAAAATTGGCGCATTGTAAATATGTAGGAAAAAGCAAAAAAATGGCGTTCGACTTTCTTGTCCTATCTTATATTTACTTACTTTTTGTTCTCCTATCCTTTTGTGGGAATCATAGTCTTTTTAAGAATAACGTTTTTAAAGGCTTAATGGCGATTGAATTGGCATCCAGCGACAGGCTGGGAGGATTTTAGCCATTTCTTAGATTCATATCACGATTTGCACGCGTCCCGAAAGGATGGACGTTCAGATAAAATTTTAACGTTTTGAAACTTGCGTGTTCTGTTCGCGTGCTTGGTGCGTGCTACTCGTGCGGTTTGTTTCGTTGTATTTTTCCACGAACGGCAGCCACGCTCCGGTCGATTCTCTCCATTACTTGGGATAGATGAATGGAAGGCTATGATATTTTTTATTGTAATTCGTACGGAGAAAAAGAGTCACTACGTAATTTCGTACTATTTATAAGAATTATTCTACAGTATTGTCTCCGAAAATATTCCTACCATATATCATTATTGATCGAAATACGTATCACCCTGGGCATTAACTATCACCTCTAATTATGAAGTAATATTGCCCTAATCCGGTGGGTTACTGCTAATAATTATTGCAAAACTTAGTTTCTGGTTCGAAAATATTTCCATTTCGGGAACACACCTTACACACAGGTTAATTATGACTCCTCTCGAGTCATAATTAACCTGTGCTCATTGGTTGAATGCGATGCATAGTTTGAATGTCACATGTCTTAGTAAGCTGTACTGAGTTTCGATGGACTTGAGGATTTTTTTCTGAATTCTTGATAATCGGGAAGTGGACGCCCTATATTGTACACCACCTAGGACTTGGCAAAAGTGGAAGCTGACCCTTTTTTCCCACATTTTGAAACTTAAAGGGAGGCCCAAGGAAAATGGACTGTATATGTTCTTCTCCTGCAACTTTTCCCACCCTTATAAAGGGTCGCTGAATGTGGCCCTCGTCCACTTCACCCCGTCTTTTAGTGCACCCTCTGCCCCAACTCCCTTCTCAGCCAGTTATTCCTTTCAACGCAGTCCAGGCGACCTACGGTTTCCCAATTATCCTTTTTTCCTGCACCTCTACGTGTATCTTAACTACTCATATTCTTGCATACTTAGCGTCCCTGCTCCTTACATGCCCTCTTCGTGTAATCCTATTTATATCTCCAGAATCTTGATTTTTCACTGTTTAAAGGAAAGACGCTACGTTAGTGGCACGGAATCGGTGTGGTAATATATGAAATGGTGTTAATTATGAAGTTACATAGGAGCCCTGTGGATAGAGTATTCGGCCTGATCGCCAGAGAGTCAGTTTAGCTTCAGGTGATGACTCTGTACACCCCCACAATCACCAAACCGCGATTTCTCGGGTACCAGTTCTTTCTCGGTAATAGCAAGCACCTCTGGCAATGGCCAGCTCTGGCCCCTCTACCATTAACGTCTGGATTTCACACGTCGTAGGGCTAGGCACGTGTTGATCTCTACGTCTGGATTTCACACGTCGTAGGGCTAGGCACGTGTTGATCTCTACCCTCATCTATCTAACAATCTATCTCACCTTTCTTATCCCTTTCCTTTTTACCTTTTACCCCTTCTTGACTTGTGGCGTTTGACAACTAATTTAATTTGTAATTTGTTTAGAAAGGTAAACTGTATACGGCTATTGGAGTTTTTCATTCATTTAATTTAATCGTTGTATCGATTTCTTAAAATTATTCATGTAGACCCGATCGATTTGGAATAAAGAGCCATGTAGAAAGGAAACGTTGGAGGGCAGAAACTAAATCGGGTGCAATAGTTCACGTGTCTGGAAAGTGTTATTGAGCAAGGTAGGTAAATCAGTGTTGCAAGAATTGCGCTTGGTAAAAGAAACTTTTGCAAAGTGGAAGGTAATGAAACATTTAACCTTATTTGACGGGAATGTTTCGTACAGGTGTGAAGAATAGATAAAAAAACCTTAATGTGGAGCGTAGTTTCGTTCGGCGTGGAAAGTTGGTCTTTGAGGCAATATGATTTGATACTTTTAGATATATTCTACTGTTTCACGCTTCACTTCGTGAAAGAATGATAAGAAGTAGTATCTTCCCCTCCCCGCCCCCACTCTGTCCTGATTTTATATATTTTCCTACTGTTTGTTAAGTTAATGTGTACCTGATGATGTCGCAAGTCGGTGAAACGCGTTTTATCTTATAATAACATCTGTGGAAAAGTAAAAAGTCTTTTTAGTATGATACTTTTAGGATGTGATTGTGGAGTTGGATAGAAAAATGCAATGGACAGGTAAACGGAGAGGTAAACAAAGTTGGAAGGCATGGTAGGGGAGGAGAGAGTGTTATTGGGAGAAACTCAACGTTGGGAGTGAAACTGGATGCATGATATTTTGATTGACGACGGAATGTTTAGCACTGTCGAAGAGGGAAGAATGTTAGGCAAGCGAGGTAGTTGGAGGAAAGGAGTTGTTGGATACGATGAGGGAGGTAGAAAGCATGTGGCGTGAGGAATTGTCTGTGATATAGGTTTTTTTCAGTGTTAAGGGTGTGCTAAAGTGGGGCTAAGTTTAGCAGTGTTTGGCAACGAATAATCGATCTGTATTTGCGTGCACAAGCTTGTACCTGTATATGCAACCTGGGAGAGACTACAGAGGCTCCCTACTTACATCCCCGTCCCCCGACCCTTCCAACGTATCCCGCGTGCGTGTACGTGCCCTCGGCCGCGCGTCCCGTGTTCGATTCACGAGACACGCGCCCCCGGGGGTCTTCCCCCATCTGGAAGTTGCATGCCCGTCGAATTGTTTGCACTCCCCTGTTTGTTCCCGCCGCCCCATCCTTATATTTCTGTTTGGACTCCGGGCGAGTGTGTTGCCGGTGACAGCGATGTCCGTTCGGGCACCTACATACATGCAGCCGTGCGTCGAATGTTCTCGAATTTGTTCTCACTGAACTGCTTCGGGAGGATTCTGCGTCAAGAGTCTCGACTGAAATCTCGGAAGGTCGTGAGAAATCGAGGGTGGCAGCCGAGAACGAGAGAATAGTGCTTTCATTAGTCGTGATGGCCATCACCGAATTAAGTTGTGCGTGAAACGTAGTTGTAAGCCTCCAACGACATCAGCAGAGGCTGATGTCGTTGGAAAAGATCCAGGACATTTAATGATTAAGGAACAAATTGATGCTTTAATTACGTTAATGTCATAAAATTTAATTGATCAATAAATTAATAAAAAAGTTTTAGTGATTTTTTTTCACGAGGTGTAAATCAATTATGTCGGAGGAAATCGTTACGGCATTACCGCAGTGATGATGGTTGCAGAAAAAACGAGTCTTCAGGAATGTATCTGAGAATGGCAGGTCCGAGAACAGACTGGGGAGTAATGGGATACTTCCTCGATACTTATGTCTTACTGGTTTGAAGCCCTGCTGAGGGATATGAGCTCTTGTTTTCCTAAGCTTTTTTTTATTCAGGGCATTGCAGTCTCGTCCAAATTTTTGGATCTTTCGTTACGAAACCTTTCCGAAAAAGTTGAATACGCCGTTATGTAATTTTTTATATTTTTTCATACCAGCGCTCTGGTTACGTGCGTCTGTGCCAATTTCTCGCGCTGAAAGTTGACAAACATTCTTAACCAAGGAGAAATAATTTATTTCATCGAGGTCACCAAGTAGAAAATAAGGGGTAATACATTTTCCCTAAAAATTTAATGGTATTAAAAATCTAAGTTTTCCCTAATTTGACCAAGTGCGGTGTCTTGTTATTGGAAGTTAAATGCATAAATCGGTTGTCTAAACTAGGCCTTTGTTTCCTGGGTTCGCCATTAAGCAGAATGTCGAGAAAAAGTGGGCTCATCCGATTGGCCTGCCAGATTTGTTCAGAGTCACGCGATAGAAAATTAGTGATTGGATATCATATGTGACTTATTGGTGCCATATAATGTTTCTAATGATTAAATATAACATTATTAGAGCCGTAAATTTTAACCGTTAGAATTGTGACAATATTTTGGCATGCTAATTTTTAAAATTGTAGACACCTTCTGGCAAACCCATCCAAAATCCACGCGGTTCAAATTTCTGGTTACTATTAGAAATTATTTTAAGTGGTAAATCGAAGCATAGGGGAATGAACTGCCCCCTTTAGCTTTAAATGCGTGAATTTCATGCCCATAAGGGCTAAATTACTTCTTAATGGCACTCTGAAAACCACCGTTAAGGTGTGTGGCAGCAGGTGGTTATACACCAGGCATGTAACAGTTAAACAACACTTATCGAATTTGGCTTAGTTTTTAGTAACCAAAAATTTTTTCCACTAATTGAGGGAGCGTTAACTAGAATACAGTACGGTATCTGAGCATAGGACACTTTTCTATGAGGTGATAGTAACAAGATCGGGAAAATCTATATTCGCCGACCAAAACCGACCTTTGGTTTAATGACTATGATGATGATGATGGCTCGATATGTAAAGAGCATGCAAAAGTGGGTTTCGTGTCGCTAGTGAATTGACTCTCTTACATCGTATATCACCATTCATCTCCGAGGCAATTTCATTTCTCTCGGTCGCTGGCGCACGCTACGTAGTGAACCCGCGTATTCCAGAGAATCGTTCAGAGATCTCACAAGGTTGTCCTTTCCGATTCATCCCGTCCGGCCCGGGAATCATTTCAACGTTTCTTTTTCACTCCTTTGAATCTTCTCTCCTGTGAGAGGTTGTGTTTGAGTGTGTGTGTGTGTTGCTGTAGCTGATTTAACCGTGTAAAATTCTCTCCCATTAATTTTCCACCTGATTTCCCTCTCCTCCCCATCGGGGCGAGGCGTAATCTTTTTTCTCTCGTCCTTTCATTCTTTCCTTTCCTCGTTTTTCCTTTTCTCCGGCCTTCATTGTGCGTCCTGCCGCTCTCCCCCCCCCTTCCGCCATTCCCTCGTTCGTTCTAATCTCTGGCGAGTTTTAGGTCTCCCCATGCATTGCCGTTTAATTTCGTTTTTTTGTTTGCCGGGGAGGAAAAATGGACACGGTTCAGTTGCCGCGTGTTTGTTTAGATTGGGGTAAAAAGGTATCATTTCACTTTTCTAAGTCCTGTGTGGGACTCATCCGAGTTTGGCACGTAAGTGACCTCCTGTTGGGTTGACATTCCCTGTTGGGTTGACATTCCCCTCTCCCTCCCACCAAACTGACAGGAAGGCGACGTGGTATGCCGACTACTTAGAGAGGAAGTAATATTAGAAAGTGTTCGAGGAAGAGTGGAAACCGACCGGCAGAAGACTGATGGGGGAGCTATTGAGAGCAAGTTGGGAATGTTGAAGGCCGCGTTCCCAGGAGAAACGTTGGATATGTGGAGAGTAAGGAGAAAGATGTTTGACATTTCTGGTGGCAAGAATCGGGGTAAATAACTATAGAGAGCTGTGGAAGAAAAATAGTATGTGATAATGGGTGCTGATGTCATCCACAAGAATGGTAGAACTTCACTGTGACTTGTTATGGTCCCAATCCTCTCTTCACACAGAATCTATTTTCCAACAATCCCTGAGGTACGTGTTTCTCAATGGCGAATTTATGGGTACAGACCGATTTTAAAGAAATCAAAGTAAAGTACGAGAATTATTAGATTCGTATTATTAGATTCTCCGCGATCCAACTCGCGTAACTACCTCATGGCTCTGGGAGAATGATGGACGAATTAGTGATGTAACGCTTGGAAATTGAAAAGCTGACGCGGTGGGGTACCCATGGAAACTCACGCGTTGATAAGCACGCCTTCCTCTCTCAAAAGCTCCAGTTTACGTGTCTTCGCCCTCCGGCCTACGGTGGACATGGGCGTAAATACCCCGCGATCCACCATAAAGGTGCATGGCAGGGGGTGCAATCACCAGTTGGGATGGGTACCAGTGAAAAGGGAAGATATGGGAGAAGAAGGGAAAAGGAAAAAATATATTCTCTAAACTCTATCAAAAAATATGCAAATTTGGATACATGCTGGAGTTCAAAACAAGGGTTGATTCACCTAAAAAATGGTTACTTTTTATGCGAAAAAATGGAATAAAAATGAACCAAACCATTTATACGACAGGCCTCCACCAAAACAAGACAGGTCATGTAAAACTGAAAAATAAAAAGGGAAACTCCACCATCACATGGACATACAGTTAGTGAAAGTCACCAAATAAGATCGGCAGACTTGGCCGTCACATGGTGGTAATCGCGAATATTGGACTTGGATAACTTAGTATCCATCTCTAATAATATGTTCAATTAAACAATACGGTTCCTACAAAACATTATCTTTTAATTACACAATCCGACTTTCACTCCAACCCAACATTGTCCTCATCAGGAGAATCCTTGCTTAAAAACCAAGTTTTGTATTAAAAAAATAGTAGTGGAAATGAATACAAAGTTAATTTTGGCCAATGTGAAGTCCTAAAAATTGGCTTTCGACACATTAATCGCCTGGAACTGAAATCTTGATAATTTGATTTCTTAAGTTACTCTGCGGCGATACATTTCATTGCGACGATCTGGGATTGGAATTTACTTCTGCACGACGTAACCGATTAGGAAATGACACAGAAAGAGAAGAACGAAAATGTTTAGTCGAATTGTCACGGGAAAGTATGAGAAAAAGTAGAGGCATAAGCCACAGTGCAGAAAGTTAATTTTGGGAAGTAGTGCCAATATGCCTATTGTATCCTTTTGAATAAAAGGCGTTGATAAAAATTAAAGAAACGGCATTCGGTGAGTTTTTCCGACGTTTTTGGATTTACTCCAATTTTCGCATCACCTCAATACTTAAGCAGTGTATCTGTGTAAAAGGAGGATTGCCGATGAAAAAAATATGGATTCATTATTTGGAATTCTGGGGACGATCAGACGAAACAGCCATAAACCCGAAGGTCGGTTTGGTAGGTGACGGTATAGTTCACCCAGTACTAAACCCTATACGGCGTGTGAAATTCACACATCGGGGTAGGGGGGCCAGTTCCTTTCCCTGTGCCGGTTATGGTTTCCTCGGAAGACCTGGTACCCGAAAAATCACATAGCTTGGGTGGAGCTACAGGTGCCCAGTGTGCCTTGCCCGGGAATCGAACTCGGGACCCTCCGGTCAGCAGTCCCATGCTCTACCCACTGGACTACCGGGACCCCATATATATATATATATATATATATATATATATATATATATATATATATATATATATATATATATATATATATATTATTTATTAGGTAATCTACCGGTTAAGGTAGGTTTTTGGATGGACAAAATTACTAATTCAACAATTTGTGACCCCCAGCAAAACACAACATCCCACTCTACATCAGGTCCCTCTTCATCTCTGGGTACTTTCTTCCTCCTTTCATCCCGTCCAACATCCCTATCCTGTTCCTTCCCTTTCCTCGTTTGCCTAACATTCTCCCCTCAAGCACAGTCTTTAACATCCCACTGCCGGTCAATACCCCCTTCATCCACTTATCCTGCCTCCATAGGATTTCTCCCAACGAACCCCTCTCTTCGCCCACCATACCAAGTATTTCCTCATTTGTTTTCTTCTCTGTCCATTTCACCTTCTCCATTCTTCTCCACACCCACATTTCAAAAGCCATATATATATATATATATATATATATATATATATATATATATATATACACATATATATTTATATGTTTACGCTCTATGATGTATTTGATGTGCAAATGGAAAATAGAGGTCAGAGCATTCAGTAAATCAGCCTTACTAATCGCGAATAGAAACCACTAAGAATAAGGGCGTGCTTCGATCACTCCTTATACGTCTCTCCTCTCTTAAAAAACTACCTGCTGTGAGATTTATAAATCCTTCGTCCGGTTCTTGATGGAGTAATGTGACAGCGGCTTTTAATATTGACATATTTATAAGTTTCCTGTAAGTCCAACATGGTTATGAAATTTATAATAAATATGACGTTTAAATGTTATGAATATATATTTCTTAATTCTCCGCGGGCATACTCATTGATTATGTATTTATTTTTTTTCACAGGTGAGTGCCTTGCTTCTTCACATCCTGCGAGAAATTTATTTGCAGTCCTGGTAAGATGATCTGCCCTCGAGCCCTTCTATCCGAATATTTTTCTTTTAACTCATCCTTTTCGGTGTCTCTTTGCGTGGCGTGTTCGGTCGAATTGAATTGAAAGTCGAATTGCATGATGTATCCATTCCCATGTTGTTTCATAGACGATGTTTTCATGATGGCAAATATTCGGGCGTTAAACGTGTGAAATTTGTTGACATATTGCTGCTAATTGTAGCATTATGGGAATAATGAGATCGGGGGAACGTGAAGGAGATAATAACTGAATTTGTAGTAGGAAATAATTACTGGTTAATTGTGGTTACTCGTGTCTAAGCTGCTGAATTTATACCTGTAAACATATTATTGGTAATGTTATTTGATGTATTACATATCAATTGAATTCATTCACAATTTTTAGTATTAATTACAATACACATGACGGTCGGTAGGTCTTGTGGGATAAATTACCGCAATGAATCGATTTGAAGGTACTCCCATGTCCCTATCCTGAAAACTTCAGCTTTTCTTGCTGATGACTACAATTTTTCATATCCATTTACTTGTGAGCGTTTTTTGTTGTAACTTTTTTAGCTGTTCATTTCGCTGGGCACAATAAGAACTATATTCCAATGGAGCGCGGGTGGGATAAATTTACTCCTCGTTGCGTAATATTTTTGGCGTGATTGGCCCTCTCTCCCTTGGCGACTTTCGGCAAACCTGGCCGTGCTAATCGACTCCCATGACTTATATTTCATATCTCGATCGTAAAGGTCGTGGAAATCGATGGTAGCTTATTGAATCGCCGTACCTATCTCGACTCCCCGGTGGAATTATTTTTACATGCACGCATGAAATGGTTGGAATGAGTAAATTCATTCCTAATAAAGAATGAATGCGTGCGTACAATCCAAGGAGCCAAATTTAGTCCCGATAATTCAACAGGGGTTTACTTGAATCGTTTTTCGCAATAGCAAGTTCGTGTTTTGTTTGCATGATCTTTCTTCTTTTCGTGGTGGTCTCTTCATCACGAATTTTAATTCTTTTAATTTGTAAATGTATATGAATGGTAGCGGGTGGAATAGTTTATGTATTCTATAGGAAAATGAGTACACTAGTGGGGCCATTTGGAGAAAAATTGCCTTTGTCAAAGATGTATTCGCAAGACGGTTAGAAGTGATGACTGGTACACTGGGTAAAGCTTTGAAAAAAAGATTATCTAAGACTGTTATGGAGAGTAATGTTTTATGGTCGTGATACCTGGTCCTTGGGGCATGAAAATGAGCGTTGATTGTAGGCTTTTGAGATGTAGGTGTGGCACATAATGAAGAAAATAGGTTGGATAGAAGGGAAGGCAAACGCTGAGTTTGAGAATAGGGTGGACGGAGGGAGGAAATTAGTGGGGGTAATCCGAAAAGGGCAGAGAAAATGGATGAAGGAAATGTTGATAGGTATCGTAATGATGAAGATCGTGTTGGAATGGAGAACGTTGGGTAAGCGGGATAGAGGAAGGAAGAGGGTAGGTTTTTTTTATCTGCTCTGAAAAGTGTATTCAATTGCCATTCCTTTTATGAACGCCAGCAATCCAGATGATTACGCTTGGTGTCGTATCACGTCTAGGGGCTGTCCTTAAACTGCGTAAGGGCATTTTCGACTTTTTACCCCCCTTATATATTTGTAAAGGTTGACAAGTTATGAACCTCCTCCCTCCCCTTGTTACATAGTTATAGGTGCTAACATTGATTAATCAAGACGATACTTTTTTTTAAAGAAAAAATATAAGTTTGATGAAAGCGTTTGTGATCATCTACTGATCATTTCAATGACATTTTTTTACTGAAAGGAAATTACATTACAAAAGAACATTTTTTAAATTTTATTGATATGAGACTGGGTACAGTGAACTGAAAAATCAATTTCAAAATGTTTTTATAGTTCGATAGATACTTAAATATCCAATTCCGTCGCGGAATTTCCATGAATGGGCATTTGCACAATTTTTTGCATGGTAATTCAGCAAAAATGACATTCTATCTTCACTACCGCTGGCTGAAATAGTGCAATAATAAGCCTCTTACGTAAGATTCCTCCTGGACCCCCGCTACACCCTCTTTAAGGAGAAGTGAAATTACATACACCTCCCTCTCCTCTCCAAAATCCTTACGTAATTTAAGGATTGCACTCTACGTGTCGACTCGGAGGGATTATGACGTAGGTCTTTTTTCCGTTGAAGTCATGGTGCGCGACGAAAATTGCGCATTTTATGCCAAATGCGCGCCTATTTCAAATGCGTGTCACACAACGACTTTTGACGTGACGCAACTATCAGCGCATTGTTCCACCGTGAATGCTGGCAAGTGGAATCACCGAAATTCGCGCGAAAGAGATCGAAGATCGCAATCGAGAGAGAGAGAGCTGTTTCGTGTACTTGCATGAAGGTTTTCGGGTTGGAGGCGAGAGGGGGTTGTTAAAGAAAAATGGTGCGGATTTTTTCGTCACGCCCTCTGGTATAAATAGACGGTGAAGGAATCTCTATAAATAGATATTACTTTTTTTTGTTTTAATTCAACGCGCGCTTCCCGTTCCGCGGGCGCTTTTTTCTCCATCCTCCCGCCCACCCTACCACCCCCGCCCCCTCGCGTCCCGTGTCCAACCCTCGGGGCTTCCTTTTTCATTTGCTCCTTAAGAAAACCCAATCTCCTCCTCCTCCTTCCCTCCCTCCCTCCCTCCTTCGCCAACCGTTGATTATCCCGCCCTTTCTCCTAATAATTCCTCTCCCATTTCCCCCGTCACTCTCCGTTCTCACGTGTCCTTTCATCTGCCTTCTCCCCACCTTCCCTATGCCCCGCGTCACCGCCCTGCCACCCCGTTTCTCTCTTTCATCCTCACTTCCGTCCTCTGCGCGTCCCTTTCTCTCTCTCCTCCTCCCATCATCCCTGCCACGAAGAGTGGGGAGAGATTCATATCCGCCACCGGGTTACTTAAAGTAGTCGGCGAATCGTCTTCCCTCCTCTTCACCCGTCTCTCACTCACCCTACCCTCTCTCCCTGGGTTCTCCAATCCCTCTTGTCTCTCCCTCTGTATTTCCTTCTCCGTCTCCAGGCCGTATGTTTTCTTTCGCCGGAAACGGTGCCCGTTCCTATTTTCAACGCTCCCACCCCATTGATCTCCTACTTCGATCCCCCACATCCTGTTAGTCTTCTCCCTCCCATCCCTTTCTCTCCCCCCCCCCCCGTGGGGCTCTGGGGAGTCAAGTCAGTCCGTCAGAGTGGGTGGGTGACTTACGTACCAGGGCGGTTCCGGAGTTACGAATTTAGTACTGGAAATAATGGCTCTGGGTGCTAGAGTTTTTTTCTCTTCTCATAGCTGGTGTCCTTGCGGAATCTCCGTAGCGGCCTGAGGGTTAGTAATCGGCGAAAAGGCGTTATGTACGGTGTCACTCTATAGTCCGTTCCATTTTTTACGTTTATTTAGGAAATGCAATACGGGACATCGAAGACAACTTTAGCACGTAACTCCAAGTATCTTTCTTTATCTCTCTATTTGATAGCATCATTTCAGGATCCCTGGGACTGCTGATATATATTCGCGAAAACCATTTCTTCTATTATTCCAAACATCTCTTTATGCTCGTCTTCTCCATCAAATGAAATGCCAAAAATCAATTGTCAACCTCAATATTATAATCTGACATCACAGTGCAGTGCAGTCCAACTGCTACGGCTCAATGCATGAGCGGCTTCTCTAGGAAATATTTCTGTCTTTCGCCTAAAGGTTTTGCGGATGCCTGGGATAGGATCAAATTTGTCCGAGAAATTATCGCTGTTTCTTGGCGCCATATGCCTTCATTTCTACCTGGTTTCTCGAATTTTTAAGCTAGCCAATTAATCCAATTCTTAATCTTGAGGATTGTTACGGCCGTGAAGTTAATCATCCGTCTTACACTGTTCAGGGAGCCTTCATGGCAGGGAATAACTGCTCTAGATGAAAGTCAAATCTGCGCATTGAGCATTCTGGAGCATGTGCTGCATGCACGAGGTCAATACAGGTGAGGATATAATTTTAAAAAATGGGAAATATCGGTGAAGTTGAAAGTTGGTCTTGGAAAACATGGAGAGAATTGGGCAATACTAGGATTTTGAGAATCATCAAAAACACCCCCGTGGTAATTAAAAAGTTCTGTCAATTGGGTAGTTTATCACTAGAAAGCAGTCTAAACTAATTATTAAATAATAATTCAATAATTCTTCATTCTCCATGGTGATAATGTCGGTACTAAAGTTCTAATTAAAGGGGATTTGGCTCTCTCTAAATTTTTATGATGATAAGTATAACTTTCGGTTTGGCAACCCTAGAAAAGTCATGTAAATTTTTGGATCCGGAACAGTTTTACCATACATCAAGATCAATGAATTTTTAAAAAAGTGTTACTGATGGAAGGGACAGAAAGGCGAATTATTCCTTTTACTTCGTGTTAATTGAGAAAGTATCAGGATATGGTGTAATGCAATCCAATATTGCCACATTATTAAAACCCTGATTTAATGAATCAATGCATGCTTCCTCTTGGCATTCATTGTGGATAGATAATCATTTACATTTGTTAGGCCCGTTATCGTTGCATTAATGGACTGAAAGGTCTATCAAGTGAGCAAGATAACGGAAAAACGGAAATTTTTGGCAGCAAGATTTGTAGTGTGTACCTCGGGAAAATGTTTTTCAGTAATACTCTTCCCAGGTAGTGTGCTGTTACTTAAAATGACCGGGGCTCATCCCATCCCTTGCCACATTTGGAAGAAATAACAGTATTATAATCACAGAGGTAGCGGAAGGGAAGAAATTCTGACGCGGACTTTAAATTTATAAGAGGCATTCGTTGCTGTTCATTTGCATAAATTAGTGAAAACACCGTGAAAATGTCGGTTTCAATGAAGAAGGGCGTCTTTTGATAATTTGATAAGACGGCGTAAATGCTAATTGGTAAGCTGCGTATATTTTAAGTCGCCAGAACTATGTTCCCGTGTCAATCGGGAGTGAGCATCAGTAAGGGGGAATGTTCATCAGTTTTATGCGTTCGCCGTTGTGCCTCGGGGGGAGTTATTTAGCATCCGGGTGGGCCAAGTGCATAATTGGCCAATTAAAACGCTCGACAAGGGGTCGCCGCTGCGCAAACCGGCCCGTGGGAACCCTGAGTGCATATCTTTATTTTTTTAAATTCTTTTCGTTCACTTCGGGCACTAAATGTTACACCTGCCGCGAGCAATTTTTTTCCAAACCCGTTCGCCGATTGTTCCCCCGTTGAAATTTCCCGTTACTGCTCTCTCGCCGACGCTTTTCCAAAAACAGCTTTGGTGTACCAACGCACAAAATGTCGCGGTGGCTGAAGGATGATGAATTGTGAGTAGGTATGTTAATTATGTACCACCACCGCGGGGCATCTTCAATCCTTATTGCTATGGGTTCCATTCGCATTGCTTACCTCCTCGACCCGAATTTTTATTATATTCGCCCACAGTCTTGGAACGTATTTCCTCTTCCTTTGTTTGTCCCGCCGTCTCTTCTCTTCCCATTCACCGTTTGTTATTCGTCCTCCGGCCTCATAAGGTAATCCTCATTTTGCATTGTGTATTATTAATCGCTCTCGTTGTCTGTTGTGGAGTTTGTCTTTCGTATCCACGTGCAATCAGTGGGTACCAAGAAAGCTACCGCTTCGATGCGTGACAGAGATGGTGATTCCACACCAGGATTGCATGACACACTTTACCCATTACAAAGCCTTAGGAACTACCGGAGAGGTTCTGCAATGGAAACCGTGGAATTGAGTGTTCCTAAAAACTTAACAGACACTGCAATATGCAATGAAATGTATTAATGTCAAGGTGAATGATTTTTACACTGAGATAATGTTGCACTATACTGCAATATCTAACTAAATTTATTGGTTTAGTATCTAAATGTGGAGGTTTGTAGCAGGCTTTAAAATTTTCCTTTTAGTAAATTTCTCTCCGACTCCATGATTCTGGTTTTTTCTGTCACCATTGTTTTGCCGTAATGTTAGAAACTATTGGTTGTTTCAACTGATAATTTTAAATTTTTGAACCGAGAATTGAACCACTACAAATTTTCAAACCGGTAATTTTCTAATACGGTAAAATCAATCTGTCTCAAAATTGGACCTTTTTATACGTTGGAAGAAGCCAAAATTTTAAAACCGCCAGGAGAGTTTCGAGTGCAATATATTTCAGGACGTAATTTATCATTTTCATAGAATATTTTTCCTCATCATTCTCTTACTAATTCAAATACTTATATACCAATTCAAAGTATGTTTTAGTTCTCCCACGTTTGAGGCTTGAGATTCGCGTAGTTGGTATGTTGTGATCTGTTATTATTAGGAGAAGTTCAACTGCTCAGGGTAGATTTTTGATGGACTCTGGCACTGCACGCTAATGTGCTCCTAAACTCTGACTAATACGTCACAAAATATACTTAAACCTCGTGATACACATTTCAAGCACTCGTATTTTTGCTCTGCATACTTTCTGTCTCCCTGAATTTCATCCAAAATGCCTAGTCTTTTCTTTCCTATGCCTCGCTTTCTCAGCATTCTCCCCTCAAATAAAATCTTCAGTATCTCCTTCATCATTTTACCTGCCTTCTTCGCATTGCTCTCTGCAGTCGTCTCTACATCACAATCATGTGTCGAATTTCTCTGTTTGTTTTCCTTTTCGTCCATTTTTTTCTGAATTTCTCCACACCTACATCGTGATTAGTCATTTAAAACCATTGGGGTGTGGAAGCTATCCATGAATCTTAGAAGGATCTTCATAGTGGGCAGTGAAAACACTTTGTAGTGTTACGCACGATTTATCAGCAACCAATCTATGCCAACGTCTTTAGTGCATAATTTATTAGAAAGCATATCAATATCTGATATGTCTACCTTGAAAATAACTTTGAAATTGATTAGTTTGTAATAAATTGTGCGGAACTGTACGCAGTTTTTTTGCCCTTTCCCTCAATGGTCATTCTTCGATTCCACAGATCAGGGCCCAATTCAATCAGGTCTGTTAATGTTTATTTTGTTATGACGTAGAGGGGAGCGGTTGTGGTAATCCTCTTCCCATGGGGACATCTGAAGCCGTTCATTCCTTGTCCACTCTTGTCTGCCATCTCCTCGTGAGTTTTATTTTGAGTGCTGAGAATTCCGCCACCGGCCGTCGTTGACCAGGGCTGCATTCCTGTCCCCCCCTCTCCCCTTTTCTTTCCCCGCCCCGACGCCTCCCTGCCCGTTGTTTCGCCCCTTCGATCACTAAGGGGACCCTCTCGCGCGGCGGAGGAAGACGCTCCAGCTGCGACCGAGTGGGCGGCGGGAGGAGGAATGCCGCCGAAACGGGGAGGGGAGGCTCTCCATTGGACCCGTCTCGGCGCCCCTCGACAATTTTCCCAGTGTATGCAAAACTGAATGGCGGAGGAGCAAGGGCATTTGGTACATAAGCATGAGCATTAAATACACTGATATAGTTTCCGTTGCCTCCACTGTGGGGAAGTACAATTATTAGATTTTTTAATATAATAAAAACTGCAGATTTCACAAAATATTAACCATATAAGTATATATACATAAAATACTTGTATACATTAATTTTACTAACGAAGGCAAACCGGAAATAAAAAAGTATTATTGCGTATAGAAGATGAATTTCACATGGTTGACTAAAACATTGACATGGATGGAATTCTTTTGATCGGAACAAATTTCTCCAAAGCTAGTGGGTAATGAGGCGAAACATTCAAAAACATTCCGTTGACATGTTTTCCCGAGATTTGTAATGGCATCGCTTTGCTGTGTTATTGTAACATTAATATTTTTCTCTTTTGCCCCTTTTTGCATGTCTAGTAAATGTATATGTACAATAAATTGTATGTCTAGTAAATGCATATACCTGTATGCATTTGTATGTCTAGTATATGCTCGTTTAGCACACGTCTCTCTAATTTTGAAACGCTAATAAAAGAGTTTCGAGTTTAAAGTCTTAGCACTGGACCGCTAGGTATGCGCTCTACTGCTCTGTATCGACTGGTATTTTTATTTTCAATCGCTCTTTCTGTTATCAGCCGAGAATGTTTATGCAAATTTGAATATTTGATATTCCATTTAACATAAAGAAACGTGATATGCGTAATGAAAATCGTCGTTCTGATGAGGTTGGTGAGGTGTATCGAGAAATATCGTTATCATACATTGAGAGGCAAGGGCAAGACATATGGGTACACATGGAGATATTGTCTTTGCCGTCGAATGCACAGCCGTGACAGAAATATGATAAGCGATGACTGTGTTGTTGCTGTGATGTGATGCGTAATGCCGTTCATTCACGTCGCCGTGCCGATAGATATATGGACCCTAGCGATTTTTAAATATGATCGTTCTGCCTTGTTTAAATTCAAGCATCGGAATGCTCTCCGGGGAGCACACCTTCGTCACGTAGGAAAAACCTCTCTTCCTTGACGATTATTGGGATCTCATGGTGTGGTCCGCCTTGGTTCACTCCTGCCGCCTGCCCTCTGCGTCAATTATTCTTGAAATATTACTCTCTTGATACGGATTTCGGTAATGCGGACGCATGGCACCCGCCTTTCTCTTGGAACCCGTCACACTTGACGTCTCACAAAGGCGCTTGAACGAAAGAGGTCAAGGCGGGAGGAGGTCCATGCTTCGGTGTGTGATGCAGGACGGGCGCACAACACTAGTCAAATCATCGTCGTCGAAGAATTTTAAGTACTTTTCAATCGTATTGTATTATTTTTTAGCTTCATCTATGTCAAATGCTTAAGGTATTAATACGGAGAATGGATTGTTGAGCCTTTCAAATCCGTTTCCTTCCCAGATAGGTCGTCTTTCCCTATGAAGTCCTTACAGGTATCTCTTCTCTGTCAGTTTTACGATTCCGTTGTGACCACGGGCCTTCTCCACTCTACAAGCAAAGGGCGGACGGGTGGGAGAGAAGGAACCGATTCAGGTGGGTCCAGGGAGGGTTAGGTTGATGCGAGGGATTGACAGTTGTATTTTGATACGCGAGGATAGGAAAAGCCGAGCAGCGTAGTGGTGGATAGGGAAATGTTGATGATTAGTTGTTTAACCGTCACATCGAATATAGAATGCTAAATAGATCATCCAAGAGGTTTTTGATGAATCCGTGAATGTTAAACTGTGCCACTTGGGTAGTTCAGCGGAGTTCACCGTATAGTATTCTTAGTGCCTGTCGTAAGGCGCTGGCTGCATGGAATATCATGTGAAGGATGTTTATAAACATATAGCGTAGATGTTGCTGTGTACGTTAGGAACCGTTATCGTTTTCCACAACCTCTACCCTTGAGGACCACTTTCTTACCATTCCACTTTTATATTCTCGTCGCTTCTTCATGAACTTCTTTTACCATTGACAAAGATGGTAATAAATAACATCCAAGGGAAGTTCCAAGAAACTGCGGTAGATGACGCAACAGTAACTTTTAACGGAGTCATCCGCTAATATGCATTTCAATTCAACAATATCAGAGTGTAAAAATCATTGTTTCAAAATCCAAGGGAAGGTTTTAATATTTACTCGATGGGGCGTGCAAGAAATAAGCCGTTCCTGAGTGATGAAAATTGTTAGTTTCCATGCTGGTGGCTGAAAGGGCACAAAGTAAGAAGCTTTTTTCCTATGATTCTTGCACTTTGGGGTAATCATCATCAGTATTACATTCTGAAGATTGGTTTATTGCAGCCATCTACTACTTCTATTATTCCCATTCCAATGCTCATTGGATTGCTAATTCTGAAGATTGGTTTATTGCAGCCAGCTATTATTCCCTTTCCATTGCTCTTTTGAATTGCTATTCCGGATAAATCCACCATCGATTCCCCTATGCATATTTCCCTTGGGCCTTAATTCTGTTTTTCCTGCTCTCATACTGCGTTCCTAACAAATAAATTTCGGGTACATTATAATAATGCATAATAAAATATCTGTTTGTCTCAAACTATTGTCTGTTCCATCTGGTTCTTCTCTTCCGTCTCGTGTTGTCAGTTAGTTATTTCTTAGGATAGTTTATTTCTCCTTTTCTGTTCCGTATAATTCCTTGTTTCTAATTTTATCTGCCCATTTGATCCTCATTATCCGCGCCCATCATTAGAGACATACGGCTTCTCATCCATGGGTAATTTCTCAAAAACCAGAAGAGCTGAGAAAATTTCTACTGATTCCCTAATATTTTCTGCCGTATTGCCCCCGTATCCGAAGTTTTACGGCCCCTATGCCTCTCTTTCGTGGCCATCAATTATTAGAAGTCATGTATTATTGTAGGCTATAAACTGAACGGGTCATTTACACCATTAAGGATCGGCGGGAAGTGACAACCTTTGCGGTTCTGAGGCCCTTTCCCCCAATCACTGCTATTTTCTTGCGCCTTACTTTTATGGGAGGGGAGAACTGAGGAGGGTACTTGTCTCCGGGTCAGCAAGGATGACGCGCTGGTGTGCAGCGCATGGACAAATATCACTTGACAGGCTGAAAAAACGTTTGAAATCACATTTTTTCGAGTGTGTCACATTATTTTTGCCTTTAGTGGCTCTGAAGTAACCTCCTCGCATGCTCGTCAGAGGTAGCGGGTTCGATTCTCGCCTGGATGAGTTTTCCTCCAAATATAAGAATATGGCGTTCGTAATTGTCCATATTTTTGGTGCTTCTATGTAAAAGGCGAACGTTGGCTATTTTGTGTCATCGCTAAAAGTAAATTGAGTTCCTCGATCAAACGCCAAACAGGCTTAAGGTACAAATATCATTCCATAGAGCACGTGGGAAATCTTCGGATTCCTTCGCTCGTGGAGTGGGGGGTCATGGATCAAGAAGAAGGGATTTGAGGGTAGGTGACGTTTGAAGGGTAGGACTAAGTGGAGTTTATCGCCGTGTCGGTGTTTGCTTGCTCCAGCTAGGGATGAGGGGAGACAGTTCCCCTCTCTGGGGAGGGTTTCCTCCGAGACGAACGGAAGAGTGGACTTAAATGTGTTCTTCGCGCGGCACCAAGTTGAAATACGTGCCATTGAAATAGCTCCTGCCATCTTAACCGCCAAGATGAGATTAGAATTCGTATCCTCGGCGTAGGAAGCCTGGACAGGCTAGCGGTTAGCAACTGTTATGATTCTCTGTGATGCTGACGTGTTCAAGTGTTTGATTTTGTCGTTAGAATCCTTTTTTGATGGGTAATACATAAAACGAAGCCACTGTCGTATGTGTGGCCTCGTTATGAAACCCGGATTTGAACTACCATTGCTTCAAAATTAATTTTGACAAATGCCATGTAGTACTTCAGAGAAATTTAGTTTTCTCCATATCTTTATGTGGACTGAAATAAAATCACAATTTATTTTGTCACACTTTATTATTCGCTAATATATATATATATATATATATATATATATATATATATATATATATATATATATATATATATATATATACATATATATATACATATATATATACATATATATATATGTGTATATATATATATATATATATATATATACATATATATATACATATATATATATATATATATATATATATATATATATATATATATATATACACCCACACACACACTCATATATACAGAAACAGATATAAGGAAAGGGGATAGGAACACACATAAAGGACGAACACAATAGAGGTGGGGAAGGCGGAATCGAACGGATCACAAGAGTAAAAATATTTCCTTGACCGGGACTCGAACCTCGGATCTTTCCACTTGCCGGGCGGATGCTCTTAACCAATTGAGCTATCGAGGAAACGTAATTTACCCTGAGATCCGTGGGTCTAATATGTCGACATATTAGACCCACGGATCTCAGGGTAAATTACGTTTCCTCGATAGCTCAATTGGTTAAGAGCATCCGCCCGGCAAGTGGAAAGATCCGAGGTTCGAGTCCCGGTCAAGGAAATATTTTTACTCTTGTGATCCGTTCGATTCCGCCTTCCCCACCTCTATTGTGTTCGTCCTTTATGTGTGTTCCTATCCCCTTTCCTTATATCTGTTTCTGTATATATGAGTATTTATTCGCCGTTTGGCGGGATTTCGTGTTTGAATGTGTGTGTGTATGTATATATATATATATATATATATATATATATATATATATATGTGTGTGTGTGTGTGTGTGTGTGTGTGTGTGTGTGTGTGTGTTATTATTATTATTAGGTAATCTACCAGTTAAGGTAGGTTTTTGGATGGACACAGCTCCGAAATAAATATTTTGTGACTCCTAGCAAAACATCTACATCAGGTCCCTCTTCATCTCTGAGTACCTTCTTCCTCCCTTTATCCCGTCCAGCATCCCTATCCTGTTCCTTCCCTTTCCTCGTTTGCCCAACATTCTCCCCTCTATCACAGTCTTCAACATCCCACTGCCGGTCAGTACCCCCTTCATCCACTTTTCCTGCCTCCATAGGATTTCTCCCAACAATATATATATATATATATATATATATATATATATATATATATATATATATATATATATAGTACAATACACAGTAACACATAATATAGAAACACAAAAAAAGAGAGAACACTCACACGTATTTTCTTGATATTTCGACGGAAACAATCCGTCTTCCTCTGAAGTTTCCTTCATTACTTCTACATCTTCAGAGGAAGACGGATTGTTTCCGTCGAAATATCAAGAAAATACGTGTGAGTGTTCTCCCCTTTTTTTGTGTTTCTATATTATGTGTTACTGTGTATTGTACTATTCGGCACTTCCGTGTTACGTCTATGAAAGCATATATATATATATATATATATATATATATATATATATATATATATATATATATATATATATATGTATAAAGGAAATATTTTTACTCTTGTGATCCGTTCGATTCCGCCTTCCCCACCTTTATGTGTGTTCCTATCCCTTTTCCTTATATCTGTTTCTACATAAATGAATATATATATATATATATATTTTTTTTTTTTAAGGTAATCTACCGGTTAAGGTAGGTTTTTTTGATGGACACAACTACCAAACAAATATTTTGTGACTACTAACAAAACACAACCCTAAATTCTACTCTACACCAGGTCCCTCTTCATCTCTGAGTACTTTCTTCCTCCCTTCATCCCGTCCAACATCCCCATCCTGTTCCTTCCCTTTCCTCTTTTGCCCAACATTCTACCCTCTATCACAGTCTTCAACATCCCACTGCCGGTCAACACCCCCTTCATCCACTTTTCCTGCCTCCATAGGATTGCTCCCAACAAACCCCTCTCTTCGCCCACCATACCAAGTACTTCCTCATTTGTTTTCTTCTCTGTCCATTTCACCTTCTCCATTCTTCTCCACACCCACATTTCAAAAGCCTCCAATCTACGTCTATCCTCCTGCTTCAATGACCACGTTTCCGCGCCGTACATAGCTACGCTCCATATCAAAGTTTTTACGAGTCTTTTCTTAACATCCTTACTCAAAGTCCCCGTCATCAACTCCCTCCTCCTCGTGAAAGCCTCTTTGCCTAGCGCAATTCTTCTCCTTACGTCCCTACTACTTTGACCGTGTTGGTCCAAAACACTACCGAGATACGTAAACTGTTCTACCTGCTCTAGTTTTTGCCCTCTTACTTTAATGTTAAGATTAGCCTTTTTCTTTCTAGAAAATCGCATAACCTTTGTTTTATTAATGTTGATTCTCATCCCATACCTGTCGCACTGAATTTCCAATTCACTAAGCAATGCTTGCAGCCCCTTGGCTGACTGACAAACTAAAGCTTGGTCATCAGCAAACCTAACTGATTTTACGAATCCCCCGCCCACTTTCATTCCTACCTCGAGTTCTTCCCATGCCTCTTTGATCATTTCCTCTGCATACAGGTTGAACAGCAACGGTGATAATGGGCAACCCTGCCGTACACCCCTTCCTAACACTGCCCATCCTGACTCCCCGTTTCCCACCCGCACCTGAGCAGTCTGAGACATGTAAAGGTTGCGGATTAGCCTCCTTTCCCTCCAATCTATTCCTATTTTCTGCAATATACTCATTAGTTTTTCCCAATTCACTCTATCAAACGCTTTTTCGAAATCTACGAAACAGGCAAATACCTCCTGGTTGTGTTCTATATTCCTCTCGATTAATAATCTCATTACTGCAATGGCATCACGCGTACCTCTCCCCTTCCTAAACCCAAACTGATCATCCCCTAAGTAATCATTTGCCCTACTCTCTATCCGTTTGTTTATGATCCTGAGAACAACTTTAGCTGCGTGGGATATCAAACTAATTGTCCTATAGTCCTCACATGACGTGGCCTTTACCTTTTTCGGAATCGGAACTAAAACTGCTCTCACAAAGTCTTCCGGCCAGATTCCCTCCTCATAAATGCTACGGATCAGCCCATATAGCCTCTTCCTCCCACATTTTCCTAAGCATTTAAAAAGTTCCACGGGAATGTTATCTACCCCCACGGCCTTATTTAGTTTCATCTCCCTTAATGCCCTTTCTATCTCATTGTCTAGTATGCCTGGACCTAAGCTGTCTTCCTCTACGTCATTTTCTTTTTCAATGTCTAACTTTGTTGGTCTGAGTTCTTTACTATACAGTTCTTCTATATACTCCTTCCATCTCTCTTGGATCTTTCCTGCGTCAACTATTACCTTACCCGCTTTATCTCTAACTATTAGCATAGCTCTTCCTTTCTTACTTCCCGATAACGATTTAACTTTGCGGTACAGCGCACCGATTTCGCCCTTCCTCTGGAGACTTTCCATATCCTCGCACTGCGTCTTCCACCATGCGTCTTTTGCCTTATTTGTTGCCCGCCTCAATTTATTGTTCAATTCTTTGTACTTCATTTTGCCTAATTCTGTATTTATATTCTTCCATTTTCGCCGCTCATCCATCTTTGTAATCATCTCATCCGTGATCCATGGTTTCCTAGTCCTTTTAGCGTTAACGGTTCCAATAGTGTCTTTTGCGGCTTTAGACAACCCTTTTTTGATCATTTCCCATTTTTCTTCGATAGTAATAAGCCCTTTACCATCCTCCATTATTTTCTCTACCGCCTGTTTGTATTCCTTCCTTTTCAACCCATTTAATGCTTCTACATTCCATTTTCTAACTCGCCGCCCCTGCCTTATCTTTTTGAAACGTACGCTACATTTCATAACAACTAAATTGTGGTCTGAGTCCGCATCCGCTCCCGGAAAGCTGTGGGAATTTATCACACTATTCCTAAACCTGTGTCTAACCAGGATATAATCTAGCTGATATCTTCCTGAGTCACCTGGCATTTTCCATGTATACCTGCGTCTTTTGTGGTGTCTAAACCAAGTGTTGGTGATGACTAACCCCTGTCTCCTGCAGAACTCAACTGCTTTCTCCCCGCGGTCATTCCTCGTGCCTAAACCGTAGTCGCCCACCTCATCACCATCTCTTCCTTCGCCTACCGTCGCATTCATGTCCCCCATCACTATCAAATGTTTCCCTGCTGGAACACACGCGATCATGTCCTCTAACTGATCGTATATCTTATCGACCTCTTCTTCCTTATGGTTGCTCGGTGGCATGTATACCTGAATAATAACTAAGTTCGTCGGTTCTGCTTTTATCTCCACTAGTAGTATTCTATCCGTTACCTGCTCTATGTTGACTACGCTTCTTCCTACCTCTTCATTTAATACTATGGCAACCCCTCGTTGGCTCTCGTCCCCACCGCTGTATATTATTCTATACTTATCACTCCAGTAGTCCCCGCTATCTTTCCATCTCACCTCGCATATACCTAAAATATCTATATTTCCCCTTTCCATCTCTCGCTTAACATTCTCCAATTTCCCTGTCCTCATCATTGTCCTAACATTCCATGTTCCAATTCTAACTAATTTGGTCTTCTTCTCCTGCGTCTTCTGTCCTGCTGCTGCTGGTTTTCCTTTGCAAGGGTTTCGTGGGATGACGACCGCGGAAGCCTTGCCTCCCCCGCTGCCGGGCACGACACACGGCCGATTGGGCCGAGCCCCGTGGTTGCCAGGACTCAAAATATCTCTATTGTCCATCATATTTTTCTAGGGAATGATAATTGAGGTGGTTTCCCGTTGCCTTCCTCAATAGTGTTTTTAACGTGACACCATCACTTACTGGCCGCCCCACTGGGGTCAGACGCCATTGCAGCCGCCTCACTGAGGAACAGACGCTGCGTGGACTACCTTTCGTCTGGCTCCTAACCTTCGACCTATCTGGCATGGGTGACCCTACCAGGAGCAATAATTATTACTCCCGCCAGCACAGCTCTAGGGGTCATCGGAACGCACAAGCCCTTCCACCACGTCAAGGTTGTAGTCCGGGGAGGGATATATATATATATATATATATATATATATATATATATATATATATATATATATATATATATATATATATATATATATATATATGTAAACACCATTCTCTCTCATTCTTAGTCCTTGCTCGTCTTCCGTTACTATCCGCGATGTAATTGCGAATATCTGTTTGGACGGAGGTCTCTACTTTCAAGTGCATGGATGCCTTTTTTCGGAGCTGCGAAAGTTCCAGGAACATCTCTTTATAATCCTCTCCCCCCCCCCTCTTTCTCTCTCTCTCTCGGAAATGTCGATGACGGACGTGAGAATTATTTTGGCAGGAGGACAAGCGAAGGAATGGGGGAGGGGGGAGGTTGAGGGAAGAGGGTGTGGAGAGAGCGAAGCGGACGTGCCCCACGGTCGTGCTCCCCTACGCGCGCGCGTGCTTCGAAAGAAAATCCGCGAATGATCGCACGTGTGTCGTTCCAAATGGTCACCTCGAAGCCGGATGGATAGGTACATTTTAAGTGAGCTGAAGCCCTTTCTTCCGGTGTCGTATCGCCTTGGAATTTTTTTTCTTCTGCCAATCCTTGGTCGTGGTCTGGTCAGTCTCAATGTGATGGAGCTTTTGCGTTCATCTTACCGCTAAAGGCAGTGGGAGGGAAATACGGAATCTCAGAGCTCTCTTGTTGGCATTTAAAACAAGGGGTAGTGAGGAATGGAAGATAAGTTTTGCAACTCTTGGTGGAAGGAAAATTAACTGGAGCTTTAGGAGGAAAATGATAGTGTGCATCAGTAATGCACAGACTTTGATTGTCAACCGGCTGCGCTGTGCATAGTTCCCTGGCTTCTTTCAGAAAAATTGTGTAAATGCTCATTTTTTTGTGCATTTGAACTATTTTGTTAAATAAGAGGGCAATTAAAGTAATTGATAAAGTCACTTTTAATGTATTTTATTTCTTTATTTCAGGATATTAAAACATAACTACAAACGTATTTATTTATTATTAAAATGCAAAAGAAAGGAGTTAAATTAGAATTTTCATGGAGCTCAATCGAAACATCGACATCAGTGCGCGCTGGCCGCGTGTTGTACACTACTGGTGGTGATAGTTAATATTTAATCCGTGGATTTTCAGTCAATGTTTTGTCAAAACTTGCAATTTTAGGACATTAAAAAACTGTTAGAAGTGCTATTTCTGGGCTTCGTAAGTTATACTTCTCATTGCATAAAAGCCTTGTATTTATTCATTATGGGGGAATTATGTGGTTTACCAAAACCCATGTTATAGACGACGCCAGGAAACGAAAAATAGTTTAATGTTTAGAACTACAAATTCCAGTTTTTCGATATTAGCCTCGCTAAGTTATCTCCCTTAGCGTGGTACCGGAATCGACGCCGTTGTTGCATCTTTTATAAGAACGTTCTCTTAAATAAATCCTTAAGAGGTATAGATTAGATGCGGAGATTAACTAATGGGAACATTCTGCTGCAGAATATGGTATTTTCCAGAGACCATATTTGCATATTTCATAGCAAGAAATCATGCATTATTGTCTTTGCAGATTTTTAGGAAATGTCCATGTTTTGTAATGTCAGAAGAAGTCCCTACTTCCGACTTTGTTTCTCCTTTAGTTTCCCCTCCTTTGGGAATTCGAATAATTTTTTACTCCCTCTAAAGCTTGTGCATACAGTTTCCTGAGGCATGGGTCTAAATTCGTGTGTTGACCACTCTTTAATTCTCAAATTACCATAGTGACGACTATTTGGTACCAAAGATCAGTATCCAGGTCCAAATTCGCGGGGATGGTCTTGAACCTGCTGACGTGCTCGCCACTCGGGTAAGCCGTCACTTGGTGTTCCCGCAGTCGTCCATATGTATCACCATCGCTTTTCACGGAGTGCATAATATAGCGGCGGCGTTTATTTTAGATGCGCACCGTTCTTTATAAACTATTTACCACTTGGTTCGACGGTCCTCATCTGTTTTGTCATCCATGCCCGACGACATTCATGAATGGCCCCTGAAAAGAATTACCGTAAATCCCCATGCATGCGGGCCAATCATCGCTGGAGCGCAGTTGGGTCCGTTTGCCCCTTTTGCATAAGTCCCTGAACCCTCTTGTGCGATGTGTTCCAGGCTGAGTGTCGCGAAATTACCAATTCAAAGAGATGCAAGAGTTGATGCGTAATATGGTGGAATAGAGTTAATAAATGATTACTCTAAAATTGGAAATTTTGGGTTGTGACTACGATTGACCGAAAGGTTGCTTGTAGGGACCAGGGGACAGGAAATCCCTGGTCCGATAACTTAAGGTCGTAGCCCCTACCTCCGAATTAGATGACATGAGAGTTGGAAATAAATGCATCTTAGAACTACAAGAAGAGAGTTTTGTATCTCTTTGGGTTGAGAGCCTCTGAAGTACTCGAAGAAAACTTTTCCAGTATATATCTACTCCACTGTATTTTTTGTGGTAGGTGGATGCATTGTTTTTTTTCTTTTCTCTAGTTCTTTTAGTAGTGTGGTGGTGCACTCAATTCTGGGATCCTGGATAAACTGTAGAAAGTACTGCTCTGCACTCCTTGACTTGTGAACTGTTTATAATGTTGCTTTTGTGAGCAGTGTCATAGTTCTCTTCAAAGATTAAAGAGGAATGTGCCATGGAATATCGCATCTATTGCTGTTGTAGAGAAAAATAATTTAGACGAAGTTTTACCCACCTCTGGTGGGTAAGGGGTTGGGTTGCAAGGGTTGTTGCTGTAAACGTTTTTATTTTTCAGTTAGGCCTCCTATGGCGGCCATGTTAAAAATATCGAGCTAGACTGAATTTGTCGTACTACCCGAGGAAAGAATGGTTAGTATTAGTTCTAGGGAAGGCGTCCGACAGCTAAGGTCATATGGGCCCTTAAGGATAGAAGGGAAAGGAGGAAGGGTGGATAGAAACCCGACGTCGGCATTAAAGTACTCTCAACGAAATGTGCCAAGGGGTCCGCAGTTTATCGTCCCATCCGACGGACAGCGTAATCACTAAAAAATATTCGCTCACTCTCCTCAAAGCACCTTAAGTAGGGATCGGGATACCACTGTAAATTATCTGCCGTCTCCAGGTTTCGAACCCGGGTGGGAAGCCAGCACGTTGGCCTCTGCCCCAATCCGATCTCCCAGGAAGAATGGGTAATTCTTAACTACGAATGTAGGAAAGCAATACAATACAAAGCAATGTACAAAGCAATACAACGGTATTTGAGCTCAACAGAAATTATATTTATACTTCAACTAGTTTTACTGCACTTACGCATATTCAAGAATGTGTTCGTGATTCCTTATGATGTTAAAATTTAGAGGAACTATTTGAAGAATACATATATTTTCTGCGGAACACAAGTTCTGTCCATTGTGTTACTTTCCTGTCATCAGAAATGGAATTAAACTAAGTCTCAGCCTCAACTATTTCTCAAAGATGACGTAGTTGATCAGTTGACCGTGTTGGAACTTGTCTTCAAGGAGGTATCCCAAGAGAGCGTCATCATTATATGCGCACTTTGCATACTTATGTCACTACTGCGTCCTGAAGAAGCCTCTGGATAGGCTGCGCATTTATTTGTGTATTTTAGGAACCCATGGCGGCGTATTGCTTGTGGGAAAATAGTTTTTTAATTTTACGCATTTCAGGGTCCGAATCGCGATTACGACTCAGAAAAAAGGCTTTTGTATAGGGATTGTCTCGAGAACGTGGTCAAAGCAGCAAAAAAGTTGAGACGCAAGACTCTCCCATCACATAAACTCCCCTCCTCGTCCTCGCATGAGGGTAGAAGAAACGCGAAATGGCGGGGAGGGGGGGAGGTAGTGTGTGTTCGGCTGGGAAGAGTCTCGGCCACGGAAGATGCGGGAAAGTGTGGAGAGTTGGATATGGTGGGTGAGGGGGGGAAGGAGAGGCGGGGGTTGTGGAAGGAATGAATAATAGGAGTGTAGGAAGGAGGATTTGTTGTTTGTTGAGAGGGACAGGGTGGGTGAGGGAGGGGCTTGGCTTATTTTCTTTCCTTTTGAAGTTCGCTAGCATACAATGCGAGGGGGTCTGGCGGCAAGATCGCCTTATGTCGCGGCGTAATGTGGCGGAGTGAAGGACGAAGTCGACAGGACTACATTGTTCCCGTGTGTTTGTGCCTCATGCTGGTGGTACTGTACAGAAGAAGGTCTTCAAACGAGTCTACTGTTGTGTGTTTTCTCCCCTCTGGTCTGACTTCTCTCTCTCTCACGCACCCTTTCAGTCTCTTGGCAGAATCGCGATTAATGTTTCTTCTTCATCATCACCACCATCATCTCCTTTTCCTTAGTGACGCCACTCATGCGGGTTGATTGTGGCCGATCTTTATATGAAACGGTCCGCTGGGCAAATGACGTCCTCTTTCTCGCTCTCTCTCTCTCTCTTTCTCTCGCAGATGAGATGGCGGTCGCGGATTGTTGGTTTTCCTTTGGTCAAAGGATGATGACAAAAGGATTTGTGTGGAACTGAGATCTGAGCGCAAGTAAATGGCCAGAGGGAAGAGCGTATACCATGCGTGTTAAATGTTGATCAGCGAAGACGTTTTCGTTGTTTTTTTTTGCAGTGACGCGAGTTTCCCGTCGCAATTCCCGGACCATCGTTTGGAATATGCCCTAGAAAGGGTGTGGCGGTGTTTAAAACGTAGTTGATTGCCGTGGTAGGGATTAAGTCATCTGTCACAATTCCTTTCATTCACATCGCTTGCCAAATTACATTGGTTGATGTTAGAAATTTGCGAGGCGAGAATGTTTTTTACTCGCTTTCCGCGTATGCTTGTCATTTAATTTCATGTGGTGCTTATTTCCATTTCCGATTACTTATAGATCTCGTCTGTGAATGTTGGAGAATCTTGGTCCGTTTGTTATGTTCTTTCCAATAATAGATAACTTGCCTCGTGTGCAAAGCTTACCTCGCGTACGAGTATGTCTGCACGGTGTTTCCGAAGAAAGTGCATCAATTCTGTAGATGACAGAGAATGCGGTTTAAATAATTTAGTCCTCTGTGAGCCTATACCCTTAAATCCTTATTTGCGAAGAGATGTCGTAAGGCGAATATTTCTTTGAGAACATTTTATTTCCATGAAGATGCTTAATTGTTGCAAAGGCACTCTTTAAGGCCTTGAAGGTCGAATAATTGCGGATTCCGAAACAATTCTTAAATTGTGAATAAGTATAAAAATATGGGTTTTCTGTCTTTATTGAACTATTCCAAGATGGCGTCCTGAAATTTCAGGGATGTAATAAAAGTTAATTTACAAATTTTTCAGTAAATTATTATCCATTCCAGTGGTAAAATTGATGCTCTTTATTTCTAAAAAGTATTGGCGTCTTCTTTGAAATTCTAAAACACGAAGTCCGTGAATACATGTGATAACGAAGACTATTCTATCCACTATGGTGGTGATTTAGGCATAATTGATGCTTTAAAATGATTTCTGAGTATTTAAAATACTTCGCGTCAATAAAAACATATCTTAGCAAACGCAAGTCATGGTTCTGAGTAGGAATGTAACAGTCGTACCTCCAAAACCAAAGGTTCAATAGTAGTTGAATTTTAGTTAGAGATGAAATGTTCAAATTCGCATTCCTTATCACTCCCAGAGGTTATTTACCGTCCTCCTGATTTTACCCGAGGAGATTTTGCTCGTTTGCATTACACCGTAGTTTTCCTGTTCCTCTCAATCTATCCGCGATTCCGCGGGTTAATAAAATTCACTTGATAGAGTAATGGAGACGAGTTATCTGAATTGGTGCTGTCTTGGGAAACAGGCTAGAGGCGATTTCTCGACTCCTGTTTATGGCCATTTCCAAGTTTTTTCTCCTAGTCTTTATATAGTCTTTGAGAGAGGCGCAACGTGCGCGGGAGGCCATTAAGGTTTTCACCCTCCCCTTCATTTCCAGCATGCCCTTAAAGAAACCCGAGTTCGATATGGGACGGTAGCCAATGTTGGAACGGCCCCCTTCTATCGCTGCCTATGTATATAAGGAAACCCGTTCCTGCAGAGAGCGGGGCGCTGGGTGAATACGTAAAAGACTTTCCTCAACAGACGAAGGACGCTAGACGTTTTTATTATAAACCTTTGACGGCCTTTTTCCTTCTCGAGCACCCTGTGTCCAATTCACCCAAAAATTTTCTCAGAAAGTTCGCGTACAAGTGCGTTTGTGTTTACAACTTCAAACATCTTTATTTCCTCTTTCGCTCCTCTTTTATCCGAGCGTTTGCGACTAAAAATTTCCTTGGGGATAAGAGGACTCGTGCTCTATGAAAGTGCTTCTTTTCGTATCGTTATTTCGTCTGTCATTCGAACTCGTTATCTTAAGTTAGTTTGGAATATTCAGAACTCTTTCGGTGAGATGCATTACGTATTTCGTCCTCAAACGCGTTTTGTTGCAGGCGCTGCGAATGTGAGGTTGTATTTCGAGAAATATTCCTCGCGAAACGACTTAATTTCCCTTTCGTTAAGTGTATTCAAAGGGTGATAAAAAAGGGCGATTTCCAGTTGGGCTACAGTGTCGGTTGAATGATGTCAGCCCACCTTTTAAGTCCACTCCGTGTGGACCTTGCGTTGAAATAAGCTCATCCTACCGTTTATCTAAGCCTTCAAGTTAAATTGACCTTAACTGTCCCAGTGCACGTGTCGCATTCGGTTACTGTCGCGCCTAGTTTTTTCTGGAAAAGTGTCTTTTTTTCCCCCACGTAATCATTTCGATTCAGGAGATTCTGGAAACATGGGTAAGGGATGTGGGCGAAACGATCATTGAAAGTGGATAACAATTCGACCTTTGCCTCCCTCTGAATGAATTATAATGCGCTAATGTGGTTTTTGAAACCACATTAGCGCTTACTGTGCGATTACTTACTAGCACATACTGTGCGATATTGATTCCTTTACCGAGTGTCATGACTTCGAAAATGTGATGGGCGTATATCCGATGTAGTCGCCGATCCCAATTGCACAAAGGCGTGAATTCCCGTCTATCTGCAGTTTGTGTGTCACCCATTAATATGGAAAACGAGCCCTGCGGTTATATGTACGTTTGCATCGAACATGCATATCTGTATGTGACTTTTGTTCGCGTTCCAGTTGATTTTTTTATCTTCGGCCCCGGCGTCTATTGCATTATCAACTTCATATTCATAATCTCGTAATTCCATCTGTCACATGGTTATTTTGAAAATGACGTGAGATCTCTCATTTGCTTTCATGACTTAAATTTTTCACTGCGTTATAAAATCGCAATTTCGTGTAGAGGGTTACTAGAATATTTTTTCAATTGAAGCGATTCAACCGGTGTATTTTTTTCTGTCACAGTCCTTCTTTGACTTAGCCACGGGAGCGACATGCCGATGTCGCTAGTGAAAGGGCGCGTCTCTTTCCCGTTTTTGTTACTTCACTTCATCATGGATTCAATAAATGGGCACTATTATTCCGACGCAAATCCATTTTTAATGCTCAGTGTCGTGTTTACTCTGCGGTCGTTGTCATTTTCGAATGCGGTGTCCTTGATAATTTGATAAAGAGCGTCGCGCACTGTGTGTCAGAAGTACCGTGTGTGCGAGCAAACGCGGAGCGCAAATCGTGTCTCGCAGTAGATCCTCGTCTCGCTCACGTTTCCCCTCCCCCTTCTTCCTTTGACGCGCGGTTTATTCACTCCTCGTCCGAAATTGATTCGGTCTCCCCATCGCACGCCCTCTCTCCTCTCGGCCCTCCACCACCACTCCGCCGCAGTGGACTCGCTAGAATCCCGCCCGCGACGGAGCAAATGGAGCGTTAAAGTGCGCCTTCGGACGTGGCAAGAGCCCTCCGGCACCCTCCCTCCCAGGCAGTCCCCGACCCCCCTCTCGCTTGGCCAACAGCGTCCGCAGTGTTTTGTGTGAAATCGCCATTAATCGAGTTGCCATCGAGGAACCGTGGAGAATGTTTGGACAAAGGGCCGCAGTCCTCACTCTCTTCCGTGTTTGTCCTCCTCTCCCTCCTCGATTCACTTTATCCACCCACGCGGCCCTTTGTCTTTTCTCTCTCGTTCTAAATTCCTTTGCAAGAATGGGCTCTCCACGTCACATCCCTGCGGTTATCGCTGCGGCTTTGGGTGAAAAATGTATCCTGGATTGCCACGTCGGGGACTCCGATTGAAAGTAGAGGTGGTGGCGACTTTTCCATGCCTACTCCGAAATGACCCCCCCACCATTTTATGTCATAAATGAACTAAACTGTCGGAGATTTCTCTCATTAAGTACTTATAATGACTGCCCGTATTCGTTAATCGCCGGAGATTTTTTTGCCCGGTATTGCGATCTGCGTGCCCCACCCGCGCAAATTTTCACACTGATCGTATTATAGTGACGATTTTTTTTATTTAGTACCCTGCGAGCCACCACTGGGGTGTGTGGCAGGGGGTGATTACGCACCAGACCACCCTTGACCCAAAACACTTTTCTCTCCTAGCGCGGTCGGTCAAACTTTATTTTATTCTGATCCGTTATCGTTCGTGGGAATAACGACATCTGAAATCTATCTGTTCTGCTCTTAATCTCTCGAATATTACTGATATGATTTCTCCTACCGTAATACGATGGGGCTAATAACACATTTTCAACATCGCTGCTAAATAGACATTCTTCCGATTTATGCAATAGATTTAATCTGTAATTTAGCTATCCCTCTGTGAGTGATTCCCAACCTAGATCGTCTAATAATTTAGATGTGATACTCAGTTTTGTCATTGCAGTATTTTACAAATCTAGCTCCTCTGCGCTGCACGCGATCCAATTCGGCAATCAGTCGAACTTTATGAGGATCCCATATACTTGCAGCATATTCTAAATGAGACCTAACCAGCGTAAGATAAAATTTCTCAAAAAATTTGCTGTCCCCAGTCTAGCTGTATGGAATTTACATAACCTATTGAAATGAAATTGAAATTATCGACTTTGACAGTGTGTGGAATTACAAACTCAGTGATTTAATTTCATTTCGAAAACATTCTCCTTAACTTTTTTATCACATTTCCCCAATACTCTTCCAATAAATCCTAATTTTATGTTAGCTTGTCCGCATATTCCCCGCATATGTTTCACTCAGGAGAGGTCGTGAGTGGGGGTAACGCCTAAATATTTAATCGAGCCTACACCTTCTATTGCGGTGTTCCTTGCGTATTTTAAAGCGCTCGTTGTTTTATTCCGCTAGGTCTGATTAGAAGTCTCAGAGCAAAGTATTCAGCTTAGATGAGTTTTTTCTGAAAAAAAATTTTTTCCGATGTCTCCGCGGACCAAGGACGAACTATCACTCAGCGTGCTTCAACTTGTCCGTGTTCCGTGGTTCGTGAAGCCCCGGTATTGACTCTTCTGCCGTTGTTACGCGCTCTGCCGCCGGCATTTGAATTTCGGCACTTCCACTCACTCACCGTCTTTCTTTCGTCCTGCCACGCCCCCTCCCGTCCACTCCACTCTACTTCTTCCTCCCCTTCCCCGCTCCGGTCGTATGTATCTTTTTTGTTCTTTTGATCGCCGCGTGCCTGCTCGCCGGTCCCTCTTCCTCCTCCCCCTCTTCTACCCGCGGCGGATATCGCCGCGCCAAAAAAAAAATGTCTCCTTTGCCTTGTGTTTTCCGTCCTTAATCCCACTCACTCACTTTCAAGTCTCCATCACGCCTTCTCACTCCCGAGCGCCATTCGGAGCACCACCACCATCGGAGCAGACGGGCCTTCTTCATCCCCCCCTCGGACCCCTTTCTCCCCCAGCCCGCACCGTCGAAAAAAGTGTCCGTTTCGGTCCTCCGTCCCTCCCTCCGCGTCGCAGGGTTCCGCTCTTTCCTCTTGTCTCACCCATCGCTCCCCCTCTTTCACTCTCGTCCTCGATGTCGGAGAGGAGTGGGGCGGTGAACAAAAAAAATCCCTTCTAAAACACTCCGTCGGAACGTGTCAATCACATCAAACGCCAGGCACACAAAACTCGAAATCTCTCGCCACCACCAACACCAACACCACCATCATCATCGTCGTCGCCGTAATCTCTTTCTATTTGTCTCTTCTCGCACCCCTCCCTCACTCCTCTCCCAACCCTCTTTTGTCCGGCGGTTTCGCTGTTCGTTTGTCATTTTTTTTTCCCTACCCTCCCTCTTCTCCGTTCCTCGCCTCGTTTTGTGGTGTGGGTCTCGCACTCGAAAAAAAAATGAGGGAGTCGAGATGTATCCGTCTCCGCCCTCGCCAACGGCGCCGCGGCAGCGGTCCTCTCCGCGGAACTCCTTTTCCGCCTCCTCCAAACCACCCTCCCCACGGCACTCTCCACCGTCCCTCCGGATCCGTCGAAAAGGTGGTCTCTCAAACGTGGGGACCGAGGGTGTTTCATTTTTTGTGTGTTTTGTGCCACTAAGGCTTCCCAAAACTCCTCGAACAATGTCTCCCGTAATCCGGGGAGGGTGAATGTGTGCGTATTTGGATTGGTGGGCGCAAAACTGGACATGCAAGTCGTACCAGTTAATTAGTTAATGATTCCGAAGACGGTGGATGTTGGTGCTTGACGTTGAAGTTGACGGTTTTTTGTGCGTGCGCCTCTGAATGGAATTAATGCCATGTTCGATTCCCATTTGTGAGCCATTGATGTCTTTATTTTGATTGTTTTTTGGTTTCTGTGGGGATGGAGAAGCGGGAAGGGCATTCACGTTTTTATGCGCTGGAGTGAACGGAACTTTTGCACAAATCTCCGCTTGCATTTATCGTATGATATTTATTATGGATTCATACCAAGTGTCTGGCTGACTGTAATTTTCGAAAGAAGTTGAGACATATTTAGGACTAGTTACTGCCAGTTTTGAAAGACCCAGGGAAGGAAATCACTTAAATGGAATATAGAGTAAATGGCCCACACTCGTCTTTACCGTATGGCAAAAATTTCAATCATATATTCTACCTATTTAATGTATTCGATTTTTGTGGGCCATTTGTAGGGAGGTTCACTTTTTGTTCTCATACCCTTGAGAACGTTACTAGCCTCCCCTTTTGGTGGAGAGTGAAAGAGTTTGCGTTATTGGGGAGATACACCTATTGCGTTTGATTTCATTAAACCGTGATCATCCAATGGCCAGAAAGCTGTTTCGCAGGCGAAGAAAAGTGTGCCAAAGTGAAGAATGTTCTGTACCTGCGATTTCTTCTAGTCCTATCATTACGCAAATGAATGTGTTACGTGGAAGCGGGGCTCTAACGCCTATCTCCTTGAGCAACCTGTATGTTCGACCTCATTCATGTGTTTCGGTATATTGTAGCATGACCGATATTTAGGCGAGAGCTTGATTCTGACATAGTGAAGAGATAACTTGAGATCAACCTAGTCTCATTTAACGGCGACAGCTTGCATGTCTCTTGGGTGTAAAATGTAAGTGGCAGTAGGCGCATTGCAAAATCTCAAAATGGTGTTTTCTTTTATCCTTGACCGATTTTTTCTGGCAAATAAATTGCTGACATGTTTTGCAAAAAGAGGGACAATATCTTATGCATGTTATTTTCTGGAATATACGTGTCGTATTTATGCAGTATCGTCCTTCTGTTTAAGATTTATACCTATGATGTACGTATACCTAAGACCTAATGCTGTATCTTTGACGCCGTTGCGGCAGGTATGGTTTATTTGTGAAGTTAGCCCCACTGATTTTAGCATTTGAGGGAATGAAAAAAAGGGACACGTCGTTCGGAATGAAGGTAGGCAGAAAACACACTGAGTTGAAGAATGGTTCATTTTATTGTATGGTGATGCGTATTTGATGTCTTGTTGGGGTGGGTTAATGTTTTTATCTCTTTGGCCATCTCAAACCTAACTTAACTGGTATACTGCCATTAATAGGAGTAGAAAACTGAGATTTAACGGAGAATCTCCTGAAGTTGCCTGTAAAATGCTTGTTAACTATTACGAATGTTGTGTATCCCGAACCCAGTGGTTACTAATTTATGTATAAAAACGACTCCAAGCAGAAATTAGGCTCTCCTTTCAATTAATTTCTAAAAAACGAGGGTAATTCATTCACAGATATCTGATTGAATTTGCAGCATTAAGCCTATTATAATCGTGTCAATGGTGCCATTGCCTTCACTTTGTGGTGCGCGATGATGCGATGACGCAGCATGCTAGAAAGTATTTCATCGGTCGTGCTGGATACGTCTCTTCCAGCGGACGAGAAGTGGGCGTCCGTCTCCCCGAGGCGCGCGCCCTCCCTCCCTCGTTGGTCCGAGTGTCTTCGTCGACGTCGGCGGGGAATTATTCGCGTGGCCCTGGAGGAGAGGCTCCCACCCTCTTTCTTCCCCATCATCCCCTTCACTTGAATTCTCTTTTGCCTCTTCTCTCCACCCGAGGCGTCGAGGATTCAATCTTCGCCTCCCTTCATCCCTTCCTCCCCACCCAGTTTGGCGTCGGTTTAGCATCGAGCTTCTCTCAGATCCCACTCCCTCCATCCATAAACCCTCCACGTATGTTTCGACGGCCTTTTTTTTGCCCGGGCGTTTCTCTCTAGATCTCTTCTCACTTGGGTAGCGCTCCTCTTTTATGTGGTTTCATTTTTTTCTCAAAATTCTATTTGTGTTTTACCGCCATGACTCGAGTGATTCATTCACGCGAAGATGTCGTATTAAGTGATGGTCGCTGAAATTCACGTTCGGTGCCTCATCATTCGTATCCAGGTAGCCCAGAACTTAACTCTTATCGTGTTCGTGTCTGGCGCATTAGGGGCGTGTAGTCCAGTGGGTGGAGCATTCTGCGACTGAACGGATGGTAATCTGGAATGGTTGATCGGGTTCAAACCTGGGTGATGGCTCCTGAAACACACCCAAACTGCGTGATTTTCTGAGTACCAGGTCTTCCTGGGAATCAGCTGGCGGGACAAGTCATGTCAGGACTTCGTACGAACCCTGTTTATGAACCCAATCTGATGGTTTATTTTTGTGGTTTATCCGTTGCATATTCATTTAAGATTTCATCAAGTAGCTTTATTTGTATCCCCTTTTATACTATTAGCAATGTCTCCTTATCTCTAAATAAACACCGAAACTTACCTTTACATCTCTTCACATGCATTCTCCTTTTTGAAGCGGACAAGTCATATTTATCTTCCTTCGTTCGAGTCTGGCTGAAGGACTGTCGATCAACAACGCCCCGGATAACAACTTTGCCACCATAGTGTTTCCGTAATTAGCACTGATATCGATTACCGTTAATTTTCGATGTAATATTCAGTTTGACACACGATTCATGAAGGAAAATCGTACATGCACAGCTTCTCCGCTCAGACTGGTATTTCTTGCATTCTAATGAGTAAAGCAATAGAAACTTACATTTTATTACAATTTTGTGTTTCATAACCCGCTGTTGTCATGTCCGTTGAAATGTCTACAATTACACATGCCATTGTTGCTGAATGGGAAAGTATTGCTGAGATTTTAACCTCATGTAGCCGCCATGTTTCTGAGGATTATACAGGAATTAAGTAATTGAGGTATTTTGATGCCTCCTAAAGGGGTTGTGTTTCGGAAAGAACTAGGTTTTTCGTATTTGTTGTGTAAACAGCAGTTTTCAAACGAGTATGTACAATTAGTGAATTAAGGTCAATATTCCTTTGTCATTTTAGTAAACGTCAATACAGTCTACACGTGAGTTGCGAGGGATTCGTCTCTGCATGAATATTTTTCTTTGTTGAAGATATTTTTTCCTTCATAAACTTCTTTGTCGAGCACTCAAGTATTTTGCGATGTGGGTGTGGAGTAAATGGATGGAAAGGAAAACAAACGAGGAAGTACTAGGCATGGTAGGGTAGGAGAGAGGGTATTTGGGATAAATCCGATGGATGCATGAATAGTGTAGGCGGAAGATAAGAGGAATTGAAGGATTTAGACTAGCATTGACATGCAGAAGCAAGTAGTTTAAACTTAATGTTTGGAGTCTACTTTTCCACGGACGTGCGACTTAGAGTGTAGGAGCAGAAATATTGTTGGAGGCGACGGAAAAGTGGTTTCGGTTGAGGCTTCGAAGTGGAGCGGTGGTTAGTCTGAGTGCCCAACCAAAACCGTCCTTTAGCGGAAGACTACCATAAAAAAAAATGAGTTCCATTTTTTTAAAAGAGTAAAACGGTTCTCCTTAAACGTGTGACCACGGCGGATCATTGCAGGAAGACTGTCCTTGTTAAGTTTAGGATGTCGGCAATTTCATAGACTGTATTCCGTGATAATGCCGATAACTAGAGGGGACCGGGTGGTCTCCCGACTGGATGGTCTTCTACCGAGGTGGAGGTGGTGAGAAGTCCCCCCCCCCCGGGGTGTCAATCCATTCGCGGAGGAGGGAGGCGAAGGCCGGCTCTCCACCGCTGCCGCGAGATGAAAGAAAGCCAACAGCGGGGCAGAGTAGGTGGGAAGCGCTCACTGAGCTTCGAGTCCGACCAAAGTGTCCGGGAATGGGTTTATGGATATCGGGGAAGGGGAGGGACGGTAACCGAACACGCCCCCCGCCGTTCCGCGTGCACCGTCGGTGCTCGTTCACTTCCTCCCTCTCTTTCTCCGTCTTCCTCTCACACCATCAAATAATGGGCGAAACTCGAAAAACATTTTTTTGTCCGTGTTGTTTTCTTTTGGAGCGAGCGCCCGCCTTTCTTCAGCCGTGAATGTTTCCGCGCCCAATTTTGATTTTAGCAGGTACTAAAAAAAACCACGGAACGTGAGCTCGAACAATCAGGAGGGTAACTTAACGCCCGTTTCCACCGATATTAGTTCCCAGCGCCGCCATTGTTGTCGTAAAGGAATGTTTTTACGGTTCCAGACAGGACGCGGATTCAGGGGGACGCCAGACGAGACGCTTTGGAAAGGATGCGACAGGGTATGTCGTACTCTCATCCGGGTTAAACGGGAAATTTCCGAGAATTTTTAGATTTGAGCTCATTTTGAGAATGCGAATACCTTTGAAATGCGGAATACTAGGAAATGTTACATCCAGCGCGTCCGAACGGGTTCATATTCACCCTGACTAGTTACCCTCACTGAACTGTACTCGTATGGAGGGGCACTTAGCAGATAATGAAACGATTCTCTTTCACCAGACAAGCATCGATCATAGTGTTGTAGATTTTATGTATGCATGCATGTATGTATGTATGCATATATATATAATATATATACACACACATTATATATATATATATATATATATATATATATATATATATATATATATATATATATATATATATATATATATATATATATATATATATATATATATATATATATAAAGATAATTGTGAGGAATGGTTAATTATGGGGAAATGTTTATCGACAATACAAATACTAATCTATGTAAATTCCCATTACTCGTTTTGCTGAAGCCCATGGAACGATTTACATCGATTCATTATCACCACGAATTGGAACAAAATCGTTTTTCTTTCAAATGCGTACCCTTCTCCCTATTCTCTTCCTGGCAAAAGCATTTAAAAAACAGGCCTAATTTTTAGGACTCTGATTGCCACCACAGTGCCTTATCCTTGTACACTTCTTTCGTTTATCTAATAGCTACATTGTTTCATACATTCTCTTCCCTTCCTAAGATTCCTAACCTTACTTGTTTTTACCACAATTAGTTCTCCAGTACCCCATTTCCTCTGTTTTTGCAATAGTGAACAGATCCTTCACCCCTTTCTCTCTCGGAATAGTTAAGGTAAAAAAAAACCCATTATGAAGTTATTATATTTATATATGCGTTAACATATACCTTTCTTCAGCAGTGAGGCGTGAGCGATAAGGGCTGGAAAAAAAAGAAGATTGGAAGTAATCGAATCGTGGTGCTACAGAGGAACGACGAAAATGAAATGGGTAGACGGAGTAATATTTAAACTACTCCACTTCAAAGAGTGGGTGAAGAGAAGAGCTTTCATGAGGCCACTTAAAATAATAAGTGGGAAAATAATTGGACACATCCAGAGGTGCGATAACTTTCTGAAGACCATAACTGAAGGAAACGTTGGGGGAAAGAGGTGCAGAGGGAGGCTAAAAATAAGCTACGCGAAGCAGGTAATGGAAAATGTCGTTTCAAGGAGCTATGAGATTATGAAAATTTCGGCTGGGAACGGGATATTTGGAGAGGTGCAATCAATCAGTCCTTGGATTGTTAACCCGTAATGATGATTAGTTGATGCCGGAACTTTATCCTCTTTCTCTAATTTCTCCCACGCTAGTCTATTCCCTCATTCTTATCCTGCCATGTCGGATATAGTTGATTCGGAATTATTAGAATGTATTTCGTACTTTATAATACCCTGCAAACCACCAGTAGGGTGTGTGGCAGGGAGTGAATACACACCAGACTAATGTGTAACAATCGATATAGGTGCTGGTAGAAGCGGAATAACCATACCCGTCGCCCTTGCAGACTTGTCGCCGTCCTCCCTCGGGAGTATCCCGCCTCGTTTTTAGCCACACCCTCCGTACTCCTCTCCCTCCCCCGCGGGGGGCGGCGGTGCGATGCGTCGAAAGGGCCAGCGGCGGTGCCGGAGAGCGGCGAGACGGTGGGATGGAGTGGGCGACGCCGGCAAGGGTAGCGAGAGTTTCCGTGAAAGGCCTACGCTCCCTTTATAGTCTCTCTCTCTCTGCTCTGTTCATTTCAATTCTCGCTCACACGTGCTCCGGGTGTTTTACGTGTGTGTGTTCCGCGTGGCGGTTCATTTATCCCACTCCTCTCACGAGAGAGAGAGAGAGAGAGGAATTAAAAGAGTGGTGAATGAGACGTGCGAATCTCAGGATTTCCTCGTGGTGTCAGTATGGCGCTTTTGGCAGTTCAGTTGATCACGCGCACCTGGAGAGGACGGTCGTGGAAATTCTTGAGAGGACGGCGAAGAATCCCTTGCTGTATCCTGAGGGATATGATTTAGGTTTGCTGAAAGATCGAAGTTTATCATAAATTTCACATTAATCATTTGTGTATACTGTATTTTGGTGCATCTATTATATGGATTGCTTTGTTCCGGTTGGATCGATGTAACCGATCCACTTTTTTGAGGGTAGCAATGAACATCTTTCCAAAGAAGCTAAATAGGGGGAGCTAATTTTGTATTGTGGCTCTTAGTATTGCTACTCGGGGAAGGCTGCCGAGAGCCAGTTCTACAATTTGTAGGAGAGGGATGAATTGCCGAGGTCCCCACCATGCGGACCCATCCCATTTGGTTGTACGAAAATTTATCCAAGCCAGGAATGCCAAATATTTTAAGCAACTATTAGTAGAAAATATAGTTATCAGTGGTGAAGAATAATTTTTACCACCCAAATGCGTGTTATTAATTTTTTAGGAAAAGATGACAGTTTGATGTGTTAATCATAATCACGCAAGCTAGAAGGTTGATATGTTATGGATCTTCAAAACGGAGGGGAAGGGCTAAAAAAAAAAGCTGTAAATGACCTTCAGTAAATTAAACCCCGCAGCAAGCAAAAGCATTTTCATACATACTTTTCATGCGCACGTAGTACAGATTTTTTTTTCTGATTATGTCTCAAATCTTCAGTTACTGCATATACAAAGACATGGTTAGCAGTGGAGTGATCTCCGCAAATAAATTTTTAATGCGCGACTCTGGTTTACTGTATAGCATTTCCAATGCTAGGTTGTTAGTTAACACAGGCCTTGTATGGAACTACAAGTAAGTACGTAGAAACAGTGGTGTTCACTCCACTTCTAATAATGGAGTAATCCCATTCCAGGGAGCTGAAAAATAATTTCCTTTACAAAAATCTATGCGCTATCCATGCCAGCCTCCCCTACAGCTGAAAGTGGTGATGAAACTGCGTCGATGAAAGAAGCAACTTACGGATAAATATTATTGTATAGGAAAAGGAAGCAAAGTATAATTCGAAATTGATCAAACTTGCGTGATAAGTTAGGATTAAATTTAATATTAGAGGAGCTTAGCTGGGAATCATTCATGGAGCGAAGGTTAAATTAAAGATTAAATCTTTTGCAGAAATTGGAAGGATGTCTCTTAAGCCATGATGTTGAAAATGAATTATTATTACCCCTATGGTACTACGGTAGGCGGATTTCATCTTTTCTACGAACTATAAGGGATCGAAATAACATTGTCTGACCGCGGAAGGGTCATATTCAGGTCAAAATTAGTCTGGTGTGTATTCACCCCCTGCCACACACCCAAGCGGTGGCTTGCAGTGTACTAAAACATCTGCATTTTTTTGCGTTTCTTTCATTCATCGGTTCTGTATGTACATCCTACGTATCAGTAGTATAAAAATAAGCAATTGCTGCATCATAATTTGGTCGAAACTATAACTAAAATGGCCCAAATATCATTATTTAATTGAAGTATTTTCGTGGCCCTTAAAGTATTTTTCCAAAAAGAGCACAATTGCAATATTTAGTTGCGATGTGTTTTGCATTATTTCAGCGCTGATAATTTTAGTGCTAAAATAGTCATTGAAATAATGGTTAATCTGTTTTTCATATTTGTTGGTTCATTCATTATCGTCCATAACGAGCGTTCCTGCTCATTGCAGTCGAGAAGGTATGAGCTAAAGTACCGTGTTGTTACAGAAATATACCGTGGAAGTCAACGGAGTGACCTTCTCTATGATCTGGTCTGTCTGATTAAAAGAAAGCCCTTCCAATGAGTCGAAATCTTCTGGGGATATATATTTTCTATCGAGGAATTTCGGTTTCAACTTTTATGCATTAGGACCGTCGACCGCAAATGGAGAGGTAGGGAAAATTACTCGTGCCGTTTGGATGGAAAGAGCACGTCTGTCTCAGGGGTTTCGGGTGGGATGCAAAGTGGGCGCGGGGTGTGGTAATGTGGGGCAGGACCGTTGCTCGTGTCTTTCTTCCCCCTCCTCTCCATTTCCAAGGGCCCCGTCTCTGAATATTTCTCCGTGGATTACCTTGTGCCTTAGCCGCCGCTCCTTCCGGCCCTTTAATCACGCGTTCCCCAGCAGCGGCAGTCTCATAATAAGGACGGTGAGGATGTTACTTTGACGGCGGCTGCGACTATTCCGCCTTTTTCCCTCTTTTTCCTCTCCACAATCTCCCCTCTTTCTCTCTCTCTCGTTCCCCCTATATCCACCGCCTTTCTTTCTGTCTTTTCCCCCCTCCCTTTCTAGATCTCTCCTCCCGGGGATTTTTCGAGAGAAATATTATTTTTATTCCTCTCTCCCTTCCAACCCCCCCCCCCCCCACCCCCCGCATTCCATCCTTCGTATATTTTTTGTTTTTAATCCCTGGGAAACGTAACGCTTTCATCAATTGTGTAGAAGGTAGGCGCTCTTTTTTTTAATTACTCTCTCTCTCTCTTTGTTTGTTTTTTTTTGTCGTTCGGTTGCCGTGTGAGTTTCAATGAGGGGCGGGGATAAGTGCACGTGTGCGTTTGTATCCGTATTGTTCAAAGCAGATGTGACGAAAGGAGTTCCTCCGTCACTTGGTTTATTATTTTAATTTTTTAAAAAAATTTTCTTGCGGTTTAGTTTTAGAGACCACATGTTGAGTCGCGTGACTTTCTCATTGTCCCAGCACCGTGGTCACGTGCCACGGGCCTCGTTACCTGCGCTAAGTTCCCGTGGACGTTGCGTCATTTGTGATTTTTGTTCTTGTTGCCGTCACAAAGGATATCTCTGGTGTCTTAATTTCGCGGTTTCGTTTAGTCAGTCACGTGTGTTTTTTAGAAAATATTTTTCCTCTGCAAGCCTAATTCTAAATAATGAGAGGAAATCCAAGCACGTGGTCCCATATATATGGCACTGCTCCCCAGGCGTCCTTACGGAAAGATGAAATCGTGGAGGGATTACAATCCCAATTAGCCGACGGGAAGAGATTATATTATTGGGTTAATGATCACTCCTCATACTTTTTATACCACGTGAGGAGCTTTAGGGAAAGAAGTATTTCGTTCACTACGCTGCCCTGCAATATAGCGAAGTGTTTGTTTTATTTATGTTTAATTTATTTAACTAAATGACAAAAACATCCAAGCTAGTCTATACTTTTGAATTTGAAATTATAAATGACAAGGGCAATAGCAACCTGTAAAGCTTAGGTGCGAGAAAACTTACTTCAGCTGGCACCTAACTCGCAATCTCTGGAGTAGTAGTAGGTGAGGGCGTTAACCCACTTACACCGAGGTCTTTTCGTCTAATTGTTGCGCTTTTGTTCGCTATTTTTAATTACCTCTCTAAAAATAACCATCACAATGTTGAGTTTTGAAAAAAAGGCGTATTAAATTTTCGTGAAAATTCATATAGTACCTTACAATTCATTTTCTTTAAATGTAAGTGTCCAAAGAAAGTACGCGAAATGTTATTTAGCAAAAAAATATCTATATTAGAAAATATTTTTTTCAGACAACTTTTAATGCATTTTTTGCCATAATGGTCAAAATGTAGCAGGAACGGGATAGGTACTTTGACGTCTATCGAGGAGATGATGCAATATTATGTGTTGCGGAGGGCAGTGATGAAAAAATGTTAGATTGTGTTGCTTTCCTTCTTAGTGGCATGGAGGTGAATGAATTAACATTATTTTGAAATAGTCTTGAAGCACCTGGAATATATTCTGCCAAAGTTTAAAAAAATATTCATTCACCTTCGTTGCCCGTAAAATTTCAGCCATGGATTCAGACGGGCACTGTCCTCTCTTACCCGTAGATCTCAGGGGAGCCAGTATTTCCCTCCCTCCATCTGACCAAATTAACTTATCCTCGGGCAAGTTAACATAACCATGGCCGATATGAATTTCGAGCACGCATTCTTCGTGTTTCCACGTCGTCACGTTCCCCATTTGATAACTGCTTCCCGCAATTGTTTAAATTAGTACCACTGAATCTCCCATCTCTGTGTATAAGATAATGGATTAAAACCATCGCGTTGTGAGGAATCTTCGCATTTTCTCCAGTAGGTCTATTCTAAATATATGTGATGACATCCAAGGGTCACCGTTTACAAGCATCATTCATCGTTATCAGAATAATGAGTTATGATAAACGAAAAATATAGGCGTTATTATTCAGAATCAATTTACGTTCTTTGCGTTGAACTCCAGTTTTCCGTTTGGGTCAGAGCGAGGATTGTGTGTGCCCTAAGCTCCTCTGTGAACACTGAACCTAGTTCGAAGGATCTCGGGTTATCTCCCGAAAACAATTCACGAGACATTCTTGAAATTTATTGCTCGAAATAATTTTAGTCTCGACATCCGTCGGCATGAATGGATCCGGGTTGAAAGTTCACGCGCAGTGTCAGATAACCCCAGGGCCTTATTATGAGGAGTCTACTTCCCGCCATTCCGTGTGCGTAACGTAATTACGAGCTCATCTTTGCCCATCCGCTGACGTCTTGCTATATTTCGTACCCTCGTGGTCTTCTTAAGAAGGCTTCCATAACTGTGGTCTTCTTGTACAAATGGATATTTGCTCGTTTAAACGAACAAATTATTTGTAAACGTCGTGAAGGGGCCATCAAGTATAACATAACGTTGTGGTTCTCTGTGACACTTAGATTGACTCACTATTAATGACTGCCCATTAGTAGAGGACAGCCCTTATACGTAAGGTTAGTTTAAACTTTTTTTACCCCCCCTGTATATGTGAAATATGAATCTCCTTCTCGCTTACTTAATTGACAAAACTTGTTTCTCAAAATAAAGAAAAAAATGGTCTTTTGGTATGAATAAATAGGTTGTCACGTACAAATATTGATAACTTCCATTAGATACATGTGCATTTCCGTGAGTACATGTACAATGTCTCCTTTGGTGGTAAAGTTAAATGTAATTATTTATTTAAGGGCATGTGGTTGAATTAATGCTATAATAAACGTTGCGCATGATTCCTCCTATATATACCCCGCACCCATTGAGGAACCGTAATGAAATAGCACCTCCCCCTCAAAGACCTTGAAGACTGTACGTAATTAAAGAACAGCCCATAATTCACTGCATAGCATTGCATTAAACTTAGCCTGTCATCAGATCGGGCGCGAAACAACTCAAATAGATTGTATAATTCAGTACGTTGCAGCGTCTTAGTCTCATCAACTTCGGAGGGGGCAAGATGTACCCTGTCTATTCATGAGACCTGACGACATCTTCCTTGGTGAGTGAGGTATTTGCGACCCTTTGCGATGAAGGTAGGAGTGACATTATATTCTGTTTGCCTTAATGGAATAGTGCCACCCTGGATGTTTCCCATGTGCTCATTTCCCCGACGCCTGTTTTTAGTTTTCCCGCACACATCCTCGGTGTTCAAAATCCCCACCATTGGTGGATAAATCGTTGTTAGAGAGTTTGCTATCGAAGTTCTGCTCGGGGTCTCACTCGTTGGTAGAAAAGCACGTTGTCGTCATTAAATCCACGACGTAATTTCAAACTTCGTTCGCTCATTTCTTTCCCTCGCGAAAATTTTCTTTCGTGTCGTCCAAACTATTTTCTCCGTCCCAAAACTTTTTGTCTTGTCCCGACGAATTTTTTCGTTCGTGGGACGACGTTTTATATTGTCCAAAAATTCTGCCAAGCCTAGTAAATAATAATCAACCATTGCTCGTCGGGCGTTTCTTTCTTCTGATATTTTTGTTTCGATCTTCGTCCCGTCCCGTCTATTTTTTCTTTCGAAGATTTTGTTCCATCTTGTCCCGGTATTGCTTTGACTTTAACGAGAAGTTGGTCTTGAATAATTAAAAATAAAATTTTCATTTTGTTCGGCTCTTAACCAAAGAAGTTATTCCGAAAAAGGCATCCCACCAGAAGTGGCATCGTTTGGAAGTCTCTCTATTCGTTGAAGTGACGGATAGGGCCGTTCCCTTTACTACATTGAGTACAGCTTGTGCAACTTCTTTGATTGGCACCTCCCATTAACTTGGACATTTATCGTGCGTCTCCTTAGGCGTTTTTTGTCAAGTCACGTTTTGAAACGTGGGGTAAAATCGTAAAAGATTTGAACATCAAATATTTTTGTGGGGTGCTATGCCGTGGGATAGTGTAATAGGAGTTATTGCGTGTTTTATAAAGAAAAAATATTGTAAATTGTTCTTTTGGGGTATTAGTTCATGGGAAATCAGCTGTATCATCATGCTAAATTTGGTGGGTGCTTGACAATAAAAATAGTATAATTCGTTAAAATTTACAGTATTGAGTGTTATGTGGAATGTCTCCATAAAGGGAGCAAAGAGCCTCTCTCATCTTCAGACACGAATATCACGACAAATCGTAAAAATTAGAGTCCTGTAATAAAGAAGTTTTGAGTGGTATAAAGGAAGTTAATGAAGTTTCTTACTTCGGTATGCTTTCCTAGATTATAATTAGTGTTGAATCATAGTATAAACGTGTAAGAGAATTGTTATGATACACGTTTGCATTTTAGTAATTATAATAATGAGTCATGAATGTTTTTTATTCATTCAGATGCTTTTCTAATTTGTATGATGTAATTGCTTTTGAGGTTATTTCTCTCCTCCTCAGGTAGTTGCGAGTCACATTTTGGGACCCACCGATTCATATCTTAGTCAAATCACACGACTTAAATGCGTGTTTTGGTTGATTTGCATATGTTCCTTCGGGTTTATCATTTCCAGTGGTTAATTCAGTTGGGGTGCTCGTGCTGAATGCGATTTAAACGCGTAAATACGCCACCGTGGTGTCGTATCCGAGATTATCAACAAAGTAATTTGAGACAAGCATCGCCTCAATTGTTGGTCATTTAGTACTTGATAAAGGTGTTTTCTTCCCCTGGTTATATTAATGGGCGCTATCATTTCTGAAACCGACACCCTTCCGAAGATCGTAGCCGAAGATGTCATATATTGAAACGGTTGGCGTGACTCCCTCAGCGTATTGATGGATTCAAGAATCGCTCGGTTCCGTGATTAGCATTAATTGAGTCTGTCGTGGAATTTCAGTGGTTTCTGCACCACGCTTCATTCGGATACGTCTTCGATGGAAGGATTTTAAACGTGTTTGGTCCGTGTTTAAGTAACGAAAAATGTTCTCCGTCGGATCATCCCCTCGATAAGTATCTCATTCAGTTCGGCTCGAACGTTTCTCGCATAACTGCGCAACGAAATTCCGCCATCTCGCGAACGCCTTTTGTTTAAATTTACGGCGGCGTGTTGACTCGTGACGCCGCGTGAAACGAAGTGCTTGCGGACTCCCGCTAATGCATTCCCTCTCGCTTTATTGAATTCGATGTCGTTTGCGGCGGGAGAATATAAAAATGATTCGCCCGTGGAGAGGGATAAGAAACCCGTAACTTTTTGCTCTCGTCGTGTCGTCGGGACGTGGGACAGCATTCGCTTTTGAGCGGACGTCCCCAATGCTGGGCGACCGTCGTGGCTCCACCATTCGAAGCGAGATTTATTTTATTTTTTTAAGGGCGTCGTTTCCCGCCCCCTCACGGCTCTTTGAGGCTTTCGAGTGATTAGGGAACGGTCTCAAGTGTCGGTCGTTTTACATTTCAGGACGATCGCGTTTTGTGTCGTTTCGTTTAGTCGGTTTTTTTTTCGATTTCCCGTCGTCCGTCTGGGACGTGGTCCTCGTGGAAAGTGAGGAGTGGCCCGAGGAGGGAGACTTACGGGAACCACATAAAAGCGTTCGGTGTGGATTCAGGCGTGGACTAAAAGCCTCGTCCGTTGTTTTTCGAGGGGCCCAATCTTGTCGCTTCTGGCGTGAACGGCGAGAGGAGACCGTTTTCTCGAACGCTTTAATCTATGCGTCTGATGTGGGGTTTTCGAGTGGGTCCTGAGAATCGAGAATTTCGTTTGGAGTGGACGGGAGATGAGGGCTTGCACTTCGCTCCTCGGGTGATAATCCCTCAGAGGAATGCGCCGTTTCAGACCGTCGTCAAGTTCTTTCTGCCTTGCCGGGTGCTATTTTGCATCAGTTTTGAACTTTTAGCCGTACTCTTTCTACATAATCCTGTTGTTTAAATAAAAAATTTAAGTGAGCACCCACTGCTCCTCGGAGAGAACTATTTTCACAAATCTATGGGGGAAATTTTTTCTCCCCGCCACTTATTTGCTTCATATTACTTTTCTGGGCAGTGCCTTCAGGAAAATATCTACGTATGCGATTGCTTCAAGGATGTATAAAAAATTTCAGTGAAAAACAGGAAATCTCCTTAGCGGAATAATAAGCGTTACTCTACTGTCTCTATTTACCTCACTGCTAAGGTTAACACTACCGATTCAGATGATCTTATATTTTTTCTCGTTCACTTGAATACTGACAAACTTTAATTTCATAATTGAATCTTTACCAATTTTTACATCTTTGACCATTTTTCCGCCAATGTGGCGGATCTCATTATCCCCGATAAATGAGGTAGTTATTGTTAGAATTAAACCGTTCATGTTATTCAAATGACTAGCGTTTCATATACATTTTACTGTTTTCGGTTAGGAAAGCATTTTTTGGAATTGAGCGAACCCCTCAAGACAGCAAACATGGCATTCACCGATGTTCATTGACGTACAGACAAGCCTTCTCTCCATGTAGTTTCAGGGAAATGCCTCGAAAATCACTTTTCATTACGTAATCGGCTTGGCGAGGAACGAGCAAATCACTCTTACTTGCGTAATGAGCTTAGCGGAAACCTTTGCAGACGTTTGTGTTCGATGTGTGTTGGAAAGTAAGTATTTACGGTATTACTCGAGAAGCCATTCAATGGTATTTGCTTAAAGCGACGGGAGCCCTGGGAATCCCCTGGAGGAGCTTTAAGGTATTATTTTTGAGTTGTAAGCCCCTGTTAGCGAAGTGAAAGTCTTTTAATACTCTCTGTCTGTGTTTAATCGTCTCAGCATGATTACCGGGAACTAATTTGTTGCTACAACGGCATGATGGCAGTAATGGATCCCCTATTTGAAATGCGAATATTTTACAGACAGACATTCGCCAAATTTGAGTATGTACAGCGTATTATTGAATAAGTATTTGTAATGTCAGTTGTTTAAATCTTCCATTGTGCCAAGTGCTTAGTTGTCGTTCAAAGTTCTTTTTGCTTAGCAGCTTGAAGTTCATCGTATGTATAGAACAGGAACATTTCTTTGCTGAAATATGCCATTTGTGGAATGTCACCATTTTTGAGTAGCTTCAGGGTTGTCGAACATAACGAATAAATTATCGTAGCACTTTTCCACTTGATGAAATTTTTATTTTATGACCGGGTTTCGATGTGTTACCTGATGATGATGTAATACATCGATACCCGGTTGTAAAATAAAAAATATATCAAGTGGAAAAGTGCTACGATCTGTTATTCATTCGTCACCATTTTTCATTTATGAGCATTGATTTGACAAATTTTCAGGGATACCTTTGTGTTGACATTAGCATATTTTATCCCGTTTTCTCCAGCTATTTCATTCCTTCGCAAATATACTCCCGGAATTGTGAAGAACTTTTCCAAAATACTGTCTGCATCCAGTAGCCTATTGTACTCGTAAGTATTGTGTTCATGAACTTAGGGCCCTTCCTTTTTTTAATACACTTCGTTGAAGAGTCGTTTGCCCTTTTTATGCTTTCCTTGATGCTAATCTTGTGCATTTTATGTGCTCCCCTCATGAAATGAAATATTTTTCGCGAACCATTTTGTGTTGACATGCGGGATCCTATCAGAGCGGAGGACCGTTGCCATGCATGTCACGGAGCAACAAGCTAAGACGTGAATACGTTGAATAAAGAATCGATAATGGCCATTAGCCAAAAATTATTGTTCGACCGCTGGGCTCGTTGTGTTCGCAGCGTTAATATTATTCTTGGTAAAGATGTATATCTCCGCTCTAGACATGTCCGTCGCATGAAGTCATCTTGTGGTTCAAAAATCGGTTCCCTTCCCAAATTTAGGGCGAGATTGCCTTGCCTTTGAGGTATTGATCGTTTCCTATTAGACATTATCTTGCATACAGAACGCAGGAGAAGTTAAACCCTTCTCCGAAATTATACCAGGGAACGACAATAAGAGAAATTTCCGAGTTATTTTTTTGACCGCCAAAGTACTTAATGAGTGTTTATGCCGTTCGGTTAACGTCGGACAGAATTGTAAATTTCAAACATAATCATTTATTCATAGAAATAATGTTCCTGAACGGTTTTGCTTCTCTTTTGTCGATACTCGCGGATTTGTCTGTCCGAGTACAATAATGCGCTCATCCTCCATCCCAGTCGTTTAGTATGATTTATCTGACACTTTCATGAGGAAATCCGAGATGAAAATGAGATTACAGATATTGGGAATAAAAAAACGGTTCTTGTCCAATTTATTTGGTGCTTAAATATTCAATAAATTGAAATACACCGTGAGCATAAGAAATCAGAATGGCTAATTAAAAAATTCTCCGCGACATTCGTGGAATTACTAGTTCGTTTAAAATTGTTGGATTTACTAATTCTAATGGTTTAACTGCGGATGGGAGATTAATGCTATACAAAATGACTCCTTATTCATTAAGCAGAACTCTTCTATTATAACATTAATGCTACGCAAGATTCCCGTGGTAGAATTGGTGCTTAGGAAGACACTAAGAAGCTGGAAGTGTCAGGAAGACTCGTGGGAGAAATTTTTATGTCATAGAATGAATTAGATTCCCAGGATACTCAAGATGTGTGAAAAGTCGTAACGATATGGAAATAAGTGTCGCAGGATCATTAGAGAAACGAGAATGGAAAGGGAGACGGACTAGACTATATAATTTAGAAGGGCATGGAGCTCGGTATCCTTTATGGGCGTAGCCTTATCCGGCAATCCGCCAGATGCTCCGTATACTAGGTACGGCTTAAACAAAACCATTAAATCCATGTCCCCATGCAATGCATAAGCGTCTTATGGTTCTCTCTCCCCCTTCGCCCTGCTCCGTCGTCTCCTCCGCGGCCGCTTTTGCCGCAGGGTGCGGAAGCCTGCTGTGAAGCTCTCACCCTCCCTCCTCTCTTCGGCCGCTCTTAGACCTGAATCGTGGGAAACCAAGGAGTTTCGTTCTGCGACTTTGGAATTTCCACCTTCTAGTGCGATTGAGTAAATTAATTATGTGCGTACCAATAAAGGAATCGAAGCACGCTGTCGACGTCACATTTCTTACCGTTTTATCACCGCAAATTCACACTTATTCCAACTGCATTATGGCCATGAAATATGGCATTTGCCATTATTCGATCGGCATCTCTTCTTGGTTCATTCATTCGATGTCGAAGTGCAATGTTCTTGATATTTTATGTAGACTGCGCGTCTATCTCGTTATGCTAGATAGTAAACTTGTAACTTGCCTCAGAATCATTGCAAACACCTCTCTATTTGAGTTGAAACGACTGCAACCTCGTTTTGAAGTCTATTTTTCAATAGCGCCTCATCTGCATCGATATGATGCCCTTAAATCCATCGCAAATGTGTGTGGCAGAGGGTGCACACACACAACAGGCATGCGCAGTACGCGAAGAGTTGAGATCATGTGCCGCGCTTGTGAGACTTTTTAAAACATAAACGTGAGCGCACAGTTACATACGCTTTAGCTGAATCTTGCATTGCTGCTTAAGCGCCGGTATTGTTGAATCCGTGAAATGAACACGTACTTTTTTACTTTCCAGCCACAATGATTGGACATGATGGCACGAATGCGTAGGGTTTGCTTTCAGCTTACTGGTTGTTATTTGTTTCTGTAAATTAGGAAATTGCAACAAAAGTTAGGTATCCCTGATGATACAGTCGGGAATCCGAATCCATGAAATACCTGCATATTGTGTTGCAAAAAAACTTCAATTGTCATTCAAGAAACTAAATAATTATGTGATTACGCTAATTCACCATTGTACAATAAGGTATGAGTTCGTGTTTAATTGAAAATTTCCGTCGGGTAAATATGCGGGGAATTGTGGCATTGTAAACAGGCTGCCATCCTACTTGCAAGCGCAATGGTTTCATGGGGGTTGGTTGTATTAGCCCTTCCCAAGGGTGGGAGCAATTACCCCCTTTTGAATTTCGGAACTCCACAGGCCTTCCTCTTGAAGCTTTACCCTCGTGTTGAGGGTGCGTAATGTAAGACGATGAATTGCATATTATATTAATTGCATTCACTCACCTTAAGGACTTGCATTCTAGGCTGCTAAAACTTGCCTCACTGAAGAGCCCTCCTCTTTGCCTCGCCATTCAGCCAAGCTCGATGCAACGAGCGCTCGCTCCTTTGGTACTGTCTGTGTTTCCTTTTCCCCCGATCAAATCGGATTAAACAAGAACTCGTCAAGTGCTTTGTTTTTCATTCATACGTTATCGCCTCCCCACCCCCTCTGGGGTGAATTTATGCCCCCTACGGTGTGGGACCTATTGTAAAGCTTCCTGCGCGAAACTCCTCTAATTCGCGCTCTTCCCCACCCCCCCCTTATATTCACGGTTGGCAACGTCGCCCCCGGTCCTCTTAGACTCCTCTCCCCTCGACACCGGTCCATCTGCAACCTCTCCAGCCGTTCCTTCCCTATCCTCCGTCCCACCCCTATGCCCGCCCACCTTGCCCTCATCCGGAGTAGTCGGTGGGACCCCTCCCAACGTCAACATGCATCTTTTCACGTCCCCTGCTTTTTGTCCGACCCCTCTCCCCCCACACGTCCCTCGTCGCTTCCCAACGATGTGCTTGTGTTCCTTCTCCCCTCGGGCGAGACCTGGGTTCGAGCCCGGTCGCGTGTTCTGCCGGTCTCCCTGCCAGCTTAATTTCCGTCTCCTCTCCCGCACCGCGACCCCCTCAACTCGCTCCTTGTATTTCTTTAATGGCAGCCCGTGCATCTTTCATCGCCCTTAGTGGCGCAGGGGGAGCGTTTCGTGAGTGTGGGTCGTTGGTCCCCCCCCCTTCCACCTCATTTCTGCCGCCTACTTTCGTCTCCCTTCCCTCATCTTTAGCCTTCCTGGGGCATCTCTCTCCTAATTAGTAAATTTCCCGGCGTTCACTTTCGTCGGGCGTTTCTTTTTCCACCTCCTCTCATTCCAAGGACGAATTCCGTCCGCGTTACCGAAAAATTCATTAGGTGCGAGGATAACTTTTATTTTTGTCGGGGAGCTTTCTTTGGATGAGCTCAGTAAAGACTTTAACATGAAGCGTAGTTTTTTTCTGGATTCGAAAGGCGGTCTTTGAAGCAAGAGCGTGAACCTAGAAATTAAGCTTTTACTGCTACCGACGGGGCTCGCTCGAAACACCACTGTGTTTCGAGTCCCAGCGCTCGTCTCAAAAGCGAAACAGAGGTCTGCGTCGCTTTGGTATGCGTGTTGCTGGTTCGATACCCGTGACCGGCGAAATTTTTTCAGCTTAGAAAAAAATTGTTTACGGTTTTTTGGGACGAGATAACCACACTTTACCAGAAAAAACACAACCATTATATTTTAAAACGAGGGAACGAGAAAAATAGACTGAAAAGCTACCTGAACACATGGTGAAAGGCAGCATGGGAAAGGCGATTCCTGGCGTCATGATGCCTCACTGGATGTGAGTCACTATATTCCCATTGAAAACTGAACTGCAGAGAAACAGTGTAGAAAGCGATCACCATCAAGATTTCAATCCGAATTGGTGTACTGTAGCCCTCCGTTATTTTCTTCCTGGTCGCAACTCCCTGGTTGGTCTTCAGACTTACGTAGATCTTTCTTCATTTGGCCTTCGTGTTTGCCCCTTGGTCTTCCCCGTGCAGCCTTTCTGACCTCTGTTTCCTTTCTATCATCAATTTAAAATGCCGCCTTCATAATGATCCACTGGCACTGAAACTACGGTCGACACTTAAATAAAATAAAATTGTTTGGAAAAAAATATAAATATATCTATATTTCCTATTTTAATTGACTAACTTCTCCGAAGTTATGTCCGCTGACTATATTCCTAAAAAACATTGTCGTAAAATTTGTTCAATCAATTGGGTACTCTCACGTATCGTGCTCCATGTTTTATTTTCCTCTTCTCTGCTTAACACACCTCCATTTTTTTAATTTTATCCGTCCGAAACAAAGATTATTACGAGTATTAATAGTAACTAACTGAATGGGGTTAGGATTTCTAAGGTCCTGTTAAAATTATCAAAACGTGGTTTATTATGGAACTGCACTTCTAAACGCACCATACATGACAGTAAATATATTTTAAAGTTGATCATTTTCCATCGCTACGTAAACCACCTTTCATTCATTTCATCCCACTGTTTCACAGTACCTCATGCATTCGATGTTCCTGCCGCCTTCGGATGACACGCATAAAGATGCACGGTCGCGCCCCAGGTTTCGGAGCCCCGCGCTCCAACACTCGCAAGAAAGGTTGCGAAAGATGAGAATCGATTCGGCGGAATCGAATCTCCTGGCTTCGGTCCCCGTGGTTCGTTACGGAGCGAGGATCCCTCTTCGCCGAGCGGATGCACATCGGCGTCCGTCCGTCCCTTCCGCCTGCCCTGCCGGAGTCCTCCGCCCCCCTGCGTCCTTCGCTCATCCCTCCCCACCTTCCGCGGCTCCTCCCCGACATTCTCTACTCTTAGACGACCCACTTTCCCCCTTCAATCCCTTTCCCAGTACCCCTCTTTCCATCTCTCCCCCCCCCCCGCCCCCACGTGCCGTAACATCGATCTCACTAGGTGTGTATGCATCCGCGGGCGCGGATTCCCATCCACCCCTCTCTCTCTCTGTTCCCTCCTTCCGCGTTGGATGCCATTATACTCGTTTTGGAGTAATTACTTAGGAGAAGAAAGTAATTAATTAAGGGGAACCTTTCTTCTTCATCCTCTCCCTCAAGCCCCCACGGGGTAGCTCGACTCAACGGAATACCTTCAAATTAAATTAATTGCTCAAGAGTAATGTGATTTTTTTGGGGGTGCGGGGCAAGGAAGGGGGAGAGGGAAAGTAAGGAGTTATTGAGCCAGGCAGCTGCGGCCACTGCGTTGACCAGTCCGTGGTCGTTCGTGTACTTATGCCGGGAATAAATCTCTCAAGATTTTGAGTGGCAAGGCACGGGGGATCGCAAAGGGAGGAGTAGAAATATTTCGTTTCTAACAAGGTCATCGCTGGAGATATTCTCCTCGGGCGATTGTTATGCAGTTCGTCCTCACTCCAGAGAGAAATGTTCCTCTCCGTGATTAAAAATAAATTTTAATTGTTTTTTTCTGTTTTCATGCTTTTAGCTTGCGCCTCTCGACGGAAATGCCTTCTTTTGGGAATGAGATATTTTTTTGTTTATTCTCGTTCCCTTGTACTTGTTAAGATAGTTTTGAATACTTTCCTTGTGCTCCACATTAGTAAGTCTCTCGAAGACCGCCTACTTTCCGGAAATCCTCCGCGCCGTCGTCCAAAGATACATCCGTTCGTCCACCCCATGTTAATATTCTCTTCACATGCCATTAAAATCAGAAATTCATTTTTGTTACTTAAAATAATTATTTTTTTTATGAAAGTGATGCGATTAATTAAGATAAGCCTTAGCGGAAAACATACATATATTTGCATCTGCGTTCGCTAAACTCGTAGTCATCATTAATGCTTGTTTTACAAAAACACGAAAGGCTAAGTAAACGGGAAGAATTACTATTGCAGACTCCGCACGAGGTATTTGGGATTACTGGGAGGTGAAATCGAAAAAAAATACTACTTGAAGAGATTAGTCAGAAAGAGAATGGAGTGGGTAGTTGCGTTGAGCTAATCTTAATGTTAATGGCCACCACAGCAGTTATCAACCCAAAGGTTGGTTTGACAGGTGAGGTGACAGCTCACCTAGTACTAAGCCCAACGGTGGGTAAAATTCACACATCAGAGTAGGGGGCCAGTTTCTTTCTGTCGACGCATGGATCCCGAGGAAGATCTGTTAAAAATGACACATCTTGAGTGGTGAAGCTTAGGATCCCCAGAGACTTCACCGGTAATCGAACCGGGCCCTCCAGTCTATAGCCGAACGCTCCAACCACTGGAATACCACGTTCTGATATTAATGCCAGTGATGATGAATTTTATTTTGGTCAATTGAAAGGCTAAATATACCTTACTATCCTAATATTAAATGCCAATCTTACCGATTGAAAATTCAGTGAATAGTCTAGAATAATCTGTCATAGCTAAACTCATGCGAATGTACATTCGCGTCTCATGAAGCATGCGCAGTCACGGGTAATTAACGGTTAAATTGACCGGCATTGAATCTTCGTTAATTATGACCTGACGTCAATATGGCCCAAGTTATTTTTTCCTCATGGAAACTCGAAGCTCATGGGTGTTGTAAATCGAGGATCATGATATCCCGCGGTTGCAGAAAATCGAGACGTCAAGAATGCAGGCTCATCGATCCACGATCGTAATTTAAACTGTCTAGGGTCTTGCGCATTCATTAGCGTCGACACCTGAGCGGTAATCACGACCCCAACCTCACGCCCAATGATTTATCGCCCCGTCCTTCACAGGCCCTTACGCCCTTGCACCACAGGCGGGTGATGTTTGCAAATGCATACACGCGGACCGATTCCTCGCGGGCGCATTCACCCCAGTCATCATTCTCGATCGCTCTTCGTGACTCTCCCTCCCTCCCCCTCACCCATCCTCGAAGCCCTCAACTCGTTTTCATTTACTTGTGCTGGCTCCTCTCGTCACGGAAATCGCCTCCGAAAAGTCCCCAGAGTCGGGAGTTACTGTCGCGTGTGCACCTACGCTTACGACGGTGTGCATGCATACATTCTTGGGTTGACTTCGACGAGGAATTCTTCTTAAACTAGGCAGTGCTCCACTTCTAAGCCTCGCCTAGCGCGACAATAAATACTCGAACACCTACGTACTACTTCATCCACCCACGTACTTCCCGCCTCCCTTCATTCCGTCCTACGTCTACATCTACATCTACATCTACTTAATACCCCGCAAGCCGCCGCAAGGGCGTGTGGCGGGGGGTGCTAGGACACCACCCATAATTTAGAAAAGAAAAAGAAAAAAAAACCGCATGCAAATAACGACAAAATCATATATATAAAAAAAAAAACATGGCATACATTCATGCATGAACACTTACACCCCACACACATGCAAACACTCAAACTACCAACTAACATACACATGCACCTGAAAGTATACCTAACATCTCTATAGTGTTTAATTTTGTTCAGACTTGTAAATTCAACGTTTTTAATATTTCTAAAGTGACTTCGGTTTCTTGCTATTATGATTACTGATTGTTCGGGGAAAGAATGAGTATTTGTACCTATCTGTCTTGGAATCTATCTCCCTTAGTTTATCTTTGTGGTCTGATCTACCTAAGTAGTGTGGGGCCATTATAATTCCTTCAGTGTCATATTTAAACTCGTTTGTTCTGAACCTTTCTAAAAGTCTAAGCCTCGCTTGTTCTCTCCGCACTTCAAGTGGTTCCCAGCCTAAATCCCCTAAGAGACCTGTCACACTTGTGTTTTTATCATAACAATTTTTAACGAATCTAGCGGATTTTCTCTGGACTTTATCTAATTCTTTTTGCCAATAAAACGTCCTCAATCTTTTTCTCCTCTCCACCTCACTAACCAAGCATTTTAGCCCCTCGCATGACAGTCTTCATCATTCAATTGTGTCTGGTTCTGCCCATCGACCTCGTCTCTTACCTTCATTGCATCCCCCCGTGTAGCTTATTTTATTTCGCATCTCCCCGCACCTACGATCGAACATGCTTTCGTCTCTTTTCACATTTCACGATCGAATTTCTTGCAGAATAAATGCGGATTGAGGGTGCGTGTAACTTAACCTTACACACTATTTGCCTCACTGATATTCCAATGTTGCTGAAATAAAAATCTAATCATCGCCACTGTTTCAGAAGTATCTCCGTGTGTGCTGTAGGGCGTTTGGCAAGAAATCTATTGCAGTTGGAATGTCTACATGAGTGGGTTCTTTACGTAAACCACTGTTCAGTACACGTGTATTTCTTCAAAGTTCTGTTTCCTTCAGTCATTGGTACTTATTTGTTCGTTTTCGTGTCAGTTGAAGACACTAAAGAATCTACTTAACCTTTCTGTTATCATATCCAATCGAACCAAATGAAAGGGAGCTAAGGATTCGCGAGGCAGAAGAATCATGCTAGACTTGGTGTTCACCTCAGATTTTCTGCGTGAAGAGAATGGTAGGTGGTGCTAACGAAAATCGTGCTCACTCCATTGCTTCGCACTTGATGAAGTACCACCGTAGTTCCTCTGACATCAGTATGCCGTGAACATATGAATTACTACTACATAGAACTACGGCAGCTGGTAAAAATTCTTTCTGGTCTTGTATTATGATGAGGAACGCGTTTCGTTGTTACGTTGTAGCATTACACTTCGGTCACGCGTACATGTATGGCAGATTGCGAGCGGTCGCTTGGTTACTCACCAGTTTTTCCCTGCTCTTACAATTCTATCTTCTCGTGGACGGGAGTGAAGGTGAGGATTCAGGTGTAGTCTTCCGCGTGTCCCCTCCTTATCTTACTCCTCGCATCCCTCCAGCCCATTCGCCGACCTTTTCTTGTGGCGCCCAGGCTCCGCGACCCCGACCGAAGCCAGCCTCCTCCACCCCATCGCAATTCCGTGTTCTCGATGCGGGGAGAGCTCATATCTGCGATAGCCCGCGGGTATGCCGGTCGGGAGTGCTGGGGGAAAGAGCCGTGACCCCCTCCCCACACATCCCTCCTGACGCTCCATCTCGAATCAGCGTGAATTATAAAACGAACTTCCCTCCCTTTCAGCGGGAGAGAGATTAGCATTGTGGCTCATTACCCCTGCGAGCTGTGTACTTCAAGAAATACTCCCCCACTTCTTTCCATTCATTCCCCCGTGCTTCACGGCCAGACCCTGAACCCCGATATCTCCGAGCTTCACTCCACCGCGTGAACAATGGCTGTTTTATCGGTTGCCATGTATGTCGAGTCGCTGACTGCTTGGAATGTGCTGCCGTATTTGTATAGGGGCGGGTCCAGTTCCGTCTCTAATCTTGCAAGTAAAATGGACTGCCGGTCAGAATTTGAGTGAAAGGTCTTCACGTTTCCCGGAAACGAATCGGGGACTCTTAATAGGTTTCGATGCTCTGTCCCTGGTCTAATAGCCTAAGGATAGGAGTGAAAGGGATGCAGGTACTATATCATTGGGCAATCGAAGTGTACTCGTATATCCCTATCTCGCGGGGGAGTTCTTTATATACCGGAGGCAAAATTATCTTCCCTAACATAAGACCGAAGGTTGATCGCCTTATTTCAAATCAAGTGTTCCTATCAAAGCATAACCACTCGTTCGGAAAATATATTGCTACTCAGCCGCTGTAAATGAATTTTGGGATCATGTGGATACGGAAAATTTGAAATTATGTCTGGGAGGATAAGGATATCTGAAAGGCATTATTTTACAATTCTTAATGGGTTTAACGTTTTCATCCTGATCTAATCTCATTCTGTGAGCAGCTACGTTGGTATGTATATATCTTAATAATTCGTTCTGTCACCGTGTCATTCTGCTGAAATTAATTTTATTATTTATTATATTCGGTGATAATCCATTTTTTACCTAAATTATTATTAAATCAATCAGGTATTGCATGTGAGAAATCAAAATTTAGTTGGGGAAGTGGGGAAGTTGCAGAGTTACTTATCTGCATGGAGATTAGGGGAGATATCCTTCGCGAATCAGTGGCGAATTCCCACCGGGGAATTTTAAATGAGAATATTTTACCTGCGTTCAGAGGTTCTAATTTATTGTCTGTGAATTACACCTCTAGAACGCATAACATAGGCTTAATCCTAAGTGCAAGATGGCAATTATTCATGCGTTAATGTTCGTACTTCGTAATATGTGTTAGATAATTTCGAAACGGTATTTTCCAAAATATGACTTCATTTCCCTCTCGACAGTAATCTTGTTTAAGATGTACCTATATCTTAGATCGTTGAAGTTTCGTTTTAGGTTCCTCCTTGTTCACGCTACGAGATCTGTATTTGCTGTTCGTGAGTCTGCAAGGCGAGTTAATGTTAGATATATCTATGCATGTACAGCAACGTCTTGCGCCATGCATTATTCATCGTCACTTCTTCCGCCGCGGATGCAAGTTCACAACCATGTAACAAGGCCCAACACTACGCCATCTTCATCTTAATTTCTTCTTCTACAGCTGCATCTTCATTCTTTAAAAACAAGACTTAATAAAGCACCTATTTTAGTCAGACGTCAACGTATGGCGTATCAACGGAAGCCATGTGACTTGTGTGAATGCCAAGGACTGACTGGTATGAGATAGCTGACATGGCGAAAGATCCGTTTAGACTTCACCAACAGCATACACTCTAAAAGCGTCAAATTGTTCATGACGGCGAGTTGTATTTATATATTTTGCATTAGTCCGAAAACAGCACTTCGACCTTGACATCGGTTTTAGAAGTTCTTTCGGCTGAACATGCAGCGTAGAGGAGCTAGATTTGTAAAACGTGGTTATGATAAACTTAGTAGTGTATTCAAAATATTAGAGCAGCTAGGCTGGTAATCACGAAGGTTAAATTACAGATTGAAGCTCTTGCATAAATTGGAAGGAGATCTCTTTAGCAGTGATGTTGAAAATGTATTATTACCCCCATCGCACCACGGTTGGAGAGATCATGTTAATAAAGTTACAGAGATTAAATGTAGAACAGATTGATTTTTGATGTCATTTGTTTCCACGAACGATGGGAGATCATAATAATATTGCTCGATCGCGGTAGGTTCATGTTCGGGTAAAATTATTCTGGTGTGTATTCACCCCCTGCCACACACCCTAGAGGTGACATGCAGGGTATATATAAATAAATAAACGTCAGTTTTGAGTGACCGTCCAAAACCTGCATGTAGACAGGTGATTGCCATCAGAGTTAATGGTAGCCTAGAAAATTAAGTTTAAACCGTTGGCAAACATGCAGTTGTGGTTCATTTTGATTTTAGTTTAAAAGAAAATGTTTTGGCCGATACGCGAGTATGTGCTGAATGCCTGTCATAAAAATATTTATGCATTGTATCTACCTCTCGAATACCCGAGAGTGTGTCCCCTCCGTCTCCGCTCAAGTGCTATCCCTACCCTCGCCGTCGCAATCCTTACTTCCATCTTACCCCCGCCTTCGTACCACCAAGGTTTTCCCCACCTCAGTCCCGCAACCCTTTCCCGACCCCATCGCATTCACGGTGCTTCAGCGGCGCGGGCAACTTCATTTCGTCTTGTCCATAGATAAACACGTATGTTTGGGGCGGCGGAGCAGGAGTTTTGTTGAGGCGGGGAGAGGGAAGGGGGAGGGGTATGGAGTGGCGGAAGGGAGAGAATTTTTAGCGGCAAGTGGCATGGCGTTGTAGGCGGGGAGTTGAATTCAGTGCTCGAATGAATATTTTCTCTCTCGCCGGCGCGCTAGGCACGGCGTACTTCGGCCCACGACTCCACTCCGCCTCGACTTATCAATCCAATTAAATCCCGTCGTCGCAGACGGTCGCGTCCTTATTAACTTTCGACGTTAAGAGATTGGTTTTTAATAAGTTTTTTCCGTATTTGTCGCCCCTCCCCATTATATCCGAGACCTACGATAGGGTTTGTCCGCTTTTTCGCGTAGTGTTTTGCACCCCCGAATGTTTGTTATTTTTTTTCTCGGTTCGCGACCGAATGTGTTCAGTAGCGAGTGAGATTTTTAAGTGCTTCAATGGGAATCGTAATTATTTTTATTCATAACTCAAGTTATTCTTAATTTGTTGGCCTCGCGTGGCATTAACTTTTAGCGATATTGGAGATGTGCGCACTCCTCGAAAGTGTTGTCCCGGTTGGTATACTGAAGAGTCACTTCCAAGTTGAGTGAAATGTTTTTTTTTAATAGGTCCTTGAGGTACGTGTTCCGAATATTATTTGGGAACTGGATAATGAATCCATCCAGCGCCTCCTTGGTGGAATAGTAATGTAGGTCATTACGTATTTCCGCAAATTGTATTTTATAGAGCGGAAATACCTTACCCGTTTGCTGAAATGCAGCATATGTGAGTAATAATAATATCTTATAGAGTAATGACTGCCAACTTTCCGTGTAAGTATTTAAATCTTGGGCAAACCTCTTGAGTAATCCCACTGGTTTTTTGTCTCCTGATTATGCAGTCTCTAATATCGTTTTTTATTCCTCAAAAGGATACCAGCTAATCCATATTGTGATTATTGGCTAGTAATTTTCTAGTTTCAATAGTTGAAATCGGTCTAATGTCGTGGCACATTTCCTGGGAGAAGACAGAGCGCGTTTCCTAGGAAATTCATTTGTAATATTTTCAGTAGAAATGCCGTGATGTACTTTTTTAACATAGTAATGTTTATGTATCATATGAATAATAATGGTATCCCGAGTGTGGTGTAATTTAAGTGGTTTTAAATCATGATAGGGAGAAATAGCACAAATAACCCATTTTACGGTCGCTCAATTGCAAGCCGAGTCTTTAGATAGGTGAAGGGAAATAATTTTCAAGGATATAAACTCAGCTACTTTTCCTGTCTCAGAATTTTATTACTTATGTGGTGGATCGTTCTTTATAGGTCATAAATTATTGACGCATTTCAGCACAAATTATCGATGCATTTCGTCTTTTATCACAAGAAAATATAAACATCATAGTTTCTTTTCAGGTAAATACTACCTTGCATGCCTAAAGTTGCTGTTAGATTCAGGATTGGATTTTGTGTTCTTTAGTAAACACTTATGCTCATGCTTTAACTCCGTCCGAACCAACACTCAAGAAGGGTGTGCATCCCACGAGTGGATTTACTTTTTAATGCCTTTCAGATTGACGACGTGGCGATAAGTGAAAATATTTTACCGTTGCTGCGGATAAAATAACGTCAATTATTCTCATGTGCTTGTTGCCCCGCGCGATATATTCTCGATTCGCTTGCCATTCATTACTGCATTGTATTAAATTGAATGTCGCAATGTCGCGTATGTTATATTTCCCTCCCCCCCACAGCCTCGCCAGTACTCTTCACCGTTAACGGATAAAAAGTTATTTACAGCTCACTTCTTTTGACACCGTCACGGGCAGATATATAGTATTTCCTGGAGGTACGTAATGTTTGTTTTTATATTTCCATCCCTCGAGTAAGAATCTTAAATCGTCACCACTTTCCATCGTTTAAAAAAGAATATCTTGGAAATATCACCCGCGTTAACATAGTTCCCCCCCTCTTTTTCGTTCTCGCGTCCGCCTGGGCGTTTTACGACGCAGGAACGCAGGCCTTAGAATGGCATTCTGGTGTGGTTTTTTTTTCTCTTAATCTCCTCGGTGTCTCCAGAGGGAGGCAGGTCGCGAGAGTGGATGTAAAGGATGGTGGGAGCTTGGAAGGAAAGGCAATGGTTTTCATGGCGGGCATTTCCCATCGCCGTCAGCCTCGTATTTTTTTATACGATCCACTACTTTCTTAACTCTCCCGAGAGTCGAGTTCCCCCTATCTCCTAAGCGACCTCTCCCGAGTTCTGTATGAATGTACTCGTAGTCGTATGTCCAAGGGTCAGTTTATAGCAGTTCTCCCCGCATTTCTCTTCTCCACAAGTTTCGACGAAGTTCCTTGTCGAATTTAGTTCCTCACATAACTTTTTCACTTACCACCTTTGGCCTCCTCCACAATTTTTTCTTTTCCATCTCACCTTTTAATGCATTATGTTCATTCATCTTGCCAAGGATATGTTTGACGTAGTTTCTAATCAATTATTGTGCCAGCTAACCATTTAATACCTTCACATTTCTTCGAAATGCCAAGTTGATTGGCGCTCCTTGTAACATAATTACTATATTGAGTGTGCAACATTGTTTCTTCATTTTTGTTTCAAGTTTGTTTCGCTTTTCTCGTACTTGCCAACTAACTTATCCATACATCACCATATCTGCGTATTTCTTTTCAATACTTATTTTGCAGCATTGTTCTTAAATTACGTCTTAAGTTTCAACGGTATCCGCTTTTCTGTGGGTCGTAGTATGACTCCCGTAGTTTTTATTTATGAGCCATCAAATCATTTCCCGACTATTCATTTCCTATCTCTAATTGCTTGGCTAGTAAATTCTTTATGAAGTTTTTCCCTCTAGATCTTGTAATAACTCTCCTGGCTGCTTAGTTTTAATGTATGGCCGTTGATTTTTTTCTCTGAAAAACATTAAGTTTATTGAAACTTTGCATTTCTTTGAAGGACATTTTTTACCTTACGCATTTCGCAATTCGAAGTGGTATTTTTCGACAAATTTAATGCGGAAGATACTTACCATTAACTTTTCGTCGTTCTCAGTAATTATTTATCCCAAGTGTTGTTGTTCGTTGTGGTTTGCTGCATGCCTCTCCATTCCCCTCTGTATCTCAGTTGTTTGTACCTCGCTAAATTCCACTCTCTTATTATATGTTTTGTTCAGTTGTTCAATGTTTAAAAATTAATCTTTTAGTTATGTTAATTCTTATGTTAGAATAGTGTTAGTAGAAAAGTATGCGCAGTTATGAAAAGTGAACGATAAATTAAGGGAAAGATAAATTTAATGAACATCATGAATTTATCCTAGTCTCAAAGAGGTGTTTATATTTACCCGGGTGAGTCATTGGCGTTTAGTCATCATGCCATTGCAAACAAGATGCCATCGAGTGCACACAGTCATTTGAGTTGGGATCGGAAGGGCTTGTTTTCTTTGGTCCCATCAACAGATCGCGCATGCAGTTAATCTGCCCCCTTTCAGGTGGCAGTCATCGACGACGGAACCATGATTTGGTGGCTCTCGTCAGCAGATTGAAAACATTTTACTTCAATTTCCGATTCCGCAGTAGCTAGCAATGTTTTCTCGTAATAATGTGGAATAATTGATATTTATTTGCCATACAGTCATCAAAGGGGGACGGGGTAGACAGGTAGCGTGTCTGCTTGTGGAGCTTGTGTAGAAGATTTTTCACCTTGGAAAAATTTGTTTATGATTTTTCGGAAAGAGGCACCCCACTCTGACAGAAAAATCACAGCAATGGTATTTCGGAACGAGAAAAATACGAGACTCCTACTAAAAAGCTACCCTGAACCCATGGTGAAAGGCAGCAGTTTCACCATTAGGCACTGGTGGCGCCGACCGAGCCCGGCATCAGCTGCCACAGCTGCGGGCGAGAGTGAAGTTCACGGTATCGGCCGCAGGACTGCGATGTGGAAGGCAACGGGAAACCGCCACATTATTCTCCCTAGAATATGCAGCCTTGCATTCAAACATAGTAGAATTGAGGGTTGCATTAAATCAATCCTAGGATTGAAATACTGATGATGACGGTTCCTCTTGAGCGTATATGGGATCGGGTTGGTGAGGTAATGCCGACGCCAGGTTTCCTCCAGTCATCCCTCCTTCACTCCCCGAGGAATTCTCACTCGTCCCCGCGTTACCCACCCCCGACCCTAATGGAGCAAGCGACCTCGGGAGTCATTCGCCTCCTCCTCGTAATTACTCCCATCGAGCGCGGCCGGGTATCTACGAGTCCAGTTAATTTCCTCTCCCGAGTCCTTTTTCCTCTTTCTCTCTCTCGGCGAGGGACGGCAAGGAGTGGTTTTGGAATAGGGAATGTGGCGGTGGGGGCTGGGAGAGGTGGGGAGGAGGGTTCGGTAAGAACAGGGTAGGTGTTTGTGTGGGAGGGAAGGGGTGGGAAAGCAGAAGGACCGTCGCTTGGTTGGCATGCTTTCTGCATTAATAAAGAAGGTGTGCCCTTCCCCAAGAGAGGGAGAGGGTAAGAGTACCCCGGCGTACATTTTTCTTTCCCCGACTTCCCCCTCCAGCGTCTCCCTCCCGACGTCGCCCACTTCTCCCCCGCCTCACCCCCTCGGTGTTATTTTTTCCCCTCCCGTTTCGGTTTTTTCTCCCTCGTCCCCCCGCCTCCACCTTCCCCCTCCGGCGTCGTCGTCGTGTATATAAATTTTTTGGGATATTTCACCCCACTTCTTTCCCTCACACCCTTGTATTTTTTCGTATTTTCCCTCTCCCGGGAGTGAGAGAATGTATGAGAGAAAGAGAGAGGTGGGTTCGAGTGAGTGCAACTGGAGGGAGAGAAGGGGTTGATGGGGAGGCAAAATGGGGAAAAGAGATGTTTTTTTCCCCCTACCCAGCTGCGTGGGCTGATGGTGATGATAATTTCCCGGACTCGGGGTCGTCCTATACCTCTGCCACCTTCCCTCTCCCACCCGTTTCCCCCATCCCCCGGACGCTTCCTCCCCCCTCTCTTTTCCCACGCCCGATGCTCTCCATCTCGACCCTCTGCGGGTCTTAAGACCGAGTACTCCCGGGGATAATTGTGCGCGTGAAAAGGGTGTAGTGCAGCGCAGGGAATCCCGACACCACGGGCAGGGAGCGGAACGACGTCACTTGAATCGTCACGTAATGTTAAATACATGTCTTTTAAAAGTGACTACTTGAGAGTTATAATAATTTTTCAATTTGGAGCCAAACAACCCCAAATATTCATTTCCTCGCTATTGATTGCCTCTTCTACTGGTTCCAACCTACTTCCTCACCCTTCCTCTTACGTAGTTTACTCCCAGCAAAAATAAGAATAATTAACCCTTTAGATTTTAGTTTTTAATGACCCCGTTGCTCAACATGTGCATTTAAAGAAGTATCAATTGGTTTTAAAAACCTTCGCAACGAATAAAAATAACAATAAATATTTTCAATGACTTCATGTAAAAACTCTTTTCTCTAATTCCGTTTTGGGTTCCACATTAGTTTTGTGATATCACGGAGTTTGTTAATCAAGATTGATAGATATGTCGTGGCATGGCATGCAGAAATTGAAATTTGCGGTGGCCTTCGTAATTTTATTGCATTTGTGCAGTATATCTGTGGTTCGTTCTTTAAACTTCGTAAACTTTTCGTTCGTTCGTAAACTTTTTTGACTGTTACAGTACTAAAAGCCTTAATATTTTCCTTGCAACCCTTCAAATGCGGCAGAAGATGTTAGGGTGGCATCTATCAAATAGAATTTAATAAACGAGGTGTACTTAATAGTTAATATAATATTGACACCGTTGCGATCGTGAATCACCCTTAGAAAAGATGTTACAAGTAGGCATTAGTTATACGTATGTACTTTCCAATTACTAGCAGCTTGTAGCTGTTCCGGCTTTGGTGGCTTGAGCCATAATTTTATGCCCATTATTAAAATAGAAAGAAAGACTCGTACTTTTATTTCTACAATTTTATGCGTTTTAATGTTTATATTTGACTGGGAGAGAATCTCTCGCCCTACGGCCACCGGTGCTCGAGAGTTTGGGTGTTTAATTGGAGTGGTTCAGTGGGAGTGGTGGTGAAGAAGGGTGGGTGGGCATCATGTTTTGGAGGTAACGTTTCACGACCACCTACTATCCATCGTCACTGCGTAGTGAAGGTAATTTTGCGCACCCATAATCCGGCATTTATTATTGTTTCCCAGGATGTGGTAATCATGAAGTTGTGCGCTGAAACTGGAAATATTTGAATGTATTTCTCAAATGGAAAGAAGAGTGAGTATTATATCATTCAAATAAATCAGTGATTGATTTATCCTATGTATATTTTACGCGATAACGCGATACGCGATTGATAATTGTGAACTTACCCCGAAAGAAGGCGAAATAGCAAAGTTATTTAAATAAGGGGGGGAGAATCTCCAATGGCTGTAATAATTATTAAAGTTTAGATAAGTATTATGATAAGCAAAAATATTTATTTTAATTAGCAAAGTTATTAATTCAGGGTACTAGTAATGAATTTTTAAATGCTGTATGGTCTGATTCTTGATTGTATGGTTTTGTATGCTGTATGACATGATTCTTGTCGACACAGTCGACTAATTTATATTGCTTGTTATATTAGGCATAATTATTATTATTTGGTAGTCTACCGTTTAATTTAGATTTCGGATGGACACATCAGTTACGCCAACATTTCTTAGCCTCACCTAACAACCACAACTGACACCCCCCATACCACTCTACTGTGCTCCATTCCGCATACATTCTACCTCCCTTCATTCCATTTAAGATGCCTAACCTTTTCCTCGGCCTACTTCGATTACCCGCGTCCTACCCCCTATCAGTCTTCAGCGTCCCACCCCCAATTAAAATGCTCTGCATCCACATTTTTTTTGCCTTCTTTGGATTTATTCCAAAGACGCTCTCTCCTTCCTACCATGCCTAGTACACGCATAATTATCCACCTTATTAATTATGCGCGAGAATTAATCCTCAGTGCATAAATATGCTACTTGGCATGACTAAAGGTTCCAGAATCCAGAAGAGCATAGAACATGTGCCGTGTTTTATTCCAAGAGCGGACCCCGGAGCGACCATCGCATCTGGTGCATAATCGACCACTTCGCACTCTTCATGTTTTATGCCCCCATAATCATGCCCAGGATTATTCATCGCGTTAGGGGGGGCCTCAAGACCAATGGAGGCTTGCCGTGCTCAGCAAGGGGCCGAGAGTGTCACTCACGCCGTCCGGGGTCTCTCTCCCCATCCCTCCCCCCTCTTTCCCCGCACGGCTCCTCCTCAGGTGTCACTGCTGCGGGGGCGGGAGGAGAGGTCTAGGGGAATGTGTGGTGTGGGTTGCGACCGTGGTTTTTCTCTCCCTTGACTCTCCCATCCCCCTTCCGGCCTCTTTCCCCTTTTCTCTCTCCTCTTCATTTCGAGTAAACAGAGGAAACGCGAACAATGATCGCAAAAAATAAGGGGACGCACACACCACGTAAATACCAGCGCGTTTTCGTGTTTTCCCTCGCCCCGCTTTCATTCTCTTTTAAAAATTTACATTTTCTTCCTACTTCCTTCCTTCCTTCCCTCCGCGAATGAGGTTCTCGTGCGGTTTGTTTTTGTTTCATTTTATTTCTACTACTCGAGTGCGAGTGGAGGAGTTTTGTGCGGAATTTGTTCAAATAAGTGTCGGGCGTTTGAGTTGGGGGCGTGTTTTTAGGAGGATGTGGGGTGGGGTTTTTTTAAGATTCGCGAAGTTTTTTCCCTTTCTGTTTAAATCTAATGCCAAATGAACGCGCGTGGTGGAGGCGCAAAGCCGAAGTGAGAAGATGACGTTTCTCTCATTTTATGTGCGCTAAAAGATCGGGACGGACCCAGTTGTACTTTATTTTTATTTCCCACGCAGTTTTAATGTATCCAAGTAGAGCTAACTTTATTCATAGTTTAAATATTGCTGTAAAATTGAAATATGGAGCTAAACTTTGCCTGTTCATAGAATTGTAACCGAAAGTTGAAATTTTTTCAGGGCAGAAATGAATAAATTTTTAAATTAACTCAGTAGCTTTGGCATTTCATTCATTGCAATTGGTTATTGCGAGCGAGCTATGAATAGGCCATTTGAAAATATGAAAAAATGTTATCCATTCTAAATAATTCTGAATTGTCTTGTCTGTAATGTGAAGGGTGTTTACTTTTGTAAATAACCTAAGGGATATGTTGAGTTTGGTCATTTTTCCTGCGGGCTTCATTATTTTTACTGGAACAGTTGGTGAATTAACTGACGAATTTTTCATCCTGCGCAAAAAGGGTTGATCTAAAATAAAATACCTAACTAGTAGCCGTCTTTATTTACATTTCCAGATTAAATTAAGTTTTTGTATTATTTTCATTTGCTTTAACTGGTAGACTAACATTCATTTTTTCATCCATTCAAGGTATTCTATCCATTAAATGTAGGTTTCTGACAGCCTCTAAAGACTATATTTGAATCATAGCTTTAATCGATTAACTAACTGTATCCTAATGAGATAAGTATGCACTACCTTTCCCACTGAGTTTTATATAGCGCGAATCGGGTTTTGAATATACTATATAGGTAGTCATATCGTACATTTTATACATTGAAGGTAGTCCATGTATTGAAGATAAGGATACTATCAATAATGATTATTTCAATAAAAAAATAAATTACCGTGATTAATTAAAATATCGTTTAATTAAATAACAAAACAAACCAGCGGTCGATGGCGGCATAAAAAGCTGGTAAGAGCCACATGTGGCCCGCGGGTTGTATACCACTGTATGAAAGGGGTGTGATATTCACACATTCAGGGCGGGGCGACTCCTTTGCTTCCAATCTTTTTACTATAAATTCCTTGGAAGTGAGTGTATTTTAGCCGGAATGATCAACAGCCACATTCCAGGATTCGAAGTTAGAACCTTCTGGTCGCAAGCAACACTCAACCCCCTAGATCACCCCTGCCGCTAGGCCTCCCATTTCATCATTTCTGAAGTAATATGTCAGCAACTTGGATTTTCTGAAGCGGTCCTCGCTGGTCACATGCCTTGGTTTTATCAGGCAGAATTTCATCTTGGAGGATTTTGAAAGGTTTTGTAAAAGGAATGCTGAGGGCTGACGCTTTTAAAATCTTAGTTGACATCTTTTTCAAAGGTTAACAGCCCTTAGGATGGTTGGCAGCAGCTTTTCACTCTTCTCACTTCTCCCCGCTTCCCACTTCAATTCCCAGTTCGAAACACAGTTCACGGCTCCCAAGATTCGTGTCATATAATCTAAACGAGGCCTTTCCCCCGGGATTCCTTTTTTCTATTCTCTCCTCCATTACACTCTGGAGGATTTTGAGATGTGGGCGTGGAGAAGAGCGGGAAATTCGGAATGGACGGAAAGAAGAACTAAGTGGTGGCGTAGGAGTGAGAGTTGTTTGGGGTAATTCATTGACTACAGAGAGAATGGAGTCGGAGCATAGTGAAAGGCAATGGACTAATTGAAGGCGTTGATAGAGGTGAGGGAGTTGGGTTAACGAGGTAGAGGAAGGGAAGATATTGGGCCATGTTGGACGGAGCTAAGGGAGGCAGATAGTGTGTGTGTGTGAAGGTAAATAATGGTTTATTTTAGTATAGGGTGTTATTGTCGTTAAAGGCTTGGCTTAGATGTGTTTGTTCCCGAATCCTTAAGGACCTTCCTTTACCGGTAGGCCACTCGAATTAAAGAGTGTTACGTGTTTAGGGTCTCGTTAATCGGGGCTCATATCTGTTAACGTTGGTTTGTCTCGGTGCTCATCAAGAACCTACCATAGCCGGTAGACTACCTTTTATACTTACTCCCTTAGTCATTCCGTCATGTACATGACCCATCGTTTGTTTCTTTTTCTTTTTAACTGCTTTAAAAAGCTTCTCTTCTCTCTTGCCCTTCTGATTCCCAGTGTATTTCTTCGCTTCTATCTCCGACTTATCTTCAGCATCCTTACATTTCGTCAAGTTTCTAATGCTAGTATCCTACTTTTCTGTAGTCAACATCCGGACACGTTCCATCTAACTGGCGGGTCATCGCGTTGAAAAACCTCTCCGCCCCATTCATCACTCTTGTCCCTCACTTTCTTCTCCACCTCAGTCTTGTTCCAATCATCTTTCTTCCTTCGCTTCGATGTCCTCACTCAGCATATAGTATCTTTCCATCTCGTTCGTATTGGTCTATTACCCGGCACTCACATCTCTGGCGTCACCCTTGCCGTAGACCGTATCTAGTCGAAAAGAGCCAGTGGAATTCTTTCTCTTTTCGGGGCACACCTCTTTCCATCCTCTCTTCCCCCCCCCCCCTGCTGGTGGGAACGCCGAGGCGAGGCGATTTCCATCGGACCTCGTCACAGTGCGACACACATCGTCTGATATTTCCACGATCCCTCCCAACACGAGGTCGACGTCGCGTACGACCGAGGCGAGGGTTAATTCCCGCCAGGAGGAGTGCGCCAGGGACGGATTTTTTATTTTTTTTTAATTTTTAAGAGGGCGCAAGGCTAGGGGAAGCGTGCGAGTGGGGCGGGGGAGGGGAAGGAGTGGTGTTGGCGTAGATGGAGGAGGGAAGAGCGGGGGGACTTGCGGAGAAGAAACTGCGGAAACTCCTCGTTTGCATACACATTGCGCATGCTGCATACTTGGGGAGGAGTTAAGTTTCAGCTGTCGGGTCTTGATGGCGCGAGAATTGTGTGCGGAATGAGTGTGGCCGGGGAGCGGTTTATAAGCCCTCGCGTCCACGGGGGCACCGTACATTCTCGTACCTCTCAATATTAGTTCCCTCTCTCTCTTTCCTTTCCCCCGGCTTCGCTCCAAAGCCCCGTTGTAATGGTCGGGCTTAAACGCAGCAGGATGTCCCGGGAAGAAGACCCATGAGATTCGCCGGGGTGAAGAATAGGAGGAATCTTGTAGCGCGTATCCTTTCTGTTTTATCTTCGCTCATTCTGTTACCTTCCCATTATGTATGTTCACTTAGTGCTCCACGAAGTTTTATCAGGACTTCAGAATATCATTTCTATTGTGATCTGAAGTACAAAATACAAATTAAAGATGAATCTGATCTCGTATCGTTCTAATACCGGCAATGGAAATTATTTACTCCACAGCTTTCAGTTGCACGACCTATTCAAATAGCTTTTAATAACTATTCTTTCAATGTCAGTTTTCGTACAATTTTTGATTTATCCAAAAAATGCTTTGCTCTTCGGACGCCTCTGATAGCAAAAACGTCGAAAAAATATAGTATAGCAAATATTTCGCAAACTTCTATGAGTGCTATGATGTTGAAATGATTTTGAAGAATCGTTTTAAAAGGAATTAAGTAGCAATATTTATATGTCCTTGAAGTAAACATCTTTCAAGTATTATCATGGGCTAGAATTATTCTTTACGATTTCTAACGGGTTCAGTGATTCATAGAACTTATCTAATTTGCATACGTGTACTCATGGAAATACAATTTTTTTTCTATCAAAATTTATCTGTTCATGAAAACGTAGTTATTATTTGCTTGATGTAAATATGTTACAAGATGGTGTCTGTAATTTTCGTAATTTTATTCCCCTAACAAGCTTTTTATTGTCCTAACAGCGTAAATTTCAAGGAATAAAAACTGTTATTCTATTAAAACCCTCTAGAAAATCTAATTTTATTGTCAAAAATAGAAAAAGGAATGATCTTATGCGAAACCTTAAAGGTCGAAATTTGAAACTAAAATTCGTTTGCCGAGGCATATAACCTGTAGAAAGGAAATAAAAATTGAGTGCTGGACTAAGGCGGCAGACATTTTATGGAAGTCCCCAAAGTGACGTCCCATTGCCCAAAACTCGACGTCTCCCTGTCACCTGGGATCACCCCGGTCTAACTTCCCTGATCTTTTTCCCCAGCTGGGTGGCGTCACTTATGGTCGTCCCTTAATGTACATCGACAGCCCCACAACGTGGCGTTAAGGTTCCCGGTCGGTCCCATCACTTCCCCCGAAGACGACATCTCGAGTCTCGCAGTTTCTTCCTCCCTTCCTCTCCACCACCGCAACCCTTCCTTCGTCTCCTTCTCTCCTCCCTATCTCCGCAACAGCCAATATTTACTCGCGTCTGGCCACCGCCACTGGTTCTCCCGTATTTACCTCTCCGTTTCAATCTGCCTCTCGCTAGCCCTTTTTCCAATCTCCTTCTCCGCCTTCCGGTCTTCACTTTTTCCCCTCCCTCTTCTTTCTCCCTTGCTCCGAATCGTGGCGCCTCCCGCGGACTTCCCTTCCCATGCGCGCCTCGCGTTTTAGTTTTTTGTTCATTCCCTTCCCCCCTCGTTCCGACTACCACATTCTTTTTTCCCCTCGTCGAATTCTAAATTCGAATGTTCACGATCCACTGCGGATTTCCTCGCAAAATCGTACGCTTTCGTACTGTTTTGATTGTTTCTGCGCAGTTTTTTTCCCGTTTACTCACCAGATTCGTGGATGCATTCGGATAGTTTGCGCAGGCCCCTTGAATTATCATTTCGCCTTCTTATTCCGTGGTTGTTCTAGTCGTTGAGGTGAGCTCATGGATTTTTTCTGCGGTGTTTGTTTCTGGTTTTAACGAAATTCGACCGTCTTAATTAATTTTGGGAGCTCCCCGTGGAGGGTTGATAGAGTACGATTGGAATGAGAATTCCGGTCAAACGGCATGCTGTAACAGTTTCACACACGATGTCGATTGAGCGGAGGTAATCATTGTTTCAAAGCTTTTAATTTCAATGAATGGAAATTAGTGGCTGGGTTATCTGTTTGGTTTGTGGAATGTCTATAAAATACATATTGTGAATCTCAACGGGGATTAAGTACCGATTCGGATGTCAAAATGGCAGGTGGGAAAATATTCTTCATTATTTTTCAGTGTATGTGATGATATGTCGTATTCATTTCACCTCCTGGATTTTTAATTCATAGCAGTAAACGGGGAAGAAGGCATTTTTCATTCCAAATCATGTATTTAAACATAGCTATGCCATCGGCTGACAACAGTTTAATCTGATTATTAGTTCTGAAGCATTAACTTCCGCGGTCTTGACATTTAGGAAGACCGTTTCTATGACTATCTGTGCCGTTCATTCATTTTTAATTGGCCTTTATTTCTTTACTTTTTTCCGCCTCTTAACCACTGGTTGAGAGATACTTTACCGGATCGCGTGCAGAGGTGAAAGAAGTGGGCGAACCATTGTGTATCGCGTGCCCATGACAATTATTCCCTCATTAAGAGTTTTTAATTAATTACGTTTCTTTATCATGATCTACCCAATTGGGATTGTTTGAAAATTAATTTTTTACGAGTAAATTATCATATTTTCCGTAAATTTTGAACGCTTAATGATAACGAGTATAAATGTTGAGTGGGTTTCTCACCATTATGCCCCACTCCACTCGGCGTCGTGAAATGCGTCCTTGCATGCGTCGTCTCTTCTTTGTTCATGCGTCTGTTAAAAACCCAAAGGTTCAGCCACAAGGTGAGGGATAACAATTTAAGGATCGACCGCGTAGAATAGAGTGTATAAAATTGACTGAACTAGTTGCGGATTCGTTCAAATATAGTCGTTAAATTGAAGAAACTATTATCCATTCCAGCCGTGTTTTCTTAGACTGTGTTGTGCGCCGCCGGAGTTTTTCTGCACTCTGCTGGGTTTTATTTTCTTTCACTTTTAAACGGAGAGAGTTGTTTACTTTATTTTTCCTCCTACATTAGCTGCGTGTGCGTACGTTTTACTTGTACATTCATACACACACCCATCACGCCGTTACGGTTAGATGTATACGGTCCCTCTCGGTGTTTTCAGAAACAGAAAAAGCCTCATATGATAAATTATTTTCGGAATCTTATCCCCCTTCACTAAAATCGTTCCTACTTCCCTGCCCTTGTGCACTTCTCTTGCCCTTGTCGTATTCGGAAAATTTCTGTTAAAATTTATGTTTTGTTCCTGATATCCCCAATATACCTTTCCTCGAGTCATTGCCACTGTATTCACCAATTTTCGGACTTCCTATCTAACCATTCACTCTTCCCTCATCTGCCTATTAGGTGATTCGGATCGTGTCCATTCTATAAAAATGCCCATATCATGGAAGCTCGCCTCTTACACACATCGTCTTTAATCGGTACATTGAAACTTCGTCCTTTTATAGTCCACCCATTCCTCACCCACCCATTCATCACTCGCATCTCTATTATTGTTACCGAAATTACACCTAAGGACCAATGCTGAATATCTTCTGTTCGTGTGTAAGAGTCTAAGTCAGCCAGTATTGTTTGTCAATTCTTCGTGCGAGTGTTCTGTATTGCATGTCGGATCGTATACAGAGTCTACAATTAAAGTAATACGCATTCTCTGGGAAAGATAGATTTATCGATCTTACTTGTACAAATGCTTAATATTCTTCAAAATACTCTCCCCCTGCATCTATACACTTGCGGAGACGTGTCTGCCACGCCTTGAATTTCTTCGACCCGAATGTCTCTCAGGAACGTTGTAACATGCTATTGGTCTCCCAATGCTTTCCTTTCAGCTCCTCTTCAGTCGGGGTAGCAAAAAAAGTCGCACGGAGCCGAGTCGGGACAGAGGGGGCTGAGGGTGCTCCGGGCCAGGAAGTTAGTAACGATGAAGGACGTGTAGCTTGGCGCTCCACCACGTGTTACGAAGTCGTTGAATACATTTCACGCGGAGATACGTCTTACAGTTCAGGCTGCTCGGAGCAAACTGGCGACCGACTGCGTTGGAAGGGTAGACCCCACACCACAGTTCTCGACCGATTTTACCGCGCTGCCGTGGATAGTCGCGGCACAAAAATAATGCGTATTACTTTCATAATCGAAGATGTATATCTTTTCCTCGGGAAATATTTTGGTTGAATGCAGCCACTCGCCAAGTTGCTGTATCTTCGCGGATTCCGTATTGTTCTGATGGCACTCGATCAAGGAGGGACCTCCCAGTGGAGCTGCCTTAAGTCTCCGGATGATTATCCGTAGAGTACACTCGCATATTTCGCCGTTAAACTATCCATCTACTTGTAGATGTTAACCCGACTTCCGCTAATCGGAAGACTTAATCGATGGCTCTCAGTTCAGGTATGATAAATGTGGCCCAACTAATATGGAGTGACATTGAACCATCAATAAAATTTTGTGTCTGCCCATCTGGATGTCCGCGAGTGAAATGTTTTTCAGTTATTTTGCTTCAGTTGTCAATCGGCAAAGAAGATGGAGTTCTGCAGGAAGGTCCGGGCGCTCTTCGAGCGTGCTCAATTCCAACGACCAAGCGGCAGGAGGCAGCTAGCTCTCGAGCAATCCTTTCTGCTTGAGCTATCGATGGAAAACAATCAAGTCTTCCGACAGGAGATGCGCCGCTCGTGGTTCTCATCGGCTCGCGAGGAATCAAAAGATGAACGCTTTTAACCTGTAGGGCTACCTTCGGGTCGTCAGATTAAAACGCGGAGGTGACGCGAAGTTCTCGAGACCAGCCTTCACATTTCCCAATAATAAGTCAGGAGGGTTCGCAGACGAAGGGATGGAAACACTGCATTCTTCAATTACCCTCGGCAAGCCCAGTAGCGAGCTCATTAATGAGAGATGCAAAGTGCTTATTCGAAAAAAAAAGAAAACTGTTCTCGGTCGTGCGTTCCTCGCTCGATCCTGAATTGATTTTGCCGCACTGATCTCTATTCTAGTCGTGCATACGATGTACTGCCCCCTCCCCCCTTCGGCTTTGAAATGAATAGCCGAAGTAGTCGTACGTGCGTGTGTGTGTGTGTCTGTGTGTTTTTGTGCTAGCGCGCATCAATTAACCACGAGCCCTTACTTCGCGTGCGCTTTTTCCTGTTTTAATTAAGCGTCATCGCCCCAGCCCTCACATCCCTCCTCTCACCGCTTCCTGTTCCCTTAGCTTTCTTTATCGATCGAAGTGTGTGGTTGCAGTTCCCCAGTCTCTCCCGTGCATCTCAGAAACCTCTCCCGGCCCGTCTTCTCCTCTCTTCCAAGGGGATCTCTTTCACGAGGACTCTTTCAGACTTTCCGCTCTCTTCACCCCCCCCCCCTCCGGACTCGTCGTCTTCTGCTACACAGGTCCGGCAACCCCCGACTCCCTTTCGTTCCCGCCATTATCAGCCCCGGTGATCAGATTTTTAACACGCCGTTTAAGGGTTCCTCCACCCGGTCACTTATCAAGACTGGGTGTACCCCCCCCCCCCTGTGTCTCCTCGCTAAGTCCGTTTTTGCATCGGCCGCGAATAACAATGTGTCCCAAGATTGTATCATTAAGCTTTCTCAAGACGGTGGGCGAATGCCTCTATCCATCTTCCCCTTCCGATTTCGCGATACCGGGATGCCATGCCGGGCCTACGGCCGGTGGGTACCGCGGTGAACTCCCCTCATCTGTCGCCCCGTCTCTCGTCCGCTCTCTTCCGAGTTCCTCGTTAGCGAACTCGGCGAAATAAATTACGCACGCTCTTAAATATTCATTGAATGTTAATGAATTTAGTGGATGGACACGTGTCGCTGCATCAGGTCAGTCGACCAGTGGTGCAGTCAAAGGGCGTTCTTTCCCTCCCAGTTTCATTTTGCTGCATCACAGTGCAATTGGTGTTGTAGCGATTTATAGCCATCGGAAGGGAATTGAGAGAAGGGAAGAGTCATGATACAGAGCTGTTGCTTACTTTATTCATATGTGTGATGAATTTATATGCAAAATAGGTGAGGTAATGTCATAGATTTGAAAAACTATTGCACAACACTTCAGAAGTCGACAGTCTGTGTCAAGACTTGATATACTATATATTGGTTCAACCCCTGCCTTTTATAATTTTCTTGTCTTGTAGTAATCAACTTAAAATGGATTCTCATCTCTCTTTTATTCTATTTTATGTAACTATATATTGTTAACAGGTCGCGGTAGTCCAGGGGTAGAGCGTTTGACTACTGACAGGAGGGCTCGGGTTCGATTCCCGGGCAAGCCTCCACCCAAGCTGTGTGAATTTTCGGCTACTAGATCTTCCTAGGAAACCATAACCGGCACAGAGAAAGGCACTGCCCCCCCCCCCCTACCCTGAGGTGTGCATTTCATACACCTTTGGGCTAAGTTGGTGTGAACTCTACCACCACCTACTATTATTATGTTTTTTTATCTTGTTTACATAACGAATTATTTTGTCACATTCTGTATGACATAAGCACCAACTCATTAGGTTTCATCTTCTACGTTAATAGGTGTCTGATAAGGATTGAATAGAAGGTTATTCTCTCATAAACATGGCACTGATTCCTTGACTAAGCATTATATTATGTACATACATGGTATCTTACAAGCCTGCTCTAGGGTGTGTGGCAGGGCGTGATTACACACCTGACGCATAATACTTTTCTCCCCTAGCGCGTTCGGGCAACGTTGTTCTGTTCACTTATTGTTCGCGGAAAATATTAAATATATATTAAGAACCAAGTTTAAATATGCAATGCATCCAGGACTTCATTGGCCACCTTTCCATCTGATAATAACAAATTAAGGCGTTTGGGAGAGTATTCAACAGGGTTACGTGATTTCTTAAAATGCTAATACCATAGTACAACTTCAAAATATATTTTAATTAAACCACTATTTCGAAATATACATAGATGTTCATTATAGCGGATTCATTCACAACAATTTCCCTTTATTTTATTATTACTCCTTCGGTATCCGAAAGTTGCTCGTGACTTAGGCAGGGACGAGAGCACCCGGACCAGAACACCCAAAAGTATACCAGGTCAGGTATATTTTTTGTTTGTCGTCGTTTTTTTTTGGTTTCCCCAAGCAATCCACGAATGGTGATTTTCATTGAATTTTCATCGCATTTCGATGGCACAGGAAGAATTAGCTTTTAATTCTATATATGGGAGAATGTCCTGGAGGAAAAAGGGCATCCTTTTAGAGATGAACTTTGCGCTTGATTGGTAGCTATTTATGTTGATTCCTGCGTGAATTAATGCGTTAATGATTTAATATATTATTCTCCTTGCTTCCAATACCTACAGGCATATTAATCACGGGCTCTGATTGTTGTTATTCTCGGCTTATATCTGTCTTGGAGTTAATCTCGGTTTCCTTTCATTTTCCTCGCACGTCTTGGCGATGGATCCGTCCGTCGCTCCGCCTCATTCGCCTCCTTGATTGGTGGAAGACGTTATTACGCGAGTCTCGGCTGAAGCAGAAATTGCGGTCGAGTGTTTTTCATCGGAGGTGGCGTTGCTTCGCTTCAACAGTGTCAACAATTTAAGTTCGTTCATTTTATCGTAACTGGTTCAATTTGAGTCTTAAACAACTCGAATAAAAAGAACAGGTTCATTTTAATGTAATGAAACCCAGTTCTTGACGTTGCTCTTCCAAAGTGCCCTTTTAGCTTGATGGCCATTGCTCTGCATACGGTTAAAACGTTCCCGTTTATTTTAAATGCTTCCTCTCGCCTTTTTATTAAGTCTCCGTGGAAATTGCATCGTGGGTGGTGACTGTTGCTCAAAATCATTTTCCCTCTTCCCATGCCTGTACGTCGAGTTCATTTGATTACTCTTGATTAAAATAAATGTATCTCATTTTCATTGCTTCCATGGGTCGGAGCGCGGAATATATCTTGGATTGCTATTTTATGTACTTCCACGGGCTTCTTTTTGGTCCCATCGGATCCGTTATTAGTGCCCGTCGGAAGTCGCGTCATTATTCCGAGGCATCATCGAAATGAAATTACGCTGGTATTTCAGCCCGGAGGAGAGAAAACATTTTTTCTTTGGTAGCGCGGGAACAACGATTGGATCCCCAGGGGGAAGTTCCGCGATCCCTGTGAAATGCGGCAGGAGCAGAAGACTATCACCCCTCTTCCCGCCAGCTCCTCCGTCGTGCTCAGTAAGAATCTCTCCGAGCTCTTTCCTCTGTGTCCATCATTAGCATAACCAACTCCCCCGGTCGAAGGGAGATGTTTTATTCGAGTGGCAGCATTAACATATTTATCTTGTATCGACTCACGAGATCATTTCGCGCATTGGGTCGGACGTAATTTGATTTGTCAAATTGCGACCTCGATATTCACCTCCAAGGCGTCCAACCACAATCTTCTTCGTCGATCGACTGGAACCAACCCGCCGGGAGATGAATTTCGCTCGCAATCAAGGCGATCTAAGTGGCGTTCAAGCAAAGGGTGGACATTTTTCGGTCGAGATGTGAATGTTTTCGAAATAAATGAGTGAAAAATTTCCCTCCGAGGGAATGGAGACACTGGCGAGGTAGCTTGGAGTACTGCTGAAAACAGCGCTGGGATTTAAGACTGCCATAGATGAAAAGGTGATTGATTTTATATTGGCTGGTCAGTTAATCCGAAGAAAACGTCACCAAGAGCACGCAGTCACGCATATTGGTTCAAGTTAATTCAGTTAAAATTCGCACCGAAAAACAAATTTGATAAGCGTGCGTGACTGATTGCCTGCAATGCTCTCTTTGGTGATTTTTCTCGACATTTTTTTTCAACGCGACAAGCTTGAAGTGAAACTAATATGGGGGTTACTCTATTCGTCACGCTGAGTCATAAAGGGCGGCGCTACAGTCTGTGGGAGAGGACTTTGTATTGCCATTGATCCCATCTGAAATTAGCATTCAATTAAGATTGCTGCACACCGTTCCGGCAATGGGAAAATCCGAATTCCGGTGAATTTGCTTCAATAATTTACTCACATTTGTGTTTTGTGTGATTGGTTTTTTAAAACCCTACGAAACTCTTCACACTTTCCAATGTTTACACTCAGGGCTTCTTCCATGCCACTGGTGCTCTGCTTTGCGCCTTGATGCGAGCTTTTGAATTTTGCTTAAATTTACGAGAAGCAATGAACTCCCTTTCGTGTTTCGCATGGTTGAATCCCGGATTTGGGTATTTTCGGCGATATCTTATTTTATCCGTATTTTCCCTTCTCCGCATGCTGAAATGCTTTACCTCCCTACGTTTCCGTTGCCCCCGGGCGTACCTTACGTTCTGTACATTTAGCCTTTCTTTCCTTCCCGGCTTTTCTGTATGCACCTTTACTCTTTCTCTTCTTTTTCCTCCCGTACTCTTTCATCTCCGAATGCGTGATCCTGACGGAGTCGTACCTCGAGGTTTGGGAGTCGAAGGCAAGAATCGATACGATGAAATTGCTCTGAACCAAATGACCTTAAATCGTTTTTCTTGAAATGTTTAAAAATCGACTGAGAGTGAATCGATTCTAATCGAATTATCGGATTTAAGTCTGAAATCGATCATGTGAGATCAGCTGATTGGCGAGTTGACTCGGGTGCGGGTTCATGCGTGTGATTCAATTGAGTTTCAAAGCAAGAAAATTGACGAATGGATCATTTACATGGGAAAAGGTTTGAGGTTCTTTCAAGATGTGTTGAGATAATTTGTGAGTTAATTTTTTTAACCGAAATTCATTTCATGTCCTAAATATTTCGATGCTTTAATTTTGCATTGATTAAGTTTTATTTTTTTCTTCTGATGGGATAAATTGGTTGTTTCCTCTCAATCTTCGTTTGTTACTGTTATATAGATGTGGATGACTCTAATATTTAGTAGGAATCTCAATGCAGTCAGAGGGAGGAGAAGAATCTGCTCCTTCCGACTCGATTCCCTGGTTGAATAGTTTGAAATGACTAACATTTAGCATTTTAATTTGATGGCAATTGACACATCGTGCGGGAGTTAGAAAAACCAGTGCTCTGCACAAGAAGTCAAATGCCTTGTAACCGATTTTGCGTTTTCATTTAAAATTGTAGAATTTTCTTAGGGACTTGGTCTCGCTCGGTCCTTCAGTTTAGGTTTTAATTTACTGATCCCAGCCCAGAGGTTTTAACTTACCCTATTGTTGCTTCGAGTTCAATTGAGTTTGATTAAAAGTGAACAGTACGAAAGAGATGCATTTAAGGCGAAAGTATTATATGAAGATATTGAAAGGCGGCGGGATGTTGAAGAGTATGATGCAAGGAAGAATGTTATATTGAGTGGCGTGTGAGAGAGAGAGGGAGAAAAAAAGAATGTTCAATTTAGACGACACGAATCGAGTGTAGAAAGTACTTATTAGGATTAGTGGAAAATGGCAAGAAAGGGAGAGGTTCAGGAATTTTTCTCGGGTTTCCAACCGGGTCAGGTTTCGGAGTACCGACGTTTCGATGGCTGACTCTGCCATCGTCTTCAACCCTGAAGACAATGGCAGAGTCAGCCATCGAAACGTCGGTACTCCGAAACCTGACCCGGTTGGAAACCCGAGAAAAATTCCTGAATACTATTCGCCGGGAAAGCCTGAGATCCTTCATTAAGGGAGAGGTTATTTTTTTCAGATATACTCTGGGATTCAATAGGGCAATAACGCTACTACTAGGCAGTCAGTGCGCCCCATATGCCATAAAAATGTTCGGACACCCTCTATCCACGCTCTGAATGTAGAGGAGAGTTTGAATGATTCCATCCGTCGACGTTTACGAAGCTCCCAGGTACGTCTCGCCAAACGGTTATCTCCGCGGATTCTCAGCCTGCAGCAAGCACTCAGGCCGCCCACAGCCAGGTCCACACCGCGCCCACGTCGTCCGCCACTCTCCCAACTTCCACATAACTCTTCCGTCTCTCCCGTACCTTGGTCTCGCCAGCATCGCCCGTGACTCGCCGAGCAAGCCACTTCTCTTCCCCTCCCGTCTTCCCCCTCAGCCCCTCTCCCAAATCCCACGCATCGCCCACGGCATTTCATCCCTCCCTTCTCGTTCGCTGCAATTGAGGCGACCCCTTTCACTGCCTTCTCCTTCCCTACTCCCAAGGCCCTCTCGTGCCAGCGAAATCCCTATTTAAAAGTTTGATCGCCCAAGCTTTCGTTTACTCTGGATTTATGGAAGGCGTGTACATTGGCCGTGCCACTCCGTGCGTCGGGCCGAGGAGATAACCGCGCCACACCTACTTAATGGATTCGGTGGCCGTTTCTATGTTATCTCGGGGAGTTCTCTCCGTTGCTACCCCGCTTCTCTCAACACCACGCCACCACCACACTCCGCTCCGCCCCGCCGTCTTTCTCACCTCATCCCGTTCACGGTTATAATTTGTATCTCAGTTCCTTGGAGTGGTGGTGGGTTTCCCCGTGAGCCTTCCGATTCGGCCCTCCTGGGTACACACCCACCTACATCACTGCCCGTCCGTGAAGGGGTGTCTCGAAGACGGGTAGCGCGGAGTGTTGAAAGTCGCCTCTCGCTCCAGTCAGCGGTTCAATCCGTACTCGCTACTTACTTCGGATGTGTGGGCGGCGATAAAATCGTGGCGGGGAATTGAAGCGGAAATCGGTCCTTACTCGGGAGCTTTCTCTCCCTTTTTATCTGAGTTCTGTTTTTTTAGTTTTGCGTCACCCCGTGCTCGGAGCACGCGAACGGGAGTATGAGCCGAGAGGCGAGGGGTCAACTCGACTCCCTCCACCATACCGAAACTCTTTCTGGAGCTTTTTGCCCCCTCGGCGCCGTCCACCCTCCCGGCGACCGACCGCGGATTTCCGGCTAGGAAGGGTTATCCAGCTGGCGCCGAGTGTCCTGTGGCTTGTTGGGTACATGTGACGCGGGAGCTGTGGCGTGCTCGAAACTTTTCCCGAGTCATGTTTTCTCATTTGGCAATTAAAAGTTTTGGAGTGGAAAGTGTACGACCTCTTAAATTGCGGGGTTAGTTTTTAGATTGAATAATTTGTATTCGTGGTTTTTTTTCCGTCTCTCCTCGTGCCCGCGTCTCACTCGTCGCCTCACCACTTCAGTTACTGGAACCGCTCGCTGTAATAGCTGCACTTGTTCGTAATACGTAATGCATTGAGCGGTGCATGCTGGATCGTGTTTTCAACGGCCATTGAAAATTTTCCATTCTGTTCCCCACTACCTCTCGGCAGCTCTGTATGTCTGTCTTTCTCTCTCTCTCTCTCGTAAAGCCGTGCTGCGAGAATGCGAAATTGTTATGGTTTTGTCCGGAATACTATTCCCTCTTCAAGTTTTTTCCCTATGTCTGCATTTTCCTTCTTCGAGGGCCGTTAAAAGTATTAGTTTATACGATTGCCTTCATAGCATTTTTAATTTCGTTCACTTCCGTGCGCAATGCATTTGTGATTCCAGTTTCCCCCAACTCAACGATGCTTGGTGGTGTAAGATATCGTTTGTACGCACTTGATCCGTGCGTAATACCATTATTATGAATCTTAATTCATAATCGTGTGTGACGTACTCGCATTTGATGATAATAATTCATTATACGAGGGTCATCCGGAAAGTAGTACCCGTTCGTGAAATAAAGACACAAAAGTAAATATTAACAAACATAAAAAATTTTATTTGAAAGAGGATACTTTAAACTACTTCTCAACATAATCTCCAAGCAAATTAAGGCATTTGTCATAACGTGTGACAAGTTTCTGTATTCCTGCTGCATAGTCCTTCGCCGCCAGCTCATTGAGATACGCGAGGGACCCATCTTGCACAAATTTTTGCATAATGCAGATGGTGTTTAACAATTTCATGAACAATTGTTCGAGAAACATTGGGAAAATGCTCACAGATGTCATCAATTGTGACGCGCCGATCGTTCCTCACGAATTCGTCAACTGAGCTCACCAGTTGGTCTGTAATGACAGACGGTCTCTCCGAACGCTCATCGTCGTGTGTGTTCCCCCTCCCCATGTTGAAGTTGCGACACCACCGCCGAACAGACGACTCGTCCATTACATTGTCTCCATACACCTCCTTTAATTGGCGATGAATATCACATGGGCGAACGTTTCTTGCATTGAGGAATTTAATCACTGCCCTCACTTCACAACTGGCGGCGTTCTCAATTTTTTTAAACATTGTAAACAATCACAGAAACAACACAAGCAATGCTAGCGTCACGCAACTTGGCTCAGAGAAGGCAGACAAGCCACTGAAGCTATCTGACCTCGTCCAGCGGCTACTCGCGTCGTCAGCACTTCATGCGGCACGAACGGGTACTACTTTCCGGATGACCCTCGTATTTTCTGAGGGTTTCATTTTTTTGTGTAATGGATATTGTTATTTTAAAAAATTAATGCCTAGCACATTTGCTTATTTGACAGGGAAATATTTCGCTGAATTTTGGCGCATTGTAAAGGAATTAAGGAGCTGAAAAGAGTAATATTGAGCTTAAAAGTGTTTACTACTTGAATAATTATCGTATTTGTGAAATAAAGAGCTCTAAACTAAAATCCTTACTCCTGATAAAAAAGATTTGTTTTAATTTTTAATATCTTAGTAATTCACCAGTATTTTGAGAAATCCATATTGGTTGAACAAATATTTAAATTTATAATGGTTTACGATTATGCCCTATTATTATATTTACCATGAATAGCATGGCACAATGTATCCTTAAACAGCACGCTAAATATTGATATAAATTCTTCTTTAGCTCTACACTGACCTACCTTTATTCTGTTCAAAATAACTATCCTCCCCTCAATGACCGTCTTCGCATCCCATTGCCTCTCAGTATCTCCTGCATCCACTTCCAGTCCAGCCTTCTTCGAATTTCACCCAACAGCCACTACCGTGCCTAGAACTTCATCATTCGCTTTCCGTTCCGTCCGTTTTATTTTCTCCATTCTTCTCCGCATTACTTCTCGAAAGCCTCCAATCTACGCTTATCCTCTTATCTCAAATACCAAGTTTCCGAGCCATGGAGACTGCGCTCCGTATTTGGCGAGGGATTAAAATGGGAGGCACTCGGAGATCAAGGCGCATAATTCTTTTGAGGTTTCTTGTCTTAAAACTTCGCTTAGTTTACGCTATCCTGGATCGCGTTGCGAAACTGCCCTGAGCAGTGACGTACTTTCTCTGGCTATTTATTCAGAAGTGTGCCTTCATTTTATCCCGAAGTTTTATTAGCCTCATAAATTGCCCACGTGTAAACTAACTGCGTTAAGTTGTTCGCTGAGCTTTCAGATTAATAAGAAAGGCTCGGGAAAACTCTTGACAAGGGTTTTAGGCGCAGGTTGCTTAGCGTTTTAACTAAATTGACATTTGGCCTTTGAGTCCTTAGGTATTTTTCTTAAAATCATGTCGAGACCAAATTTTCTCGAGTATTTTCCACGAAACATCTTTTTTGGAGAGCCGAATATTTATCTTGTCTTATAGAGCAGTCACAAAAGGTTTTGTTCATTGATGAGTGTTGCAAGTGTGTAGCTGTGTTGTCAAAAACCTAAGAATGAGAAAAACCTGGGTTGTAATGGAAATTAAATACATTACAAAATGTTTTATTCCCGGAGAGACTGAGAAATTCATTGAAGTAATAGAATGTTCCAGTAAAAATCAAAGGAGAAAGAGTTAATTACGGTCTAAAAGTGCACACGTGACAAATTTCAATTTTCTATCTCCATTGGAAAGGGATCACAAACAGACTCCAAAAGTATTTTTAACTAATTTTCATGTGTTCTTATAAAATGTAGGGATGAATTTACCATTCGACTAAATTTTTCTGTGAAGAAATAATTTCTTCAGCTACAAACCGAAAATTTGTTTCTTGTAATTCCCATAATCTCTTAACCAGTTTTGAAAATCACTAGAAAAATGTAATCCTTATGTTGAAATATTGAATTATTATTATTGGTTTTCTACTATTAAAGGTAGGAGTTGAATGACTCAGAATGAACAGCAATAAATTTACTTGCCTTCCCTAACAAAATACCAAAAAATTCTCAATTTTCGAGTACGCCATTCCTTCTATATAGTATTTCCGTCCTACTTGGTCATCTTATTCTTGCCCCGTCCTCGCTTGGCCAAAACTCTCCCCTCTATCAGTCTTTGGCAAAGGGCAGGCAAAGCCTCCAATCTACGACAATCATCTTGATACAATGGCCATGTTTTCGCTCCGTACAAAGCCACGCCCCATATCAGCTTTGACGAGCAATTTATTAACACCCTTACTCAACGTCCCTGTCATAAATTTCCTCTTCCCTGGGCAAGCATTCATGCCTAACGCAACCATTCGTTTTCGTCCGTGGTAATTTGAACCTTATGGCCCAAAACACTTCCGAGATAGGCAAAGTGTTTCACCTACTGCAATTTATGAACTCCCATTTCACTATTTAACTTAGCCTTTCCTTTTCTAGAAAACCGCTTTAACTCTGTTTTATATATATTTATTCTTACCCCATACCTATCACACTGACTTTCCAGTGCGCTCAGCAATTCTTGCAACCCCTTTTCTGACTGACACACTACAGCTTGATCGTCCGCAAGCCAAGCTAACTGTATGAATTCCCCATCGATTGTCATTCTTATCTCCAGTTCTTCCAATGCCTCTTTTACCATTTCGTCCACATACACAAATACGTTGAATAGCACTGGTGATAATGGACAACACTGCCTTACTCCTCTTCCTAACACTTCCCATCCCGACTCTCCACCAGCCATTCTCCGCTGAGTAATACTCCTTTTAGTTAGGGTGCTGAGTAGTAGTTGGCACCTTCAATGTACTTCTGTCTTCTGTCATACATTCATTTATTCTACCAATGTACGAGGGTCATCCGGAAAGTAGTACCCGTTCGTGCCGCATGAAGTGCTGACGACGCGAGTAGCCGCTGGACGAGGTCAGATAGCTTCAGTGGCTTGTCTGCCTTCTCTGAGCCAAGTTGCGTGACGCTAGCATTGCTTGTGTTGTTTCTGTGATTGTTTACAATGTTTAAAAAAATTGAGAACGCCGCCAGTTGTGAAGTGAGGGCAGTGATTAAATTCCTCAATGCAAGAAACGTTCGCCCATGTGATATTCATCGCCAATTAAAGGAGGTGTATGGAGACAATGTAATGGACGAGTCGTCTGTTCGGCGGTGGTGTCGCAACTTCAACATGGGGAGGGGGAACACACACGACGATGAGCGTTCGGAGAGACCGTCTGTCATTACAGACCAACTGGTGAGCTCAGTTGACGAATTCGTGAGGAACGATCGGCGCGTCACAATTGATGACATCTGTGAGCATTTTCCCAATGTTTCTCGAACAATTGTTCATGAAATTGTTAAACACCATCTGCATTATGCAAAAATTTGTGCAAGATGGGTCCCTCGCGTATCTCAATGAGCTGGCGGCGAAGGACTATGCAGCAGGAATACAGAAACTTGTCACACGTTATGACAAATGCCTTAATTTGCTTGGAGATTATGTTGAGAAGTAGTTTAAAGTATCCTCTTTCAAATAAAATTTTTTATGTTTGTTAATATTTACTTTTGTGTCTTTATTTCACGAACGGGTACTACTTTCCGGATGACTCTCGTACTTTCTCCTACGCCTTCTCTAAGTCTACAAAACAAACAAATATATCATGATTGTGTTCTATGTATCTCTCCATTAGTGACCTCGAAATAATTAATGTTTTTGAGATAAAATGAGTAAAAATGATTTGAAAGAGCGTAAATTTGGCGCAAAAAAATGCATGCCATCATCTCAATAAGAATTAATTACATGAAAGTAGGTGTTGTTTATAGGAGAATTTTGAAAGATATGAAAAAAGGAAAGAGGAGCTATCAAGGGTAGAAGGCAGAACGATGGTATGTTAGATAAGAAAAGAATAATAGGAAAAAAATCTTCAAATTCGACGGCAAGAAGGATGGGGGAAATTTGGTGACCTGGAGTTGGAAATATTTTAGATACGTGTATATTTGGTATAAAATTCCGGCAAAATTCTTCCTGCACGCAGTAAACCAGCTATAATAATAATCCCGCGTGCATATACTCGTACAAACGCCTCATTAGCATAGAGCACCGCGATTTGGCGGTAGATTCTTTTTTCTTTATGTCGTTACACTCGACTACCAACACGCGAAGATGAAATGAATGATACCGATCGAAAATTGATCTGTATCTCTATGTTCTAAATAAATATTTTATTTTTCAAATGTATTGTCGAACTTGCAAATTTTGATTCTCAGCGAGCCACTTACTACCCCTCATTGAAATGAAGTCCTCTCAATATTAACCAAAAGTGCTTTTCTCCCCCCCCCTCTTTTTACCTCTCCGTTTCTTCAGTTTCTCGGTTTCTTTGGGTTTTCCATATTTCCCCTTTTTGTCCCCGCCGACCTTACTCCTCACTCTTTTCTTCCCCCCTTCCTCAAACAGGTGTAAACATGATGTATCACAATTTGAATCTTGCCTTGTACCTGAAGATGAATTTTCGGTGAACTGAAACGCGTTGTACGTTACAAATAAATCTGTGGAAAAGTGCAAATTTGTTTTTCTCAAAATGACGAACTTCCACTATATTTTGCCTGAATCTTTTGAATGAATTCCTTCAATGGAGAGATTTTACGACGCAGCACGAGATCACATACGAAGTAATATCGAGGTCGATGCAACGCAGAATCTTCGTCTACTTGAAATGAGATGGATAGAGATAATGTGTATAATGCACCGCAACCTTTTTCGCCTTACGAACCCAGGTTTCAACTTTGAAATCAATTTTAAGGGCTTTTAAGGGAAAATGATTGGTCAAGATGATACTTTGGACGGCGTGACAAAAAATCTGTTTTGGACTGCACTAAATTTATTTTTTTTTCATCTAACGCGAAGTTCCACAAAGTCACGCCTGAACCCATCAAGTTTAGACAGAAACATCCTTTCTTTGTCACGGCCACGATTAACTGTCGTTCTACGGTCGTCCCTCCCCGGCTGCCTTAAAAATTTTAATGGCAGGCTCCGAGAAAATGACTCACGACAATCGTCTGTCAGCGAGCTCCCCCCTCTCCCTATCTGTGCGTATCGGTTCCAGCAATCAGCAATCTGTTTTTATTTTTTTCTTCGCTTGCCTCTCATACGTAGACCTAACCATCACCACTCTCCGCTCCGTATGAACCCGTGTCCTTCGAGGGGCGAAGGGGGATGGAGGAATAATAAAGATGTAATCGGACGGAATGTCCGCTTTGATTGTTGCTTTGCGTTACCTCCTTCCCTCCCCCTCGGGAGATTCCGAGAGATTAGCTCTTAAACGCTTCCCTACCCCACGGCCGAATTTCTAATTTCGTCCCCCTCCCCCCGGGACGTAGTTTGCTCGCCCCTTACCCCTCCACCCACGCTTACTCCTGCTCTGAGATCGCTAAGATACGCGGAGCGTGGACCTCGCCTCGTCACGACATGATTTCTCTCCGAGCCCCGGGGTCTAAGGAATTACGTAGGGGAGGAGGGAGGGGAATGAGGGTGGATCGTATTATTTTTCGCCTACGGGTAGATACGCATCGGAAATAATGCTCAAGAGTGGCTTGACTGCGTATTTTACGATGGCCTCTCTATGCATTCTTATTGAAACCGTTTCCGGACGATTACCGGTTTCATTCGGATTTACAGAGCTCTCGTATGTCTCGGGTGCCGTTCGGTCACTAATCGTTTTACGCATCCGTTCCTTACTCCCGCGCGGATGCACACTCGAAATGCGCTCGTTATACCGATCCCTTACATCTCCCCCACACACGAGAAATCTTCTCTGGACTTCTTTTATTCCTTGCTTCTTTATACTGCCCCACTTAGCGTTCGTTTTTATCGGTCAGAGTTGCCCATACATTTACGTTCGATGGTAATAAATGCACCTCTGATCTCACTGAGTGTTAAAATTCCTCCTTAAGGATTTCTATGAGCTTGAAGTGGGTGAACTTTATGTCGTTCGATGCTTAGTGTGCGAGCGAACTTTGAACCATGGAATTACTCACAGTAGGAAGTCCTTAAACACTAATAGCAGACCTTTTTCTTCATCACTAACTTCCCGTTTAGGTGTGCCATTTGATTAAATAATGTTGAAAGTTATGGGTCAATACAGTCCCTAATGCGTAGTTCTTTAGTAAGGTGTGATCAGTTTTGAAGCTACAACTACTTTATGCTTCGGAATGAATATGATAAAATAAGCTTCACGTAGTGGTCATATTTTATTTTCTCTGGTCTCGAGATGTTGGCGAGTAGTTGTCGATGTCGGAGTGGTCGTTGATATCATTGAAGGAAATATTTTCATTGGCTTGGAACGAAGTGGTTACATGGGATCACGTTTTGATGAAGGACACAAGACACGTGATGATTGAAGGTATCTGGGCAATATCGTGTATCTATATGACTAAAATGAGCGGCGGGAGATGCAAATCGAAATTCCATAAATTTCGGCCTGTCGTGTCTCGGTAAGTGGTATGTTATAGGCGGAGTGGCAGCATTTGAGGAACCTAGAAGTGAGCGTTCGGCTACTGACGTGTTCTCACGTGCTCTTCCAAACTTCGGGTTGGTTGCTTTGGATATAGGCACCATTTCTTAGAATATAGGTTTTCCTATGGTTAAGTGTCAGTTCTAGTTAATTATGTTTAAAATTACAGTTCCTCATGATATCGCTGAAATGCTCGTACACCATTTTACAGATTTATCACGAAGAGGTATTCCGTGCACGTAAAAGGAGTTGTTAATCCTTTTTCACTCGGTCTAAAGTTTCTTTTACGGTGAAATATTTAGTACTCTCGTGTTTCTCTAGCTTGGCTTCCTCACATATGAATATTGATTTGCATTTATAACTAACTGTACATGTAATAGGGTATTCCGTTTCTCCATATCGCAGTAGATTACGTGTCGCGGAGGCGTCGTGCGGTCGGGTACGCGAGTGCATTCGTTATAAGTGATGGAAAGGTATGGAAAAACGCTAATAACGTGGCAATCTAAATGATGCATGGTAGAAACGGAGAGGAAGCAATTCAAGAGAAAAAAAGGTTGGATAGCGTCGGGGAGATTTCAGTGCTTTTAATGAATAATAAAACGATTTACAGAATTGTGGGATTTATATTCCGAGGAGTCATTAAAATATAATTCCCATTCCACTATTATGTCGTGATTGCCCGAGGCAAAAAAGATAATTTACACGTTGTTGTTCGACTTCCCGTAATTGTTTTGCGGTAGATATTAATTTGAAACGTGCGGTTGGTAATCCGAAAATTGGTTTGATGCAGCTCTGGAATTCATTCATCAATCAGCGAAACTCAGCGTTTCTCCCCTTTGCCTCGTATTTCAATTAAAACCTTTTCGTAAATGTGTATTGGCCTCTCTCCCGGTTTGTTCCTTATCATCTTTTAATTTCCTTGTGAGTCCGCCTGAGAAAGAATCGATTGAAGTTTTCCCATTCTTTTACTACACAGTAATTGAAATTTGTTTCCTCTTAAATTCTTCATTGGTCTCATTTATTTTATAACTCTCATAATCTGCTCAATCTTAATTTTCCGTTTACCACTTCCAAAATTCCCGTTTTCGATCGCCACAAATTTTCCTGGGTCTATCCTTTCAGATGAGTATTGGCGTTAGTAGGCATGGCATTCGTCGGCGAGGCTTCCGTCTTTCGCCGTTGTTATCTTCTTCGGCATAGTCTCAAGGGGTATGAAAATATATCAAATGGGACTATGTTTAAAATATCAATTCGCTAATAGTATGAAAGTTTCGAGATGAAACTGAATGGAAGTACTGCATGCATTAAATAAGCGGTGGCGTGTTCTGTCTATGGCGTGGTTTTTACCTCCATGTTGTATTTTCTTTCGATAGTATTTTTTATACCTGTGAAATTACTGCCTATATTTCGCTATCTTTTATATGCTTCGATAACTTAATAATGCTGTAAACGAGTAATCGCTCAATTATTGCCACCCTTTAAGGGATTACAATTCCGGAGTTGTATTATTTGTTTATTTTATATCTTTCTTATATAATATTAATGCTATAATTAAGGCTGAGTTTCAATGCTATAGATTACAGGTGATTTATTTAAGTTATTAGTAAAAATGCTAAGGGGCGTTAATTTAAAATTAATTAATTGAGGCACCAGATTTCCTAATTAAAACAGAATAGACTCCCCATTGAATTTTGAGTATACATAATCCCCAAGGTCGACCCCATGTGAAATATCGTATTAGTGGGTTCGAACACCAGGCATAAATGTGTAATTATTACAACACAGTAACTAATGACTGAGGGGGATAGTAAATCCATGTACGTATAGCAATTAGTCACTATTAGTATCACGAAAAGTATTAAAAATTAGCCAGTCATCATCACAAGGGGTCGTAGACTTGGTCGTCTCACGATGGACATGATGAATTGGATATTGGATGAACTCGAAAGATATTCTGAGAAGTTAATTTTAGACAACGCCAATTTCGCTGGTAGTTGTGTAAATAAGGTGGTAGTGATATTTTTTAGAGTTGGCGACGGGGTCATTTTCGCAATTTGAAAACCTTCTAGACAACCTGAGAGTGGGAAGGATTTTAGAGAATTGAACTGCAGGCATGTGTTAACATCGGTTCTTTCAATGAAATGCACAAATGAGTTCCCATTAGAACTGCATAAATTTTGGCGGTGTGTGACATACAGTGTTCTCCCAACTCTCAACTTGGCGCTCCCGATTAGAGACCGGCATTCCACTGAATAATCCGCCGCCTCGAGGGTTGGAACCCGGGATCTCGGCTCGGCATGCCCCTAAACCAGTCAGCGTGTGTTACTCCGCGATCCCCGGTTTGAAAATGAGATTTTATAAAACACATGTTCATAGATTTGGATTGCCTGTGACTAAATGCAAAATAGCAATGGACAATTGGAACCATTTTCAGGCCAATAAGATCTAGGTTGTACATCATTAAAAGTAATTTTATTTATTATTTAACTGGTCCGGTAATATATTATGCACAAAGAATTTTGTGGCATCGATATCTATTTCCTCGTTCTTTTCTGTCTTTCTTAACGTAAATTGTACGCGGGGTAAACTATTCTCCGTTACGCTATGGGAAGTTATTTCATCTACTATATTAGTAAATGATTTAGTAATTATTACATAAGTATTGCTTCTTTTCGGTATAGTCATTTCTGTAGTCTTTCCTGTCATTACCAATGCGCGAGGAAAAAAAATATTCCCATTTATCGCTTCTTCCGGTAGTCTTGTTTCCCTTACCTTTTGGAAGAGGACAATGGAGGATCTTTAAGAATGCAAACGAAACATCCGGGGAAGGATTCGGGGGAGGGAAATAGGGGGGCGGGTGGATGGAAAATAGACGCGACGGGGGAGGTGCTCTCAATCGAGAGCGCAATCACGTTGAGAGGGGACATACACTAAGCGTTGATTGGTCCCACGTTCGTTTTCCGAGCCTTCCTCCCACCAACCACCCCCACCCCCCAGTGCCTTTCCCCCCCATCCCAGGAAGAACACTCCCGGGGAGGTGGGAGGACGCGGCGAACCAAGCGAAGCGTGCGACAGGGAGAGAGAGAGAGAGAGGGAGGGAGGGAAGTCGTTCGATTCCGAAAATCGGAGACGCGCTCCCAACCCTCTTCAAGATCGTTTCCGTTTGAGGGAGCTCCCGTTGGAGTGGGGAGGGAAGAGGGGGAGGGGGTGCTTGGGGTGGACGGTGGAGGAGATATTTTTCTGAGCGACTGCCGATGAGTTTCCGCGCGCCCTCGTCGACGGGTTGCCCATACGGGAGCGCGTCGACCTTTTCAAGTCGGTGATCTATGGATCTGAACCGGGACGGGGGGATTTTATTCATCTGCGTGTGCGGGAATTTCTTGAGCCTTCCGTGGGGTTGAGAAAAATAATCTTGGATGTGAATGAACGCGAGAAGGCTAAGTTAAATATTAAAGTAAGCGGAAATGGCTAGATCAGAGAGAGAGGAGCACGTTCACGTGTTTGGGCCGAATTTGGAAAGAAAGTTAACATAATGGTATGGTCTTCAGGGGGAGAAATCTTCTGGTTGCAGAAGGATATGTTGGGAAAAGGGAATCGATTACATGTACGATAAGTAAAGAAAAAAATGTTAAATATTTAAATATTTCGTGGAGCGTAGCGCGCTGTGTGGATCCGAAAACTGACACTTGCCTATGCTCATCATATATTTGAGACCTTTTTGTGGGGGCATGGAGAAGAAATGAATCAAAGAAGCAACCACTTTAATTAGGGGAGACGCCAGACTCTCCCATCTACATTCCGAATAGTGCTTCTCATAATATAATTATGCATCACCCTAAGGCACATCGTATGTTTTCATTATCACTATATATTTCTCTTGACTATAAAATGCGTAATTTGCTCTGTTACTTAATATATGACGAAAGGGAGTAAAATAAGGCTTGATACGATAGAATTGAAACTAACTGAATGATATTGAAATGTACTTTTCCACTGGGTAAAAAGATTTGTTTCGATATAGGTGTAGGTGTATTGCACCATCATCACCTGATGGTGTTGTGGTACGTAATTGCCTAGTTCGAAATAAATTATTTGATAAATTGAAAAAGTGCCATTTTGTGTCTTGCAGATCATCTGTGATATAGTAATGGGTGAACTTTTTATGAATGGACATTGGTCTCGCGTATAACTTTACGCTGACAACCCGTCTCGCAAACCTCCGCGGTTTTAACTGGATCTTTAATCTACGTCATCGTAGCGAGCTGTGAATTTATTTTATTAAGTGTTAATTTTTTCTGGAAAATTCAGTTTAGAGGAAGTTAAAATCGCTTTCCATGATATTTCAATGCGGTTTAACTTTTATCTTGTTCGCCTGGGCAGTTAATTAGCATTTAAATATGATGGCTAAGAATTCCCACTCTTTTATTTTATCCGGATGGTCTCATCTGCCATCGTAAATTTTTTGCATATTTCTTCGGTGTCCGAAGTAAAATGGAGTGTCCCGTACATTTATAAAGCTCATACCAACTTTAACTTTACCATGACATATTTTTAGCGAATAATTAATTTAGCATGCTATTTATCATGCATCAGGTACCTACAGAGTGTTGCTGAGAGCTTGGCAGAAATGAAAGCGTCGGTTAAATTACATACTTCGCATAAATACGTAAAAAGTCCGTGGATTTCATTTACATAATTACCTTTCCCTGAATTCTAAGCAATAGGAAGATAATCCTCTGAGCGTAAACCGTGTGTCTGTCGGACGTGAAATAAATATCATGAGCGTATATTGAGCATGGGAAATCATGTAATTCCATACACTTTATTTATTCACTGCGGAAATCTTTTTAATGATAGAGCTGCGGTCGATTGGGCAATTTATTTGTACTTTCTACCGAAGGAGCTGATTGATTGAATATCTCGAAGCTATAAGGGGACATTTACTTCATTTATCATTATTTTTGCCAAAAATGTTCGTTTTTAAAGTTTGTTATGGCTTAAGTGGGATATAATTGACCTTTAAATTTTTTCTCATGTCATATGAATTTGCTGATACAGTCAGAAAATTGAGAAGACAAATTGCCCTGTGGATTCGTGGAAATGTCATGGAATAATTTACAGTGTAGGAAACGCCATGAGCACGATTTTTCTAGAGCTTAATATTTTCTTAAGATTAAATCGCTGACCGATAAGTAATGAGTGGGGCTTGTTCAAATGCAGAGTTTGAAGCAGAAGCGTTTGTTGAGTATCTGCCTACTTTTTAGGAAATTAGTTTGAAAAATTTACTCTGTAATAAACGTCGCCCCTTCACCGGTATTGATATCAGGATTAGTCAAATATTATGAAAGTTTGGGGAAATTTTCTGAAATTTACCAATTCAGCACCGTGTGTCTACCAGGGAGCTTTGAGCAAAAGCTACGGCTTTCTTGCACACAAGTGAGGACATCTGCGTCGTAGAATATATGGTAACTAGGCAGCCGAGAGGTCAGAGAAAGGAGAAAAGAGAAACTCGCGATTCCTGGCGTGGTCGCCACCCCTCCTTGTAGGTTTGTTACTCTGTCACTCAATGTGCCTGCATTTTTCATGAAGTTTATCCAATACTTCACTCAAATAAAATCCAATAGATAGGTGTCGTCGTCGCTATTAGTCGGTCCCTACGTCGATGGAGGTATTATGGCCACTCACGTAATCTGGAGATTAGACAACCTGGATAAAATTTATTTATTTATTATTTATTTATTTACACAATTACTTTGCAATTAGGCGAATTTCTTGGGTGCAACGGTCAAGTTAGGTCAAAGATAACTCTTACAACGAAAATTACATGCGAACGCATAAAAACAGATAAGAGACAAAATATTTTTACATAATGACACTTCCACATCACATACAAACAAACTTCCACATCACATACAAAATGCCGTCCACATCACATACAAACAATATTTTCATAACTACAATGAAGTTTATTACCCAGTGGCTGCTTTGCATTTCAACTTAAAACTTCTAAAATTGGATGGAAAGGGCTCAAACAAACCTCCAGAAAGCTGGTTCCAATCAATTATAGTTCTATTTAAAAAAGAGTATTTTTTCTTATTTGTTTTTTGAGTCCTTATATTTATTTTGAAGCTATGGTCGCTTTTTCCCTTAAAGTTAGGCTTTTCTATCCCTTGCCATAAATCTTCCCACGCTTCGTCCATTTTAACAATTCTATACATCGCGCCTAACCTACTCCTTTTTCTTCTATTTTTCAAACTCTCCCATTTCAGTACATCAAAATGAGAAGAATGGACTGTAAACACGGATAAATTAAAAATACATGCAACTTTTTTCCCTCTCGTAATTCGCAACCGTCACAAAAAAAAAGTTTTGGTGCCCCAAAAGATAATGATTGAAGGTTCCAAATGTAATCTGACATCATTATTATTATGAACACATCACATTCACCCGAATTAACATGATGGATGGACCGGAGGTTCGAATTTTATAGCGTAGATAGATGTAGATGTATGTTTCCATGTTCGCCTCCAGTTCAATCCGATTCTCATTCCTCTTTTAGAGCTAATGCATGATAATAATCAGGCGGTTGCGCAATTACCCGGATACAAGCGTGGGTCGTGCTTTTTATTTCCCCCGCCTCCCCCCCAAAAAGCAGAGTTCGTGCGCCGTCGATTTTCTGATTATCCCCGGCTTCGCTTCAAGTTTCAAGAGCACTACAGCAGTCATTCAGCACTCGCCCGGCTATGTTTTGAGTTAACTCTTTCGTAAGAGACATTTATATCTACGTCAAATGAACTTTTCTCTCATTAAATAACTTTTTATTTTTCATGGAGAACCCTCGCGCAAAACCGGGAAGTGAGGTTGATACGATCGTTGGAGGGCTAATGAGAGATTTTCGTGTGAGCAAATTGCTGCTATGACCCATTTTCTTTCTCTCTTATCTTTCGCCTGTAGCGTCGAGCGCTCGCCATTGCCCCGAGCGATGTTATTCTATTTCATTTTTCATTCCCCAACTGTTAAAAATTTCCGTTATCTTTATGTATTATTGTTAATGACGGTGGGCTAATTTTGCTTCAGTTATTGTATTGTCTTGAGTTTTTTTGCCGAATCGTTATCCCTCGATTTAGCCATTGCTCTTCGGGTAATGTCACAAGGTAGCAAGAGTATTCCGCCATCGATGTTGATGGTGACTGTTTATAAGAAGGTTGTATATCAGGGGAACTTCCTTTTTGGAGACGAACGAGACTTTGACGAGTGTCGCCGCGTCGAAAAAGGCCAGCCAAAGTAGCTGCCCTAGTAACAACTCCCCTTTTTTAATCTTTAAATGCTTGATTGCTACACTATACGACTAATATAGCATTTCGTGTCCGTGTCCTGTATTCGACCGGAAACGCGTAACTTCCAATCGTTCAGTATCAATTTAACTTATGCTTTTTAATCCCAGAGCCTAATTAGGGCCTCTTCCAGCTTTTGTTAATGAATGAACTTAAAGAGGCTTGATTTCGAATCAGAATGACCCCGTCGCTTCAATAAGGGGCAATTAGGGTTTCTAGAACGGTCTCCCTGCGCCCATCGGTAATTCGGTGAACTTCTGTTTGCGGCAAGTCTAGCTCATTTGTCAATGGATTTAAGGATCATAAACGTATTTGTTGCTTTCAACTCGGGTCATACTCTTTAATAATGACAAATACTACAGTGTATTTGTTATTAGACGCTATTTAAACAATTTACTCTGGTAAACCTACTGTTTTCAGGCTTAGCGTTGTATTTTTACCCATGTCCGGGTACGCGTTCCTCTTCATATAAGATTGGGGCAAGGAAAGTGCCTCCTATAATGACGAGGAAAGTTTAGCGTTTCGCGAAAACAGTCTTCTTATGAGATCATAAAAAAATCGAACTGAAATATATTTTACAGTAGTACAGATCTGAATTTGGAATTCATTGGAGATGTGACAGCTTAATCCCAAGAATGGTAGAATTAAAAAATATGAGCATCTTTGAAGGTTACACCTGCAGTTCAACCAAATTACGTATTCTTAGTCCAGCTATGTTTTGCCACATGTACTGTGACATTCAGTTTAGTAAAGTATCTTTGAAAATTAATCCATTCAACCGGGAAAAATTATACTTGCGAAAACTTACATGTCCTTAATCATCCATTTGTTGAAAGTCTCATCCCGAATCCTTTTCAATTTATATTTTCACCCCTGACTGACTTAAGGTGGCGTAAATAGTATACATATTAAGCGAACCGTTAATTATGGCATTACTTGTGGAGATCGCAATAAGATGCTTACTCTGTCGTGAAGACCTTGAATAAAAAAATCCTCCTACCTTCGCAAAACACGGTAACATAAATATGTCAAATTCCTACTCACCATTCCATGCGAAAACATTTCCAGGGCACGGTCGTAATTCCACCCTACTACATAATCGGAGGCTGGTGCCCTAGCACTCCTGCCCATGTAGCCGCTCGTAGGGTATGGCGTGGATTTAGTTTCTTGTAATATTCGCGTCTGTCGTCCTAAATGAGTCGTTTTGATTCTTTTTCCTTTTTTTAAATGAACGCAGAGAAAGAGAGAGATGCCGTAGAATTTTCGCTGCCGTGGATCCCCTATAAGATCTCCGTCCCCAAAAAATCTCCTGCGCTCTTTCCATCCCCCCTCTCTGGTAGCCCCTCCAACCCACGTGCCCTCTTTCCTTCCGCCCCCCTCCTGTCATCATCCCTCGCCCTACTCCCTCAGTCCTTCCCCCACCAAACCTTCCCGTCCTTCCGCTCGACCCCCCCCCCCCCATACCGCCCGCCCCAACCTTCGACGCCTCTCATAACCCCTGCCTACTCCCAGTGCACTCAACTCTTCCCCTCCCCCATTTAAAAAACGCGCCCCACCCTATCCTTCTCTTTAATTCCCCCTCCGCGCCCTTCAAACCCTTGCCCGTATTTTCTCTCTCTCTCCCTCGCCATCGATCTGCTTGAAGGGGTCTCTCTCTCCACCCTTCCTCTTACCCCTCTCAGGGTCTCTCGCCTCGTCTCCTCCCCCTCCTCTTACCCGATCCCCTCCCCACACCCCTCCCCCTATTCCAACTCGGTGCACTTTTCCTCCCGAGACACTGTCCTTCTTCCATCAGTGCTTACTCTGCTAAATTATTGCTTTCTCCATTTCCCTCCGCCTCATCCTCCTCTCTCCGCTTCGTTTTCGGGGGTGCGATGCGCCCGCCCCCCTCACTGTCCCCTCCCCATCATTCCCCGCGCTCTAGGCCCGCGCTCTGCCCACCATATTCCCTCTCGCTCATCCCCTGCGTCTTATTTTTTGTATCCCCCCTCACTCCTCCCCATCACATTCACCCCACTGATATCTTCCATTCTCTCCTGGGAGATTCTTTATTTTCGCGGAGGTTATTTTCTTTTATTTTAAATTTTCCGATCCTGCCCACCCCGTTCCCCGCGACGAGCCCTCTTTTCGGATCGTTCGTTACTCCGGTAGTAGCGAATATTGCTCGCTCCTCCCGGTGTCGTTCCTCTGCCCCCATACCCTCTCTCACTCGCCCTGAGCGGGCACACACATACACTCTCGTACCCGAACGCAAGTCCCCAATCCCCGTTCCCCTTCGCCGCTTCTTCCCTTGTCCCCGGTCCCCATTCTCCCCTCCTCCGAATTGTTTTCGATTCCGATGGCACGCAATTATCTGTGCCTTCGCCTTGTGGGTGGGTGGGTTGGAGGCGGGTCGTAGGCCGCGTCCGTGGGGTATTCCGTGCTCTACTCAACGATCTACGGTCAATTCCGCTTATGCGATACCGACCGCCACTGGCTCTGGTGTTGAGTTTGTCAAGTTCCACTGTGCGTTAGAATAGGTATTCTTTCCATTAACGCGAAGTGACCTGGGGTGCGAAATGCGAAAAAATATGGAAACGGGTTATTAAAGAAAAACCAAAACCGCAGTTATCAACCTAATGGTCGGTTTGATACTTGCGGGTAGAGCTCATCCAATACTAATAGTATTGGATGTACAGTATCAGTCTTCAGAATTCCATCGCCAATCAAATTATCTGCATTCGTCTTTCCTTGGATCTATCATCTTTGGATTTCTATTATCAACGCTCCCTTTTCCCCCCAGCAGTTGTAGTACTTCTTCAATTGCTTTCCTTTCCTTCCATTTCCCTTTTTGCATCTTTCTCCTGGCGCTCATATCAAAATATATGACCTAAGTTTCTGCGCCGTACAAAACTATGCTCCATGTCAAAAGTTTTGCTAATCATATCCTAACATTCTTACTCAGCGTCCCTTTCATCAACTTCATATTCTTTTTACAAGCTTCTATAAGCTGTCTAAGGTTTTACAAGCTTCTTTGCGCAAACAATTCTTCTTATGTTCCTACTACGATGGTAATCTTGCTCCAAGATACATGAAAACCGATAAACCGTTCCACCTGCTCTAGTTTATGCCCTCCAATTTAAGAGTTCAACTCAACCTTCCTCATTCCCGGAACTCTCATAATCTTTGTTTTGTTTACCTCAATCCTCATCCAATTTCTCCTTCACAGTTCTCAGCAAATTTAGCCTTTCGCAGGCGGGATAAAAAATATTAGTGATTGGAATGGGATTACTCCTCATGAAAGACGCAGTGTGTAACCCATGGTGGGGCTATTCCCTCCACACTTCATCATCCGTCTGGTACAGAAGCCCACGCGCCTTGAATCGCCCATTGCCCAGAGTGATGCGGCCCTGACCCCTCTTGCCTCGCAGCTTGCCCTGCGGTGCAAATGCATATATGCAATTATGTTCAATATTTATTCAACTTGCGTATGTTTGTACCCACTTGATCTCATTTCAGTGTTATGAACGCGTGATAATAAAATATTTTATTATTTTTAAATCCGATGCGAAACTTTCAAAAGGTGGAAGTAGTTGATGACGGGGACGCTAATTAATGTTGTCGTACAAAGGTTAGCGAAACCTTTGGTATTGAGTGTGGATTTGTGTGGTGAGGAAAGTTGCTTGTTTAGGCAAAATGATAAGGATAGATGTGAAAGACGTACGGGAGGAACAGAATAGGCGAGTGGGATGGGACAAAGGGAGGTGGAATGCAATCGGAATTGAAGAACGGTTCATTGTCATATGGGCTGTTTCGTTGTGTCTTGTTAGACGATGCTTAGAAATTTAGCTACAGATAGTTTGTGTCCATCCAAAACCTGCCCTAAACGATAGGGTGCCCTTCAAAATATCATGTCCAGCTGTTCATCGACGGTAGAGCTGTACAGATGGATAAGAAAGGGGGACAAACAGATTGATTACTATGAAACCCGACAGATACCAATCATTACTATAACGCCACATTATGAGCATCGTTGGGCATATTTAAAGTTTATGTGAACGGTTGGATTGTATCCAAATCAACCGATTCTTCCTGTTTTTTGGGGTCTGTTTAGTTACTTAATCGGATAATGGTAAACTGGTTTGCGCGAGATAATATCCGCAATCATTTTGAAAAGTACTTCGGTTTTCTAGTGTTGACTGTGATTATTTGCGGACACCCTCTCCATTTTCAACCTCTCTCCTCTGTCCGTCGCTCTTCACGTCCAATGGAATAGAGAGTCCTCATCGATTCACACGGTCCACGCCGTCACGGGTTTTCCTGCTTTGACAAAAAAAAAGAAAACACCCGCTGTGCGAGAGCTTCTGTTTGTGTCCTCATGCCTTCTGCCTCTTCGGATCGTCCCTTATCCCGTTGGCGAAGTGTTTGGCGTTAAGAAAGGTGTCCCACGGTCACTTCTTCGGAAGAGGGAAAAAATTTGAAAACTGCAAGGAGTGGATGTTTGTTTAGCCTTATCGTTTTTCGCTTCTCTCTCCCACCCCATTGTTGACACATGTCCTGTAAACATCGAACCGACCAGATTTCGACGGCGTTTTGCGTGTAAGGGTGGGTGAGTTTACGTACGGGTGCGTATGTTATTGATGTACTTACGTAGCGTACGTATGGGCAATCGCGCCCGGCAGTGAACACACATTGCGCTCAATCCCGCGGGAACTTGGGAGACCTGATAATGTGGGGCAAGCCGCTTCTGAGGAATGGAGCCATGGGGTCGCGTTTGAAACCCTTCGACGAAATCCCCCTCAGGTTGCTTGCTTTCCGTTCTCTCCCTCCCATGCTAGGGCGAAGGGTCGCAGTTCTCAACAGATCCTCTGCTATCTACTGCGGGTTTCTAGCTGTTCTATCATCAACATTATGGAGTCGCTGCTTACAGGGGTGATAAAGAATCGTGGGGTGAGAGAGGAAAAGTGGGAAGGATACAGGAAATGGTAGGAAACACGGAACCCTGTCTTTTTGATGCTCTTTCCGAAACTTGAGAGTGGAGGTTTTCGCGTGAAAACAATATTGCGGAATAAACGGGTAAGTATGAAAATTCGATAGGGATGTTCATGTACGTAAACTCAACTTGCCTATGACTCTAGGAATTAATTCGCCGATGAAAAACTTCACAGCGAGGTATGGAGCTGTGAAGAATGCTTTCGTCATACTATACCACGGGTACCTATCAGCAATTTATGGAAGTCGCAATTTTTGCAATATTTTTGGATTCATTTAAAATTTGCACCATAACTTACCGCTGACACCAAGAAGCCCTGCATTGATTAGTCCCGTTTTCCTATCACTAAAACGTTGGACCTCTGCCTCCATCACTTGCTGTCACCATTCCGGGTGTAAGTTTGCTCTCCATGATAAAACGTAAACGCGGTAAATCCTACTTTGTTCGCAAATATTGGGGTCTGTGCAGATAATGTTAAGAGTTGCGGTCGCGTACAGACATGAAAGATTGGTTGTTACAAAAGACTTACGACAGGGTTGGTACTGGTTGTTACAGAAGACTTGAGACAAATATTACGTGATGAAAAAAATTGCTTGTCGAATTTGTGAGGCATGGGTCATCATCATTTGTATAGAAAACTTTGAACAAAACAAACATAAAAACTTTGCCAATTAAAAAAAATGTTCTTCACATATTAAGCAAGATTAAAATCATTATCATCTGCGTAGGGAAAAAAAGAATACCGACGCCTACGGAAATATCCAAGTAATGTGGGACGAGCAGGAAAACGTTCACGCGATATTTGATACATAATTGCTCGTTGGGGACGATTCAGAAGCTACCATGACTATCCATGATGATTCACGTTGCCTCATTTCAAGGGTAATGATTATTCATCATTGGTTTGGATCCTTTCGTTTCACTACGCAAACCGACGTGGAAAAAGAGATCTCGCGTAGTCCCAAGCCAAAGGTTTAGTTCCCTTTGTTCCTTCCGTTTCCATTTACCCTAAATGTGGGTCCGCACTTCCCTCATTTGAGAGTCGGGAGTCCACCTTCGGGAGTGGGGTTTTTCTTGTCGCCCTTCCCCGCATGCAGTGGCCACACCCTCTCCCGCCGCTTCCTTCTTTGTCTCCCACATATCCCCGTGGTGCTAATGACCTTAGGGTTAGATGCTCCTCTTGAGCACTGCGAATCAATAAAAGGGACTTAAGTTCGCGAGCGGGGGGGTACCTGAAATAGGTAGCTGGGGAATTGAATGCATATCTACCGATACTATGGCAAGCTTTTCAAGGTCGGTCGGCATTCATTTTTACCCGAAAGGGGTATGAAGTCTTGTGAATTTATTGCCTTTGACTTTTTTCGGGTGAACCCGTTTATCTGCGCCTCCGAATAATCTGTTAGCTTTTTTTTAGCTCTCAGTGCGTTTATTCAAGTACCTGTACCTCTCTATTCGCTCAGGCAAAACTTTTCAGAGTATTTAATATATCATAGAAAGTGCATTTCCTGTAGTACCTTAACCACTTGACGGTGTACAGCTAAAATTATCTTTGTTTATTTTCGACTTTAGATTTCCAAAAGTATCGGTTTGCATATGATTTTTTTTAGGTACAAATTTATGTTTATCTTTGAGAACAGTGTTAGCACCGAGTAGAATTAATGCAGACAAAGTTATTAGTTTAAGCAACTTAAGTTGAACTACTTAATTAATTGTTATCTTTGGACACACACTGCCTGTTAATATTTTACTTTAGAAATTGGAATGAGTTTCGTATATTGTAATGTGTGTACAAGTTTTCCATAAATATGTATGTAATACTGAATTTTCTCCTTCCTTGCAGGTGAGTAATGTCTTCATTCAACTTCCCTTGTATTTGAGAGCTAGTGACATCAGTCGGAGACGTAACAGCAGTGACGGTGAGCATATTAATTGAGGAAAAAAACAGGTTTTAATGCGGTATATACCGAATCCTCATACATAATGCCTCATTTCAAGAGGAGATATTCTTCCTGCAACATCTGGATACAATGCCACGACGGGGTGCCCCTCCATGAGGAATTATTGGGAAGGGGTAGCGTAAAGTCTAGTTTGAAATTTAATTCGGTCGAGGGAAGGCTTTTTCTTGAATAAGGACAGTGGTTGTCTAGTTTTTTCTATCTTAACACCCTTGATGTAGTAATGGGAAACTCAACATTACGTTACTCATCATTTGATTATTCTTTGTGATCTAGAGCGTTTGCTTTTTCAGGACCTTTACCAGTTTCCCTTGTAGACGTCTATATCCACACAATACCATGTAGGCCGCCACGAGGCCGTGTGTTGGTAGGTGGGCGTTAGTACCAGCCATACATACATTAGTTGCGCTAATACTATGTTTGTGTATATATGCATATATATATAATCTTTATAATCATATATATATGTATATATAAATATCGGGCAATTGGATTAAAATTTGTATGATTGTGTATCTTGGGAGGGAAGAGCGACTACTTCAGTCTGCTTGCGGTGGCGTTTATCTTCTTTTATCTGGAAACTAAAAATCCCGGTGGTTAAATCTGCCATTATAATTGTGGACCAAAGTAAATTCCTCGGTGTCGCAAGTAACTACGGTGTTCTGTACCACTCTAAAAGTCTATCTTGTTGAAAAAAGGCCCCAATACAATTCCTCCAGCATGCCCGTCACGCTTACTCTCTTCTTGTAGCAATTTTAGAAAAATGTATAGGATTTTCTCTGAGCCATTTCCAATTCCCTAATTAATGTTTTCTCCCATGGGTGCCAACTATTCGCTACGTATTCCAAAAGTGTGTTAACCAAAGAGGAATAGCACCTTTCTCTTGCATTTTTATTACAGTTATTATAAGGATGAATAGCCCGTACGAAGTATTTTTTTGTGTAGGAATTAAATGAGCCAATTATTCCTGTGTCGCGTGAAACGCGCATCCCGGATGATGAATTGTAGCTCTTGCATAATGCACTTATTTAATATTGAACCATGTATACCCCATTAATAGCGTAAGCAAGCAAGAAGTTTTTACTTTTGCCAGTTGCAGATTTCCATTCGTTTTTAAAGTGAGCTCTAAATAACTGGACAGAGATACGTCCGAAACGTATGGCGTGCAGAGTGAGGGAACTTGATTTACTTCGTGAACTAATGGGAACATCTCTTTTAATTTCCATCCACTGATTGAAAAAAATAATTCTTGTTTTTTTTCTGAATATGAAGACTATTTAATCATTTTTGTTGGAATACATTTTCTATTCATATTCTACATAATGGCGATGTAATTTTCTTTTCTGACTGACATTCGAAGTGTATGAAGGATCTAAATTGCTAAAAGGAGGTAAAAGAAAGAGCAAGAGTCAACTTTTAGCATATAAATGCTGACGTGAACCTTTTGATTTCAGCTGATCGTCGAGTTCGTGCTAGTCGTTTGTATTCGTTACTTGGAGATCCTGTTGAATTAATTCCAATCTTCATTTACATGCATGAAAATCCAATTAAAGAGTATTCCGAGTTGGTTTCTTCCCCCAAGTATACACACATTTGCTTAATTTTGATGCTGTTGGAAGCGTGACCAGATGTGGGAACACCCTGGGTCGACCTTGGAAATAATGAAAGTTACCCGTTCCGCCAAGAATTCAATTCTTTGAAAAGCAATTGGAATTACGTAAGCATGATACGGATTTACGGCCAAGTCGTGAGTGTGAAGTAATAATTATGTAATTTGTATGTGTTATTAGGCTAACGCGCTATGGGAAGTCAAAGCGTTTGAGGGTGGAATGTGTGGGGAAAAATCGTTCTGGACGAACAGGAAACTTCACTTAATCATTAGCAATACTCAGGAGAATAATTTTAGTTTCACATTATTTCTCCGGTGAACGAGACGTCGGTAAATTAGGGGAAATTGATTGAAGAACAGAGTAATATACGAATCATTTTCCTCTCTAGGAGTTCGTGGACACTTCAGTAGGAAAATAAAGCAATAAAATAGAGAGGAGAATATCGATTAAACGAGGCAGCGTTAGGAAAAGAAAAGCCAGGTTGGATGGATTTAAAGGAAGTAGTAATTATGTAGGGCTGAATAATAGTTTATTATGATCCAGGTTTTAGAGTATTTATTAAGTGTCGTGGTAGGTGAGCTTAAAAAAGTAGCAGTACATCCGTAGTAAATCTTTCGAAAACGTTCCTTGGCCAATAGACTACACTTTTATGATAAAAATCGCCAATTATCCTAATAGTTGGTCACGTATGACCCCCGTAGCGGCTTATAGATTAAAATTTTGATATTGAGTTGTCAATTTCCCTAAATAGTTCAATTCACATTTCGTTCTGGTGGTTTCTTCTGGATTCTACTGCACTGTCGTCGCCTTTTCCATTCACTGTTCTCCTGTCCTCCTGTCGCCATCCCATGCTTATCGTTCTGTTCCCATTGCCCTCTCAAGTTCAATCGTCACCTCCGCGGTTCCAATCCATCACTCTCGCTCATCTCCTCGCTCCGCCGCGGAGTTTGAGAAGTGGGCCACGCGGCGTCGTCATTCGGGGAAGTGCTCCGTTCTCGCGAGGTGGGCTCGGGACTCGACCCCGCGATCGAATCCGCCCCGCGCTTAGCGCTCGCCGAGTGAGCGTCATTGGCGCGGGAGGCGGCCCGCAGACCGTGGGCGCGAACACGAGAGGCTTACGGCCTCTCCTCCCTCCCCGGACCCCCCACGATCCGCGTAGTCGGCGTCGAGTTCCTTTTTTTTTGCATTTTCATCCTTTCCTCTCGAGTGGTCTGGGTTTTTTCGGGAGCGAGCGGGAGAGAGGTGGCGTAGGGTTTTTCCCGACCGCTTTGGCCCAACGCTTCGCGGCTCCCGAGGTCCCTCTTTCGGACTTTTTGGGAGCACGGCCGAGCGGACGGTGTAGCTACATGGCTAGGCGAGGTTTTACGAGTGTGTCGGGTGAGGGGGAGTAGGTGGAAGGTGATGCCTCAGGGTTTGGCATGTCGGCGTAGGCTGCACTGCGTCATTTTCACACTCACTTCCCCTCCTGCGCCCCAAGCATCACGTGTTGCGTTTTTGTGCTGTATTCCACTATTTACTTGTGGGATAGCCGCTGCGGGCTCTTGATATGAGTGTATTAACTCTCTGCTCTTATTTCATAAGCCCTTTAATAGTGAAACTATTGCATTTTTTGGCATTAATCCGAATATGGTGAAATAGCACTTTCACTCTTCTCATTTTACATGCTTATTTCAAGCTGATATAACTCGCGTGTATCCGCTAGTTTGGAGTAGTCGGTTTTTCAGGGGTAATGCAGTATATTTTCGATTATGCATTTGAATTTTTTCGATTAAATGTTAATTATCAATGTGGGGAAATATAAGAAATTCTGTTATTGTAATTCATATAAAATTCTGTTATGAGAAACACTATATTTCAGCAAACGTTTCATCCTAACATTTGCGTATAATCCATCCTGCAGCGCTATTTTTCAGTGCGAGCTGAGAGTTCCCCTCGCATCTTTCAAGAATCGACAAATGGATTAAAATGTTGTTAGTGGTAGCGGTAAAATAATTCTCAAGTTTCTATGAACGCCGGAGCGCACTCTTGAATATCGGCTCAAGCCTTTTCCCGCCAAAAGTTAGAGCTTGTCGTTAAAAGGTGAGAATCGCGTTAACATGCCCTTTCGTGTGACACTGTCGTTTGGAGCATTCTCGTCCTTGACCGCCCTAGGGCGCTCTGAACGTCGTCTTTTCCCCCGAGGTCCCAAGGGATAGGCGTCTAAAACCGTGGAGGCTTGCTCTAGTATTTAACTAGGTTGGCAGGATGCCGGACTCTTCTCCGTGGGGTATACATTCTTCACCGAGCACCGTTCGTGATTTATTCATGGGCGAGGGATTTCCGTCCGCTGTGCTAAGTCCGCATCTAAGGTGGCTCGGGCTTGACGCAAAGCTCTAGGGATATAAATACTCTTTTGATTGGCTTCATGCATACCAAATTAAAATTGATTTATAATGACTGAAAGGTACTCCAGTATCCACTGCAGTCGCCAACCATTCCACCATTTCAGAGAATCCCGCAAGCTGCCGCGAGGGCGTGTGGTGGGGGGTGTTATGGCATGAGACATACATGCGCAGATATGAATTCATACATACGTGCATGTAAATATATGTATAAATATGCCTATAAACCCAAATGCACGTACCAATTCAAGCGTTCATGGCTATGTACATTACGGAATAACCTTCTTTGACTAAATCATTATATTTTATTTTTTAATGAAAAATATTCGGGTACCTAGGTTTAATTTTAATGTGATCTTGTTATTGCGGGGGAAGAACGAGTACTGAATCTGTCGGTATCCGTTTATATTTCTCTCCTTTTATCCCGGTGGCCGAATCTACCGATACAATTTCTGGCCTTAATTATGGTATTGGTGTCGCAAAAAAACTGGCTGTCCAGTACCTTTGTGAATGAAAAGGCTCACATCTACATCTACTTAATACCCCGCAAGCCGCCGCAAGGGCGTGTGGCGGGGGGTGTTAGGACACCACCCGTAATTTAGAAAAGAAAGAGGAAAAAAAAACTCACTACCTAATTCCCCCTACATTCCCGTCAGGCTTACTCCTTACTAGTAGCAATTTTGAAGCAATATTAAGTTTCTCAAAGCCCTACCCGAGTAAATTCCCTTGGACCTCAAGGACCGCTAAACTCACTGTTGAGTCTCGCTGACCGTTAATAATATTTTTTAAATGTACAAATATGTGTAAATCTTAAAGATTTTGCCGGAAATTAATTTCAAACTTCTTGTTCAAGGTTTCTTGAATGATTTTTTTAAATTCACCGTATGGGAGGTCCTTCAGCGGCTCTGCATCATAATCCGATAGATGGGATCAAATTATGCATCTAGCGATAATTCAGGTACGTTCTTTGGTGTTTTCATACTTTCGACACATCAAACTCCAATACTTGAAAGATATGCGGGTCCACCTCAAAGAAGTTTTATTACTCGGGCGAGAGTAATGAGAAGGCAGGGCGACATGTGCTTTTTAAATCTCTCTCCGCACCAGCATCTCGGATACCCCCAACGACCGCTCACAAAATAATCACTTCTACGTTATGATGACAAGCGACATTTACCTTTGATACTGCATGCGTCATTAAATATGGGATGAGAATCAACATTAATGAAACAAAAGTTTTGCAATTTTAAAGGAAGAAAAAGCTAAGCTAAACATTGAAATAGGAGGGCAAAAACTAGAGCAGGCAGAATCGTTTACGTATCTCGGAAGTGTTTTGGACCAACATGGTCAAAGTTGTGGGGACGTAAGGAGAGGAATTGCGCTAGGCGAAGAGGCTTTCACGAGGAGGAGGGAGTTGAATAGAGGGGCGTTGAGTAAGGATGTTAAGAAAAGACTCCTTAAAACTTTGATATGGAGCGTAATTATGTACGACGCCAAAACGTGGCCATTGAAGCTGTATGATAGAATTAGATGGGAGGGTTTTGAAACGTGGGGAAAAATGGAGAAGGGTTAATGGACCGAAAGGAAAACATATGAGGAATACTAGGTATGGTGGGTGAGGAGAGGGGTTTGTCGGGAGAAATCCTAAGGAGGCAGGAAAAATGGACGAAGGGCGTATTAGTTGGCAGTGAGATGCTGAAAATTGTAATGGAGGGTAGGATGTTAGGCGAGCAGGGAAAAGGCAGGAAAAGGATGAGGATGTTGGACGGGATCAAGGGAGGAAGGAAGTACTCAGAGCTGAAGAGGGACTTGATGTAGAGTAGGTTGCTGGATTGTTTTTCTAGGAGTCACAAAATATTTTTTTGGTAGTTGTGCCCATCCAAAATCTACCTTTACTGGTAGATTACTTAATAATAATAATGTGGAATGAGCATCCCCTTCCACACACCCTAACTTTGGCTTGCTTGGGAACCATTTAGATTTTTCTATATGTTTAACACACACACATATGTATAATAATTATAAGTAAAAAAATAAATAAATATGCAAATATATAAATACATACATACATATTTACACACATATATGCGCAAATGAATATTTATTCATAAAAGCCTGGCGTCTTAACACACCCCGCCACTGGCTTTACGGCTTCTAACGGCGTATTGTGTAGATTTTGATAACGGAGGTTGTCCTACCACTTTCACCTTGCCACACGTCCATGTTGGGTCACAGGGTGTAGGATATAAGTATCGCGTGAACTCCGCAGCATCAGGCCGGTGCATGTCGTCCGTGGTGATGTAGGAATGGGGGCGGGTAAGGTGCTGTGGTCCGCCACCGACCGCCTTCCTTCCCGTGGGAAGCAATGCGTGCCTATCTCCAACCCGGGAGCGATGATGCTTGACGTTGGCCAGGCCCCCTACCATCAATCCATCCATCGTCCAGCTCCTCTCCCCGCAGCCTCTCCTCCCACCCCTCTCCTGGAGACTACCCTCAGAGATTCCTTCTTTCTCTCCTCCCCCTGGAGACGAAGACAATGGGTTCGTGACACCCCGTGGTTTCCAATCCTCCCCTCCCCTCCCGACACCGCAAACCTCCCTTCCCTGGATGTTGCATGCCTCGTGTGGAAATATCTTTCTCGCGTGGTAAACCACTCAGCCACCCTTGGATGGTTTAGGGCTGAAAAATTCAATCCCGCCCTAAATGTTCCTTAGAATTGATGAAAAATATACCTCTCATTCGGTCATAAATTACGTGGTGATCTTTGCTTTTGGATTGTTTACGTTTTTTAAAGTTAATGAGTGGATTTTATATTTGCGAAATATCTTGCGTGCGAAGTATTTGATTGTAACAATGCTATCCGTTCGTATCTATGCCAAATTAAAAAAAAGATTTTTTTATTTGCAACGTTGAGTAAGCTAAATTTAGACATAAGTATTTCTTATTCTTACTTCTCGTGTCAAAACCTGGGACCTCTGTTTAAGGGATACTGAGATATTGCGACGTTTGGTGGTAGTTATTCACTTAATCAACGCTGATTGACGGCGAAGGCTTTGTTTACATTAAAATTTTACGAAGAATCTTCGATGAGTGACTCTAGTTAATGGTCAAAATGACGGCATGCTGGTTTTTTATGGGTCTACTTATCTTAGGAGTTTGGTCTATTATTATCACCAGTTGTTTTGTTCTTTACAATTTGGAATAGTTTCACAGACGTTTCGAATACCTTTCTTGGGCTATTAAGTAAATAGAGACATCTTTCGCGGCCCTTCTCTCCAGGCCACCAGGTTATGTTCCGCAGCGTCTTCATTGTACTCTTTGACGTCACAAGGAAACTTTTTCTCCCATCGGCATAATATACAAGCCATTCCATGCTCAAGATCGACTCAAATTTCGAACTTCTAGCTCAGTAAAAATGTATTCTTTGGCGTACATATTTGCGCATAAATATGCTGCTCATGAAACCACCATCCAGAAAAATTGACTCAATGCTACATATACTTTGCTACCATGCAATCCATCGAACATTTTGGGCTACTTTTGATAAATATATATATTTATTTATGTATATTTTTATTAAAAATACTTTCCCTAATCTCAGTCATTTGCGGTAATTCCATATCGTTAACTGGAAAAATCACATCTTTAATATGTCAGGTAGGTTTTTTTTATTTTGCTTCCTAAATTTATATTTATGAATCGTCCTGCACCAATTCAATGTGATTATTAATGAATTTTCGACTTTATTGACGAAGAGACCTATTTTTCACCCTAGAATGGTTGCGATATTTTTTTCACCCTCTTCTGTTAGCGTGGGGTGACAATTTTCAAAACTTCGTATTTCACACCCATCAAGACTATAAGAGTCCAATGGGGGCTCATTTTTTCGTTTTTTATTGTAGAATCACGTTACACATTTACTGTCGTGAATTATGGTAAAGGTCCCGAGTCGCAAACTTAAGCCGTTTTCGTTTGTCGCGAGATTTCAATCCGCTCTAGGGTGTTTTTTCACCCCCGTTACCGTTCAAGGGTTGATATATGCTAGGCATTTGGTCTGTAATGCAACCTTTGCTGCGTGGATGAATCCCAGCCTAGTTCCGGTAATATTTCTAGATACGCTTTTAAGTGTGTCTAAGCAGCGTTTTACAGATCTTACACCCCTTCGCTGTATGTGATGTGATTCGGCAATCAAACCGACTTGATGAGAATCGTACTAAACACCCTTTTACCGAGCTTTTGTGTCCGTGTTATATGGAAGTTCTGATGATGGAGAATAGTTTAGTTGGTGATTAAATTTGATACCACAGAACATTAGCGTAAGCGTTCGCAGTGTACTAATGTCAACTAAGTTCTGAAAAGTTATCGTATTGGTTGCAAATGCTGAATCAATGCAATTATGAATCTCCTCTGCATTCTCAAGGAGTCCTCTTAATTGCTCACCGCGGTATATTTTTTCTTTGCTTTGTAGCCAAGTTGAATTTTTTATAATGAAAACATAAAAATTCAGGAAGTAAACCCTTTGGAAAAATTCACCACTCATTTATTTCTTGATGCTTCATTACATCGTAAAAAAATCATTGCTATCATTGTAGTACTTAATGCTCTTTGCGTGATATTAGGTTTTTCCCTTTGCTTAAGGTTTATGGTAGACCACGTACAATCAATATCAGTGAAGGTCTTCCTAGTTATATGTTCTTTCGACAGATCCCCTACGATTACCATCCCTCAAACGGGTGTTTTATAGTATTCTAATGTCTAAATAAGTAATTTTGGACCATAAAGCCAAATTTCGCCTCATTCGTTTGGGCATATTTTGTGTGAAAGAATAAATAATCCCAGGCGCCAACACTTTTTTACGTTTTAGCGTGGGCTATGATAAAAAGCTTGACCCCGAAAAGTCGAGAGCTCAAACCGTTCTGGCCATCAAAGAATTGGTTTCATTCATTTCTTTTATTTTGTTGGGACATTCTTTTCAGCTGCATCCCTCTTTCGCTTTATCTTTTGCTCTAAGACGATAAATATGAGGAGGGGCTCTGGTTTCCGTTTGGTACGAATAAAGCGTTGCGTCCTTGCACTCCCTCACCCCGTCTTTTTCATTTCGCCTTTATCTCTTATTTTTACCCTTTTAGGTTCAAATCTTCCCAACTTTCTTTCATGTCCCTCTTACCCTCTCTTGTCTCGGATGGAAAAAAATAGTAATTTCGTGAATTTGGAACGCCATCCATTACTGCATTCGCAAATTCTGCGGAATGTTTTCATGGCGGATAATTTATCATGAACATCAGTCCTTCCTCCGAATTTTTCTTCCTCACGATCCATGTCTACTTACCATCTTCGGTTGTTCCGTATCGTTGAATCCGAAATTTTTGTATGAAGTGACATAAATTCCTCAATATTTACTGTTTGGGATGATTTTCTTAATGTTTCTAGAGGTGTACGATAAAATAAGATGCTCATAATTTTTTGTTTGCCGAACTCCGGTAGCTCGTGGTCTTTTTTCATGTAGCGCATCTTGATTACCAACGGTTTAATCCTTCGAATCGGGAATTGGTCGTTGCACTTAAATTGTGCATTTTGTCATTCTTGAAATTCGAAATCATTTAGGCATGTTCTATGCTTACCACGCGCGTGATCTTCACTCTCTCAGCATCCTTCGTTTGCCAACTTAGTAAACTTGGTACTGCGCTATCATTTTTCGAGCAGGAAGACCCACATCTTTTATGAGCTGGATCCAGTATTTAGTCGGTTTTTTATTTAATTTTTTTCAGCGTTTCAGCAGTTAACATGTGTTAATAATCTTTATTTTCTTTATAATTCGCTCATCGATCTTCAAAATTGGAAAAAATTATGAATTACTCCAAAATAGACACATTTCATTTTCTAGAATTGAAATCCCTCAATAATTATTCTTTTTGTATATTTAGCGTCACTTTCGCGTGATATGAAATACTGTTTACTTCCCATCTCCATCTCAGCATTCATGCATTTACCTACATACTTTTCCCTACTGTGTTTGAAAACCCTCGGAAACAGCTTTTAGTTCATTTTCTGTGTGCTTAGAACATTCCATTCTTCCCTACAAATTATCAACCTGAATTCGTTTTCCTCTCCAGCCAATTCACTACCTCCGAGTTCTTCCAAACCCCGTTCTTTTCCTGTATTTATTAAGAATCCCCTTCCCCGAGTCCAAATATCTTTGTGTGTGTTCAGAAACCAGTGTTAATGCAAGCAGTGGGTAAATAATGTATAGGAAGTGGTGTTTAAATGATAATTGTGTCCAGTAATTTATTTTATACTTGATTTTTGATGTTACGGGTTTACTTAGTCTTCATATTTTATACTCTCTCGCCTTCACATTACCAGCCACTGTCTGTACTCCTCCGTGCAGATCTTTCTTTACTCAAGTGCCCTTCTCACTGTCTCCCTCCCGCTATCAACCCCTTTCATCCGTGCACCTTCGCAACCTTCCCTTAAAACTCCCACCTTTCCCGACTCGAGGTTCTATAGAGAAGAATTTCGCTTATCCGCCATTGCATCGCTTCCACTAAATCTCGCTCCTCGTCCTACTCCTGCTGTCCTTCCTCCTCCGCTGCCGACTCCCCCTCGCCCTTCGTGTGTCGTGGAATGCGGTAGGATGGGCGCTGCTTGCGAGGGGGTGGGGTTTGAGCAGTGGGGACGACCCTGGGGAGCGAGAGTGATGTGGGTCCGAAGAGGGAGGGTTTCCTCTCAACTGCGTGGCCCCTAGGGTGGCCCCTGTGGTACCCCATCATCTCCCCGTCGCCCGCCTTTGGCTCGTTTGTCTCTCGGACCTCCCACAGTCCTCGGTTACCGGTCGTCCCACCCCCGCGTCACGTTTTGTGCTCCGTGGAGGGTGTTCGCCGAAATCTTCGTTTATCTTTCTCCCCTTACACCCTCCCCTCACCTATCTCCTCGCGTTTCTCGTATCTTAATTATTTTGCCTTGGTCGTCGGGCGTGCAGGGCGGTGGCGAAATGGTCTGTCGTGCATAAATTCGCCGGCTTGAGTACATGCGTCATTAGACCTGAATGTGGCCGCGGAAGACTCTTATTTTTCGAGAAACCTTTCAAGTTCTGGTGAAGCTCAGGTTTAAATTCATTGTTTTCTTGCCTTATACGCGGACCAACATTTAATGCAATAGCTGAAATCAGTAAGACGATTAGGGGAAAACGTGCATCAGCAGAAATATTTACAAATAAAAGAATATTTCCCAGTAATCTTTTGAGAGGCTAAAATCGCTTCAAAAAAGCATTGATTTAGTCATTTGGAATGATCAAGAACCATTTGGATCAATCATTGAAATGTGTGAAGATTTTATTCCAATTTATGAAAGTTGATATCTCTAATCTTACCTTGTTGCCGTTTGACTGCGTGTCTAGATCATGCGAAGGTGCGGTGGGTTACTGTTAAGATATCCATAAAGTAAGAAAACCACTTGGTGAGAACCTATAATTTAATCATGAAGAAGGACTGGAATTTAATATCAATAGAGCGGGGAGATGTTCTTTGTGGTAGGTATCAATAGTTAACACTGAGCCACCGCTAACTCCATTTAACTTTTGACTCAATAAATTGACACTACAGTAATTTGACATCGCAATAAGTGGGATGCGATAAATTGGCTCTGTGATAAATGAACGCTGCGATAAGGTAGCGAAGACAAGTTGGCAGTGGTAGACAAATTCACAGCATTTAGGGAAGTTGGCTTTAGACCCGATCGATATAATAAATCATTCTTCTTTGGTACTATTCGATGCCACCCCTGTGGGAATAATTTACGACAGGTCCATCAATAGTTACTCTAATGGCTGACTACCCGAGCATCCACCGTCACACTCCCTTTTGGTGGCCTGCGGGATAAAATTTAGATCTATGTATATAGATGTAAGTGGATGCTACATAAAGTTGACGTCGCCGTGTATAAATGGAGCATCTTGACTCCATCAGCGTTGAACTCAGTGAACATTTTGACCATGTACCTTTTGCTACAATTTACATCTCCATGATTCCCTGTAAGCCACCACTATTGTATGTGCCAGAGGGTGATTCCGCACCGGGTATGCAGTAGCAGATTACAGTTGGCTTAAATGTTAATGAGCAATATTTATGTAAAATATTTCACCTAATGGAAATACATTTTGTTGCATGCACTTTGGCATCTCTGTGTAAAATATTAAGGGTAAGGTATTCGTCTCCGCAATGAGAATGTGGCCGGTGTGTTCTTACTGGATGATTAATTGAGGAGTGTCAGTTATATTCCGAAGGTGACCCGTAGTGCTGTCAGTGCTGCGCCCTTCTGCAGGGCCCATGTCTTCCCCAGGCGCCTCAATTCACCCCACCCTCCCATCCGCTGTTTTTACCCAAACCCCTCCCCGCTATTACCTGACCTAAAGCGCATACAACGGGGGAGTGCCTGCGCCTTTCCTGTTTAGCCGTGCCCGGGTGGTCTCCTCCTCCGTTAACGCTCCTTCCGTCTCTCCCAACCCCGACCGCTCCACCCTTCACTCCTCCCCCTCAACAGTTCCCCCAACCCCCTCATCTCATGATTTTTGCCTCATCAAACTCCAACCCTCCTTAACGATAAACGAAACAATAGCTCTCTCCGCCCTTCCAGGTCCCTTCCCACCCTTTATTTCCCTTCTCGATGAGGTGCTCACGAAATGTTTTTATTATTTCCTCAAGGTATCTAATTAGTCTTTCCTCCATCGTAGCCCCAATCTCGCCCCCGGGGTTCTTCCTAAAGGAGGTATGTTTATAGGCGGAAGGATTTTTTTCCCCTGTCTCTCCTCTTCTCCCCCTCGCTCCTCTCCGGACGACTCCGGGGACGAGTCGAGACGCTTCGTTCGTGTTTTTTGTTGCCCTCACTTCGGTCTGAAGATGTGCGGCTGTAGCGTTCGAAGACAGGCGTGCTGTTTATAACTTTTTTTCCTATCCCTCTTAGGTCGCCGAACTGTCGGTGAGGACGAGCGTATATGTCCTCGGGGGGTATATCGCCCGAGAGCTCGCAAAACGCCGGACAAGCGTCCGGTCGCCTGTGTTCACAATCGTTGGATTTCCAAATGGGCGTGGTTTCCTTAAATTAACGCGACGATCGCCGCCTCGGCACTGGTCGGTTTCTCGGAATGTGGCCGGGAATCGTTTATTTTTTTACTTATCCCTTCCTTCCTCCCTCTCTCCCCACGCGTACCGAATTTCCGTCTCGTTTCCATCCTCCCTCTGCTAAAGACTACTCGCTCGCTGACGGCGTTTAGAAAAATATTAACGGTCCCGGGGAATCCGTAAATACGATCTTCCGGAACAGCTGGAGTCGGAACCGTGTGCGTTGCGCGTTGTTTTTTTTCTTCGAGTTTTCATTAAACGTCCGCGGCGATTAATAGCGGGTTTCCCGTCGCCTTCCCTCTTCGTGTGGGTGTTTTGATATGGAGGGAAGGGCGTGACTCGTCTCCCGTTTGCCGCGTCTATCTTTCTCTCTCTCAAGAATCTTTTTTTCACGCCCCGTTTGCCCTCGCGATTTAGTACACTTCGCCCTTTCTCTCCCCTCCCACCTCCGACAAGATATTCCACCCCACTCCTCTTGAATCATTGTGCCCATCCGCACGCCACTCCCTCACGCCCTCAAGAGGAAATAATCGCGAGGGGAACATCCTCCTTCCTCATCCTTGGAGGATCGAGGTGGGGGTGGCACCCCTATTGTTCATTTTTTCAACGCGTCCTCCACCCCCCCCTTTGCCCCCTCGTCTGAAATTACATTGCCGAGCCCTCCTCCGCCCCCCATTTCATTTCTCCCACTTACTTGCGTGTCCTCGCCCATCTCGAAAACTCCTCCATATCCCCCGGAAAAATTCCTCAAGGGACGACGCCTCCGCGAATGTCTTCTTCAGAGCTTGGGAAAGAAAGATGAATATATACGCTCGCGAAAATTTACGTAAACGTATTATATCAATGGCTCGTGCCACTCTTTTTCTTTAACTTTACGTAATGATTGTTTTAGTTGATCCCCTCACTCTCCGCCTCCTCCTCCCTCTCCCCCACCGTGGCACTCCTGCGTTAATTCAACACCCTGGCCAATGTGAGGGGGCGTTGAGGGATGGTCTCCGTCAGCCCTCAAGTCTCCTGCGGAAAAAGAAATATTGAATGTAGTAATGACGTCGCTGTGGGTGTTTGTCTCGTTTTTCGGTTTTAAGTCTCGCGTTGGTCGCCCTGTGCTGTGGATGGATGTGGGTGGATTGTTCTTTCCGCCCGTTTTCACTTTGTGCCCCGCGCGCATAGAAAGGGAGTAAAAAAAAAGGAGTGTTCCGTGGCGTCGGTATTGTATGGAGCTCTTAGCGATGAAGCAGAATGGCTGTGATGAAGTGAACAAAGAGGCCAGGAAATGTAAGCAATACAGTTATCCGCGTCCCTTTTATGACCGTTAGCGAGTGCATTCTGCTCAGCATTGCTTTCTCTGTCTCTCTCCTCTCTCTTCCTCTTCGCATCCAATCCTCTGAGAGTTTTTCAAGTTTTAATTCAATTCATCTCTGACTCTTTGAAAGTGTTAAGTACATTTTATGCGCTTTAGTGTAATCACAATGTTGAAGCTGGGGGGAATGTTTTTATAATATTTGCATTGAATGGAATCACTGCGTTATTTCCTCACCTCTCGTCTCTCCGAGTTTTCCGTTTTTATTATTTTGCTTAAGTTATTCCGATGCGCCTCTCCTTGGAATTTTTTTCGGATTTCATAATTGTTCCTAAGAGTAGCTTGCAGTTTTTAGCTGATTCTCGGCTCAAGAGAATCTCGCGCATTTAAAAATGTCGACTTCTTTCTTCTCATTTGAGGAAAACTGAAGATGGGTTTACGTTGGAAGGAACTTCACTGGATTTGTGGGTAAACTAGGCGTCCTGCAGAATGGATTCCTCTCCGTGGATTTGTGAATAGGCAATTCTTGCTATTCTCCAATTTCAGTTCGTGTGAAAGTAATTTATTTGATCTGTCCGTGAATTTGTTGCAATTTGTGAGTTCATTATCTGAGAGGAGCAAAAATAAACTCAGGTAGTATTGGGTTACGTGTAGTATCGATTGATTTAAGTTTTATGTTGTCATGTGTTTTAGCGTTTGCTTCAATGTTTTGCAAAACCTGCCCTCGTTTTCACGCCAAAGTCATCAGGAATCGGGGAAAGAGTTGACATTTATCCAGTTTAATATTTTTCTCTGTTGCTGTCATTTCCTCGAATTGTCTTTTTCTTATTATTCTTTTTTTGTTTTAAAATTTTATATTACTGTTTTTTTTCGAACTTTAGCCATCTGAATTCTATTCTCTGCCCAATCTTAAACGAATATTCGAAGTAACATTTGTATTACTCAATATACGACGCATATTATGGAAAAATCTACTTATAATTCATCTTCATGATGATCTGGAGACCACGGTCTAGGTGTGTTGCAGCTCTTTCTCACCAAGCACGTGCAGGATGCGAAGAATAGTGGTCCCTTGACATACATGGAAGGTTTGAAGTTGCAAAAATATCGAATTTGAAAATTATTGAAGAAGAGACAACCACCATTGATAATTAAATCATACAAACAGAGGACAAACTAGCTCTAACTAGAAATATGAGTATGCTCGGCAAGAAAAAAGCTAGCATAATTATTTCTGTATGCCTAGTTCAGTAATAGAGCACATGCTAAATTTGCAAGGTGTTGACTGTTAGTACAGTATCTTTTCTATTGTGTCAAAAACATGGACCGTCGCTCGCACATGTAAATACTTTACTTCGTCTAAGTCGTTTAGCTCTGAATTTAAATTTTTTAGGGATATATATTTTAATTAGTAGCACAATCGTACCTTGCATTTCACGTTGCTTTAAAAGTGGATATTTTTAGTGCCGTTAAAAAAAATACCACGTATTATTTTTTCTCCAGACAAACGCTTTTCTGCTGTTTATCTGTTTTTACTTTCTGGTTATCCCACTGCATCATCATCGTTACATGCGCAGGGGCTACCTTCCGCTTCAGTAGCCGCGTTCCTTTTTTTGTATGTTGTACCGTCTGCACACCCCGCCTGAAGTTTGTTCGAAAACGTTTCGTATAAACACTCTCGCCTCACCCTCTCACCCTCACGTCTGTGGCTCCCGCCATTTCAATGTGTACGTCTCTCCTACCGGTTTCCCTGTTCCCTCCACCTCCTTCCTCCGGCATTCACCTTAGATACACCCCCACCTACCCCAAACCCCCATTTCCCCCCCCACCCTTTGGGTTTGTTTAAACTCGGACGTCTAGCACCAGCCACCCCCTGCCCCATCACCTCCCGACCGCCCCTCCCCACCCTCATTGTAAACAACGAGCCATTTCGAATACGGAATGAGTCTTGCGGAAGATAATGCATAATGACTGGGCAGGCTGCCGGGTCTCCCCCGTCCACCCCCGAGGGCAGGGAGGGGGTGGACGGGGGACGGATGGGGGCGGGTAGGGCGATAGGGGGGAGGAATAGGGAGGCTGTGGGCTGGTCGTGGGAGAGGAGGGAAAGGGTGGAGGGAGGTCAGCTCGTCGTGATGAAAGAAAGGTAAGGTGGAGAAGAGTAACTATAGATAACCAGTGTGTAATATCGGGAAGGCTTCACTGATTAACGATTGTCAGTGTCGAAGTAATGATGCATCGCTGTACCAGTAAGAATATATCTAGTTTCGTTCACCAGCTGAAATATATTTGTAGCGTTGCAGGCGTTATGTGGCAATGCACAGATTTGAAAAAAAATGACCCTTGGATTTTGTTCATCGGATCCTAATTGTTATAAGAAGTTTTTCAGTACTATGTTCTTCGAAGAAAAAGTAGCTTTTTCGATTTGTCATCATCTCTAATTTTGTGTTTACCAATTTAACGTCATTATTGCTCAACCGTTTTGTTTTTAATGACAACATTATAGTCTTAACGCAATGAAATTTTCAATCCTCAGAAAAAACAGTTTTACCTACCTATCTTATCATGTTGAAAGATCTACTTTGAAAATTCATTTTCTAAATGACCATGTTATCCTACGTCTATATTGTTTGTATGAAAGGTATCGGGAAAATTTTCGAAAAAATAGATGTTTCAGACATTGCCTCAAAAATCTTCAAAGGAGATTTGTTGTCTCCGGCGTGACTTAATGGAATTTGCACAATATATTTAAATGAAATAAGTAATTTTGTAATTGCGCACACACTCTTCATTTAGAACACGACCTAGGTTTCGACGTTAGACGTCATTATCTCTGATGATGGTTACTTCATCATCACTGATGATGATCTTTGAAACTGTCGGTCAGTTCTAAATAAAGTCTGTCTGAAATTACAAAGTTACTCATTTAATTTCAACATTATTCAAAGTACATCCCTTGAGCGCCCACAAGTTTTTGCGAGCGACATATCCGCGACGCGAAAGCTCCCTGGTAGGCGAACTCCTGAAGGGCCTTAAGTGTACGCGTGCAAGCTTCTTGGACGGCACTTAGGGTCCCATTTTGGTGTCCTCTGTGGGAGGATTTCACTTCTTGAAATGGGAAATAGTCTGCTGGTGCCAAGTGGACCGTAGGTGGTTGGGGAATCGTCGCGATGGTGATGCAGAAGGTCTACGCAAGCAGACACTCGCCTTTGCTCCTGGTCGTCCGACCTTCGGGACGAATTTAGCGCAAATCTTGGTGTGCACTGTTATCTTATCAATGCCAATACGATCTGAAATCATGCACACTCTAAACCGACGGCATGAATTCAGCACTTCACTCACACGTCAGGAAAAATTGTTCCCGATACTTTTTATACAAACCTTGTATTCCGTGTGATATTTTTAGAAAAGAATTTATAATATTCCATGGTTTTATTCGTGAAGAAAATATCTATATTCATGGTCCAACAGTAGGCCTTATGTAAAGCCTCAAGTACAAGGCAAACAATGGTTTCATACTCTATTCATTATACATCATTGATCTGTAATAAGTGATCAAGTTTCAAATTAAGTCTATGCATATATTATGGAACTCACCTTATGTTCGATATTGAGCTGTAGGCGTCAGCCATATCAGGTGAGTAATTCAGGTCAGCATTGATGGACATGGTTTTGTGATTTGTATCTAGCTCTAGACTGCTTCTTGAGTATTTTTTTACTCTTAGGCACTGCTAAAGGCTTCTTTTTATTGCCGACCTGAGAACAAAAGTATCTCCTCAGTCATACAAAAATCATGGATCTTATCTCCTAACTTGAGATGCCTGAAAACAAGTGAAATATCGTCGACTGCTAATGGTTTTCTTGAATAATTCATAGGTGTCACTCTTTTAATTTGGCATTAGTTTTTATGAGTATATCATCTTAGAAAGTTGCCAACGATTTTACCACCGGTTGCATTATTGATTTATCTTAAAAAGAAAGCTGACAAGTTGCCTACTTATCCATAATTGGTAGGAGTTTCTGGGAAGGCCGTTGTCATGCTTTCCTCATTCCTTGATTGCAGTCTACACACGTTGATCATGCAGTTAAAACATTTTCCCGCTTTCACCTTGAGTGTGTAATCCACGAGAAATTAAGTTTAGTCTCCATAGAAGGGTTAACATTTTGCATCTTTCGAATGCCGGATGGCTATTAAAAGCTGAATCGAGAAACATTAATGTGACTTATCACCGATGATTTTGTCCGATGCGATATTTACTAGTAATGATTTTACTCTCGGCGTATACACGCTTGTGTCCTCCTAGTTGATGCTCATGCTGCCTTTCTTACCGAATTAACTTCGTTAATATTTTCTCATTGAATTAACCTTCATTGAATGTTTTTTGAGCCCCTCCGGCTTATGCGTTGAGTGTGGTTCTTTATCCATACATCCCAAGGTCTCCATTCTCAATTAAGGGGATACGCGAGAGGCGAACCCGTTTAGTTGGAAGGGGGTAGGGAGTCATTACAGGCGTCCTCCCCGCAAATGCATTATAATTAATGGTGGGAGACGACGTTTTCTTTTTTCCCCACTCCTTGAGATCTGTTAGCACATTTCCCCACTCTCTTTCTCATTTGTTTCCTTTTTTCAATAAGTAAACTGCTCCCTCCCCCCCCCCCGTTCCCCAGCTTGGAGACGTGTATCGGATAACGCCGGCCCTTCCAGTGGGCGTGCCCGAAAACGTCGACGCCGACCATTATTATTTGGGAAAGATGGAGAGATTTATTTCTCCTCGGAGGAATTCGAATTGAGCATTTATGCTTTAAGGTTTTTCGTAAGACGCTTGCCTCAGTTATTTTTTTACCTCCCTCTCCCCTCCATCTCATCCCCCCCTCCCTCCTTCCCCTTCCCCCATCGTCAAATCCATCGGGAGACCCCGGAGTATCGGCCGTCGGATATTTATTTTTTTGCCGGTGCCGGACCCATTGTCTCCAGTCCGGGAGGAATTCTTTCGTTTATTCGTTCGCTCGAGCCTCCGGGGTGTCAGGATGGGATTTTTGTGCGTGGCGTTCCGCAGAGGCGTGATGGATGCCGCGGCTGCCAAAGCAGAAACCTGTCGTTTGCGATTTCACCCCCTCCGGGAGGTTGAAGTGGCGTTTTACGACCGCTCAGGAGAGCTGTGGATTTTCAAGTTGTAATCTTTCGGTTTTGTTTAGTCCTTGGGCGGTTTTGAGAACTGTTTGTTGGTAAATGTAGGCAGTAATTGCAGTTGGAATAGTGTGCGTGCCGGTTTTGAGAAGAATTCGGGCGATGAACATTGATCCGGTATCGCATTTCGGAATAGGTAACCGTATGTATACCAGGCGCCGCTGAATTCGTAGTCGGAAGCTATTATTAATCATTCCTGCAGTAATAAGTAATTACGAATGCCGATTTAATTTTGTTGCTAGCAAATACTATCCGAATCCGTTCCAATGATTTCCAGATATCTGATGTTTTTTGCGTGCTCCCGCGATGATCGTAATTTATCCTAGTAAATAGATTTTTTGTATTTGAAACTTGAATCCGACGGTGTAATTCCGAGGGAATCTTAGAGGAGACCATGGTTATAGTCGGCGTTTGCTATCAGTCGGACTACAAGGATAGTGTATTCTTTATGGATTTTAATGGAATTTTCATTAAATACATATGAATGTATAAATATGCATTCAGCTCGATAATTCACTCGAGTAACCGAGCATGCATTTTTAATTTTAATATTGATTACATTAGCGGCGGCGTGTTAGTTTTAGAGGATTGGTTAGAACTTTCGGCTCTACACTCGGAGGGTTTCCTTGTTCTAATGTTCATGGTGATGCCTCCGAGTACCTCTGTTTAAATCCATGTTCCGTGACTTTTTAAGTGGCATAGCCTTAGAAGAAACCGCTCTCGTTACGAGGGAAGCACGTTGTGCCCTTCCTCGAAAATGTAAATTACACACCCCGCAGCTTTCCACCTGCACCAGGTGAGGTGTACTTTCACCAAAATTTCTAACCCTCCTGTATATTGCGAGTGTAAGAATTGCGTCATAATTTCGTTGGGTTGAAGACTTATTGCTTGAAAAATCACTCCAATATATAGAATTGTGACGACTCAAAAATATGGAGACGATTCTAATTGTTTTAGTTTATTATCGCACATGTGGTCTTCTTTAACAAGCGCTTCCATTGTCAACTTCCCTCGCAGCACGAGTACATAGCCACAGTTGCCCCAATCGATCACTTTTTTCCAGCGTACCAATTTATGGCAAGTTGGAATGATTTTCCTTCAATGCAACAATTTCAGAGTGTAAAAATCAGTCGCCTTGACCGGGATACGAACCCGGAACACTCGTATGTCCGGCCGAGTATCGAGGGATCCGGGTTTGAATTGCGGTCAAGGGGAATGATTTTATACTCTGAAATTTTTGCATTGAAATGCACATATTCGGATGACTCTATTAAAAGTTACTGTTGCGGCATCTCCCCCAGTTTCTTGAAATTTGATATTAGTTCATATATTATTCTCTGTCCTTTTCATCTTTCCATCATTTAATTTGGTAAATTCACCATTGATATTGGCAAATGGAAGCGTTTACACATGGGGGAAGTACATGCCTGAATGTTTCAACGAGTAATGTTTTATTACAACTGTTTTCAAAGATTTAAACCGTTTCTAACTTGAAAATGGTGCAATTAATCGGAGCGAGTCGTGGTAAGAAATTATACAGTCGCAAATTGCGGTCTTATGTCTTATCATTATGGAACAAGCCGATGGAAAGTTATCCCGACTTACTCGTCGGGACACATTCTTAGGCCTCTCGCCGCGATGTTTTTCAAATGAAAATGTTTCTCGTCCGTCGCTGACATGTTTCCGATTCCTTTTTCGCCGCTTCGTCCCGAGACTCGCGGGTATCCGTAGCCGAGGGCGGAGTGAGTGGGAGGTAAATATTTTAAATAATTAGTTGGCTAAGGTCTTGTTTTTCAGCCGAGGCACTTTCGGATCCGTCAACTCTTCCGGCAGCCTCTCCGCCTAACCGCGTCTTCGTCTTAGTTTGCCGTTCCCCCTCCTCTCCCACTCGCTCATCACGGAGTCAAGCCCTCTTCATGCCCCTCCGTCCCTCTCCCGCCCTTCCTCCCCCTCCCCACTAACTCACTCGCCTCTCCTCCCTTCTCTAAACGTCTTAAATGCTCGCCCTCCTCATCAGCTTCCCTCCTCGGGAGCATTTTCATTCGCCTATTTCATCACGGACCGTGAATAATTCATCCTCCTCTTCCGGACGATCATCGTCATCGTATTAAATTTTGCACCCGGGGAAGGGTAGTGTTTCTCTTATTCCTCGTCGTCAACCCCCCCCCCCCAACCCTCCTCCAACCCTCCCCTCCCAGCCATCATTCGGCTTATTTGGTTTGTGGTGGAAATGCGGGGTATTGAATATTAATGGCGCGGTGAAATTTTCATTCCATCACAATATAATGCAAATAATGGTTCCGAGTGGAGGAAGGGTGTGGTGTATCCCTACCTACATTTATCGGCGAAATTCCCTCCCACCCTGCCTCCCTCCTTTCTCGTTGAGGCTGGATGCTCTTTGAGGGAGAGGGGGGTCTATAACTTCCAAATTAAATCAACCAGTGGCTGCTTGCTGGCTCTTCCTCCTTCTCTCTTAACCCTCTTTCCCCCTCCCCCCGTCGCCGCCCCCCCCACACCCTCCTACCGCCAACACCGCCTCTTCATCCGTTCCACTCCTCCACTTTCCCCCTCCTCCCCAACCCACCCACTTCTGCTACTTATCCAATCTCTTTGCTCCTTTTATCTCCGCATTATTTTTGTTTAGGTTGTGGATTCATTGGTCGGCGTCTACCCTAATTAAAGACGAGCTCCTTTCCGACTACGTCCGTTCTCTCCCCCGGGGGCCGGAATTTTTTCTCTCCCTCGGTCCCTTCACTACTGGGAGATGTTGAATAGCGGCGATGCCTTCGTTCTGACAACATCGATTTTTGAGGCGGACGAACGTGCGGAGACGTGCACGTAGGATCCCCCTGACCTTCAGTTTTTCGTTTATGTTTGAAGCGGAATCGAGGAAGAGAGAAACGTTTTGAGAGATAAATAGTGAAGCCGAATAATGTTTGAAGGATTGGTCCTGCTCCATGCAAACTCGCAATGGTCCACGAGGCACAGTGCCTTCAACACGATTTGTGCACGAGAATTAAGTAAGCGGAAGGCTCTTCATTTTTATAAATACAGTGGGAAGATTAAAGGGTTGATCGTCTTTTCTTACAGTGGGAAGATTAAAGGGTTGATCGTCTTTTCTCGATCATGACTAATTGGCAAATAGCGTAACTTTTTCCTCTTACTATTGTGTATGTATTACTGCTTCGGTAAGATTCCTTCATGGTAGAGGTGGAATATAGAGTTTTTGAAATAGTATCCGGCGTAGCTTTGTGAAAATATTTTATGCCCGTGTTTTAAGATTAAAAAATCGTTGGTAAAATTTTCGCACTTGTCCATTAGAGTACGTCAACCATTGTTTCAGCCCAAAATACCATTATAGAAGACCTTGATAATGGTTGTCCATGCCGAAGCAATTTTCGGCGTGTGTCAATAGACAGGTGTGAAAATTCTACAGCTGTATTTCATCGTGAAGTATGGATATTAAATATTTCCACAGAGTTACCCCTGAAACACTTTGAATGATTTCTACATGGATTGATTTTTAAAACGTGAGCTTAAATTGGAATCGTATTGCGCGTTTTTCAACATCGATGGAGTGGCTAGGTGTTGGGTGTTAAGGTTTATTGACGTTATTGCTCTCACCTCGCTGCGTAATCGACTTGCACAGTTTGGATAGCCACTACCCTCCGCTGTTGCATTCTTCATCTCGTTCTCTCTCCCTTCCAGAAACTCCCCATTTTCATCCTCCAGTCTTCATCGCGTATGCGGCGTCCTGTCCTTCCTTCCACCGCACCCTCTCCGAATCCCATCTCTCATCCTCTTCACCGTGCAACCGAGTTTCTCGTGCATTTTATTGCTTCAGTATTGTTTAGTTGGGCCACAATGGGATCGTATGACATCGGATAGAACTCTCTACCCACGTGCATAAATCCACGCCCTTAACGATGGTCGGGCCCGCGTCGCACGCCGCCGTTCAAAGTCCTACCCCACACCCCCTCCCCCACACACGGGCCCGTGCACCATTCATCCCTCCCCATTTTTGTCCAATCCGCTTGCGCCCATTTTTCAGTCGGCTCTCCCTCATAATTTTCTCGCCCTCCCTCCCCATCCATCCCCCCCTGCCAAGCTCCATTGTTTCCTCCTATCATTTTCATGGCCGTCGAGTCAGTATCGTGGGTCCATCTTCCTCATGCCCCCGCCGTATTTTTCGCGCTCCTTCCACCTCTCCACCGTCCTTTTGTTTCCCTCGTTGATGTAGCTGGCTCCTACCCGCCTTTTCTCTCTCTCTCTCTCTGTCTCCCTCCCTCCTCCCGTCCGATGCGTTTTTGAATGTGGCCGACAGTGGAATACTCGATCCCAAGCGCGGCTTGCCTTGGCCCGTGGGTCACATACTACCTTTATCAAAAAGTTCCCGGAATAACCACCGTGTGGCGCTCCCATCGTTCCGATTTGAGTTCTGTTTTTTTTGTTAAATTGGTACATCTGTTGTTGATATTCCCTTTAAATCTTAGTGTCATAACTTGACATTTGCAAAAGTTACGTAGCCAAGAGTACATCTATCTCTGTGTGTGTTGGCGATTTTTTACAATTTCAGAAATGGATTTAAATTTGCAACAACGAACTTGTATTAAATTTTGCGTAAAAAACGGATTTAGTGGCGCACGGACGTTGGAAATGTTGGAAAAGTGTTTCGGCAACGATTCTCTAAAAAAAACGGTCGTTTACCAGTGGCACGAGCGGTTCAGAAGTGGTCGTGAGTCAATCGAAGATGGTGAACGCAGTGGCAGACCATCGACATCGAAAGTCGGTGAAAAAATTGATAAAGTAAAAGAAATGTTGGTCAATAACCGCAAATTAACCATCAGAGAAATAGCGGAGGACTTGAACATTGCCTATGGATCCGCCCAAGACATTGTGGTTAATGATTTGGGTTTCCGTCGTGTAGCAGCAAAGTTGGTTCCAAAATACCTCAATTTCATGCAAAAAAGAGACCGTGTTGACGTCGCAAAAGACATGATTTGCGAGGCTGAATCCGATCCCACATTCATCAAAAGGATCATTACTGGAGACGAGACGTGGGTTTATGAGAACGACACGCAATCCAGACATCAGGCAAGTGAATGGCGTTCACCAAATGAGCCGAGACCAAAAAAACCACGTCGTTTTCAGTCAAAAAAGAAGGCAATGCTGACGGTTGTCATGGATTACAACGGTGTAGTGCATCATGAATTTTTGCCAGAAGGCCAGACAGTAAACAAAGAGTATTATTTGGGCGTTATGAGACGTTTGCGTGAAGCAATTCGCCGAAAGAGACCAGAAATGTGGGCAGAAAACTCGTGGATTTTGCACCATGATAACGCACCGTCGCACAGTGCTATCATTATTCGTAATTTTTTGACGAAAAATGCAACAAATACCATCCAACAGCCACCGAATTCACCTGATTTGGCTCCCTGTGACTTCTTTCTGTTCAATCGAGTTAAAAAACCATTACGGGGAACGCGTTTTAGCAGCCGAGAGGAAGTAATGGAAAAATCGCAGGAAGCACTGATGGACATACCGAAAACCGAATATAAAAAATGTTTCGAGGATTGGATCAAGCGCTGGCATAAGTGTGTTGCAGTCGATGGGGATTACTTTGAAGGGGACAATATAGATTTAGATGAATAAACTTGTATTTTTAATTTTCTGAATAAATTCCGGGAAATTTTTGATCAAGGTAGTATGTCCCTCTTCCTCTCTAGTTGCCGTGGGTGTCGGTGTGGGTGTGGGAGCAGCCAGTTCTTCAGCGTATCTATCTCTCCTTGCCAGTATTTAAGAGTCCGAGAGAAAAGAGAAAGTTCTCGTGTTAATAACAATCTTGAAATAATGTTAATAAAGGTGACGGTGTCTTCGGTTACAGCTTTCATATCCATGCAAATGCAGAAATTAAATTAAGAATTTGGGCCCTTAATAGGTGGTCGTAAATCATGGTCGGTCGCATGTAATTACCTTTCTCTTTTCAACGGCAAGCTCTCCACATCATGTACCAACATTCGGTAATTGCCCTGCCCGACCCGATATGGCAGTCTGTTGTGATTAGAGTCTGGCCATCTACATTTTTAATGATACAAAAACGGGTAATTTGGATATGAGACAAGATGTTTTGCTGAATAAAAAAAGCACTCGGGACTGTACATTTTATAATGGCACTTTCTGATCTGATTTTTTATGGCTTTAATCATTTCGGCATGCTGTTTCATTTCTTCATAAACTTCCGTTTAAAGGAGTCAAATAAAATATTCGAGTATTGCACCTTCATATTGGCTAAGGTATCTCATGAATACCCCAAACAGCTGTAGAAACAGATGTCTGATAAAAAATCATAACGTTATAGCACATGTCATTTCGATAAAACATTCACCGTAAATTTTGATGTATAAGATAGTGGAAAAGTTTTTACTTTTAAAAAACTTTTTCTTTATCCAGTTTCTCCCCACAAAATATTCTCTTATGCCTAAAATAGGTTATTCAGCGTAGGTTTTCATGGGCCAAATGAAAAAAAACAGAACTGTAGTTGTAACTTTTATTTAACTTCTGGAACTATCTGAGAGAAGCGTCCATGCGTTCTGGCCAAGTCAGGTGGATTATTTTAATCAAGTCTTTGTGTCCTTGCTTCAAAGTATACGCGCCCATCCTTTCCCTCCTTTCACGCAAAGTGAGATCTCATCTGCCTCTTTCTCTCTCTCTCTCTCCGCCCCTCTTCCTTCCACTCCCATCCCTCTTCTCCTCATTATGCACGTCTTCAATCTTTTTCTCCATTTAGCTTTATCATTGCCTCCCTTTCACCTGGGTTTGTGATTAATTAGCATCTCATCACGGGCCCGCTGCTGCTTTTCTGCTCTTTCCTGCTGCCCTCCCTCCCTCCATCCCTCTCCATCACCCGGCGTTCGCATCCCCCCGTTCCGGGGGACGTATCTCTCGTCTACTTCCATGCCTAGGGGAACCGTCTCTTTCGCCGTTCGCTCGGATCTCAAGTCACAATTTTTCAGTTGCGGAAGTTTTAATTTTTCATATTTTAGGGTCCGGCGTATCCGAAATTTTCTTACTTGAGTGTTTCATGCCCAGTTTCATGGGAGGATATTGTGTCTAAATGAAGCCCTTTGTTCACTTAGACACGAATGGCTTGGCTCCCAAGTAGTAGTATTTAGGGGAGGCGACCGACTGCTGATGTCATTTGCGCCATAGGGGATTGACAGGAAAGGATGAAGGGTTGAGAGGGTAGGCTAATGCCGACGCCGGGTGGGTTGGTTACCCGGCGTCGGCATTAGCCTACTCTTTACGAAAGGCGCCAAGGGGTCCGCAGCTTAACGTCCCATCCGACGGACGGCGTACCTACTCGAAGTGCCCTCCACAAAGCACCTCAATTAGGGATCGAGATACCTCTGAAAAATATTCAACACCTCCGGGATTTGAACCCGAGCCCCCTGGGTGGGAAGCCAGTACGATAGCCACCGCACCAATCCCGATCCCCCTTGGCTCCCAAGCGCGAATATCTGCGCTCGCGTTTGTCCTCGATGATGACACGGCGGGCTAATGCGAAATAAGTTCTGGAAATTACCGTTTCATTTAATTGTTCCTTTTCAGCGTTCAGTTTCTCTACGCATGTACTTTGCCCGCTTTTGGTGGAATCAATTTCTGATTGCCGAATAGTTTTGTGTCGTTTAATTTCATTCTACACAAGTTATTAGTGCAATTATTGCTCGTAGAAAGAATCAAAGACTTGGCGTTTCCACAGGAAAGAATTTATGATCCAGAAGTCCAGATGATGCTACAGTGTAGCGAAAATGGTCGAGAACAATTAATTATTTCCTGTGGAAACGCATAGTCTTTGATTCTTCGTGCTTTACAAAAGGATTTCCAAAATGTATCGGCCTCAACTATCTCTCAGGACCATTATTGCAGCAAAAAGATAGCTTTCTACTCGCGGATTGAATTCCTGTTGTGGTCGTTTGTGGTAGGTTTTGGATGGACAAGGTACTGGCCTCAACATTTCCTAGCCTCGACGAGAAAGGCACGACGTGATCCCCTGCACTAAAATAGACCCTTCCTCAGTCCTCATTGAGGATTTTTTCGTGATTCTACTTCTACTTCTGTGTGGCACTTACCATGCAAGCCACCGCTCGGGTGTGATGGTGAAGGTGATTCAACTCCCAGTTTCAACGTCAGATATTCAGTTTTTTAATTGTTATTTACCATTTAATTTGTAAAATAATTCAAATAATCGAGATATGACTTCCTACAGGCACATGCACTACGGTATATTAGTGTAAAGTACTTCTCTACGCATGCGAGACGAGCTGATAGTAACAAGAAGGTAAAGAAAATATAGGCTGGCTAAAACAAAATGAAACCTACTAGGCTCTTTGCATTAAAAACATATATATATATATATATATATATATATATATATATATATATATATATATATCATCTAGTATGATCGATTGCCGTTAATCCGATCCCTTATCTTTCGCGAGGAAATGACATCTCAAAGCTGTCAGTTGATCTCTTTAGTCTCATTTTCATGATTTCTCGTACTATAGTACGATGGGGTGATAAATACATTTTCACCGTCTTCGCTGAAGAGACCTGTTTCCAACCTATGCTAGAGATTTAATCTGCTAGTCAACCTTGTCTCCGTGAGTGATCACTAACGAAGTTCCTTCAGTGATATGGAGACTTATCGAAGTTTATTATTTTGACAGCGTTTTACAAGTATAGATCCTCTTCACTGCAGGCGTTCTAATTCGGCAATGAAACCAGCATAATGAAAACCCATGTATTAGTGGGATATTATACTAGTATATGCGGCTGTAAATGGGATTGGGGTTTTTTACGGTAGGAACTGTTAATCCTTCTCTAGTGATGATGAATAAGTCACGGAAACGGTAGGGCTACGTTCTTTCTTTGTAAAATACTGATGTTATGAATTAAGTAAAAAAAATATTCGATTATTGGCTAGACGTTTGGGATTTCAAAAGCAGGTGATGCCTCGGGACGTTTCCAGGTAACCCAGGCTTGATGATTTTCCCAGTAACGTCCAGGCCAGTATTTTATTCCTTTTTTAAATTCTGTGAATTCTATGAATTCTTGTGTAGACAAAACCATGGAATCCATGTTTTAAGAAAGTTTCGTAGATGAAGATTAGGTAGATGGTGGGCCAATTTGCTACCGAAGGGCGTTAACGTGATCGTTCGCGGTCTACTAATGTCCTGCTAAGTTATAAAATTCTTCTGCGTGTCTTCGTTTAGGCATCGGGAGGATCGTTTTGCCCTGTTTATTAATTTCCTCTCCGGTTTTTAAAGGTGTTTTTTTTGTAATGCGACCCTAGAAGCGAGTCCCTCGGAACGCTGTTTATCTAAACCCACTTTCGCGTTTTTTTCCCTCCCTTCCATGAGTCTACGTTTCTTCACCCAGAATGTATCATCGATAACGGTTTTTTCCCTTGAATCTTCCCGATGGCTCCAATCGGCATAATCGCAACCGTTCTTCGCGTCAGTCCCGAGCGAGTCAGTTCTGCGCGGAAAGAGTCCTCGCCTCTAGGGGGTTGAAATGGGGGGCGACGGTGTACGAAATTGGACGTTCGCGCTATAGTCACACCGCTTCTCTCTCTCTCCCCCTCCTCCTTTCCTCGATTCCCTCTATTCTCTCTCTTTCCTAATCTCTTCTTTCGCTCATCCCGCCCCTCCTCGCCGCACCCTCCCTTGGGCATTCCCCCTCGCCACCCTTCCTCCGAATCCTCCACTCTCCTTTCCCACTCCCCCAACCGCTCTCCAGCCTCCCCCTCTTCCTTCACCGACCTCTCCTCGCTCCTTCAAGCACAATCTTTATCCCCGGAGCAAACCACTCTGGTAAATTACCATTATTCTTCCGACGGGGCTCGACTCTCCTTGTTAACGTCCAGGATGGGATGGCAGGCTGGTTGGGGATGGGAAGGGAGTGGCGGGAGGGAATAGGAGTGAGGGGGAGAGAGAGAGAGAGGGCGTGGTGGACCGACCGAGAGTCTGGAGGCGTAGTGGAAGTGGGTGGGGTGATGCGGGGTGGGGCAATTGAGGTAGGTTTTCTTTGGGAGGGGTGTGAGACCCGAAGGATGGAAGTCGTCAGTGAAATCAACGGGAGGGTGGCCGAGTTGGATCATTTTCCTGGGGTCGGAACGTCTTCGTCCGGCGATGGGAGTCTCCCGTTTCCGGCCGCACGATAAACTCCATCCCGAGACACTGGCTTGTGTAACGATTACGCCCCGCGGGCCTTGAACCGGCCCGCCTTAGTTTTTCGTGTACGTCCTGGCCACATTCGTAGAAAAGTGAAGGGAATTGATTCCGTTTACGGGTTGAAGGGCTCTCGATTGCTCTCCCCTCCCCCCCCTTAGCGAGTCGTGTTCATCATTCCACAGTTTGTTAAGGTTAACTTCCTTGAATTGAGGAAATAACGATTTGTGTGAATTTTTCCTCGAGTGTTCGCAGCGTTATTGTTTCAAGGCTTGGCTTTTGGTAGCTACTGCAGGTTTGTGATTCTTGCCTTTCGAGTTCGCGCATCCAATGCAGCCTGCATCAAAATTAGCAATGATAATTTTTCCTCATTATGTGATCTGCAGAAGCAGTGAAAGCTTAATCGGCGATAATAATCGATGTACAGCGGGGAACATAAACCAAGTCTTGCGGTAATTACGTTTATGTGGTTATTCACTTACTATCCTTAGACGTAATCAGGGAGCTTCGGGTTTCAGGCCGGAGCAAAGTACGCACATTAAAAGTCATTTGGAACTGGAGGTGAACGGAGGTATGTATCAAATATTACAGAAAAAAAGAACTGGAGATATACCTATTTTCCTTTAGTGACTTCATTCGTAAATGTTATTATTAGTGGTGTGGACGCCACCCGGGCTACCACCGCCAAATTTCGTCTAACTCTACAAAACCTGGTCTCATACCCCCAAATGTTCTTCAATTTCAAATATATTTTTCTGCCTTCCTTCACATCCAGCAAGCGTATTCTGTTCCTTCGTTTACCTCGCCTGCCTAGTATTCTACCCTCTGTAACAATCTTCGACTTCAACATTCCATCGCCAATCAAAATGGTCTGCGTCCACTTTTCTTTCTTCGTTTGGATTTCTTTCAACAACAGTCTTTCATCCCCTACCATTTTCATTTCCATCCATTAAAACATAAAAACTAATGAAAAGTAGATATCTGGTACGTTTGATCGTGCTCCTTGGATTGCAGCTATCAAGTAGACTGCGCGAATGGGAACCTCCTAGTAAATTTAACGAATCACTAGGAAGATGAAAGGCGATCAGAAGAAGGAAACCAATTAGAAGCGCAGAAGTCTTTTCAACTACCATGAACGTTGTGAACCGGAATTGGATCTAAAGAAGGTAATGAGTGCTTCCAGCCCCTGACAATAAAACATATCCTGACAGAATGTAGAAGATACCAAGGGACCAGAGACATGTTGAAGATAAGGGGAGACTTAAAAAATATTGTCAGGATGACTCTGAGTCCATAAATCGAGTCTTAAATTTTTTAAGGGCAACTGGTTTAATGAGGCAGATATAGTTTTTGATCTCATAATTTTAATGGCCTTTGATTTTAACAATTATTTATTTATTTATTTATATTTAATCGTATTTATTTATTTATTTATTCCTAAGTAAAAAGGAATTTTAGTTTTATATTTAATGAGTGGTGCAAAATGACCTTAGCTGTCGACACACCCTAAAACTCTCAGAACTACTACTACTACCAATGGCGCGCAGTCTTTTCACAATGCGCATCGTCCGCTATCAACTCGTTACACTCATCAGTTGGAACCGAAGGCCGTCGTGCAGGTCCGTGTTGCATCATTCAGGAGTGGCAAACTTCTTTGCCGCTGACCTATCCCAAATGTTATCCTACTCTAATTAACCCGTGTAACATGTTTTTAATCAAGCTGTCGAGCGTAAATTATTAATCTTTCTTGTGACAATTTCCGGAGCGGCGCACTCTGAAAAAACTGGAAAAACGCGTTCTGGTGGGAGGATGGGCATTCTTATTGGGTATCTGGTCAACAACATGCCTTTTCTCTCGTTTTTTTGTTGCTCTAAAGATTATTTTAGGTTTAGTACACTCTTCAGGGAATTTGTAATTCTAGTTAAACTGAAGCTATCTTGTTGCCTGCGTGTTTGACTTCTTGTCCCAAACGTAACGAATGGCTTTCGGGAAAGTTACAATTTACAAAGCATACACGCAAACATTCACACATTTATTTATTTACGAGTATACTCGTTTGTTTGTGAGTATAATACTTGGCAGACACGAGTGAATTGAAAACAGAATAAAAATGTGGAAATTTTAAGTTTTCGTTGTTATAACCACCCATTCATCAGTTGAACCACTCCACTATTGTGCGTTGCTGTCGGAGTATGGAACGTTTTTTGAGAATAGGTTACTGTAGACGACGTGAAATCCAGGTGGACAATGTAAGTAAGCGTTAATTCTAATCCATGCCAACAACTGTGCAGTGCTCTCAACAGTGTGATCGCCGATATTCTTTTGATGCCAACTATTTGTTATGAGAATCTTAATAAAAGAGGAAATGTTTGCACTGATGGTTAAAAATCTTATCGGCTGATATCGTTCCAGTGCAGTCGAATTAGTGCACGTTTTTAGTTTTTTCTTTAAATCTAAATGTCATTAAATGAAAAAGAAAAACTTTGTTCCAATCCACCACTTTATTTCAGGTACGACTAGTTTCGACGCTACGGCGTCATCATCAGGTACTGAGGATGACGCCGTCACGTACCTGAGGATGACGCCGTAGCGTCGAAACTAGTCGTACCTGAAATAAAGTGGTGGATTGGAACAAAGTTTTTCTTTTTCATTTAATAAAATGAACTTCTCTAAATGTCATAATTATTTGTCTCTAATATAAGTTAACAATATGTTCTTACAGTCAATTTTCATTTCTATCCTGGGTCGAAAGTTAATTTGACTTGTTCTGTTTTTCTCCAAAATGAGATTTACTTGTTGATACTTTTAGTTTTGGCCCTCTCCACGGTGCTCTAACTGTATTTACATTAATATTGGCAAATACCAAAAACCTACCTTAACCGGTAGATTACCTAATAATAATAATAATTGGTGTACAATAATCACCGTAGGTTGCGGTAGTCCAGGGGTAGGGCGTTGTGGGCGGTGGTAGACCAGAAGTAGCGTGGCTACCAAAAATTTTTTAGCTTAGAAAATATTTTTTAATGGGTTTTCTAAATGAGGCAACCACACATTAACAGAATAGCCGCAACAAAGGTATTTCGGAACGAGACAACGAGAAACATTGACTCCTACTGAAAAGCTACCGTGAACCCATGGTGAAAGGCAGCAGTGTCACCTTAAGGCACTGGTGGCCCAGACCGAGTGAGTCGGCCCGGCATCAGCTGCTACAGCTGTGGGCGAGAGTGATCTTCACAGTATCGGCTGCAGTACTGCAATGTGGACGGCAACGGGAAACCACCACTTTATTCTTCCTAGAATATGAAGCCTTGCCTTGCATTCTAATAAGAGTAGAATGTAGCAGCTGCAGTAAACTAATCCTAGGATTAAAATACTGATGCTGATGAAATAATTATCACATAATACAATGCCTATACAATAATTTGAGTATAAGGTATAGTATAGAGTATATCTGTAGTAGCAGCTGTATAATCCTCAAAATCCAAAGTTCAAATTAATACGGTGTTCATACTATCAATTGATTGATTATTACATATTATATTGATAGATTTGAGCTCTTACGGCTAGTAGTATTGAATGAATGTAAAACTCCAATAGCCGTAAACAGTTTACCTTTCTAAACAAAGTACCTTTCTTATCCCTTTCCTTTTTACCTTTTACCCCTTCTTGACGTGTGGCATTAGCCAACTAATTTCATTTGTACTTTGTTTAGAAAGGTAAACTGTTTACGGCTATTGGAGTTTTGCATTCATTCATTACATATTATGACGATATGTAATATCTTCCTCGCAGAATATATACCTCTTTAGTGATGGGTGCTAATGAAATGTTTGTTTGTTGAATCTTCGTGACTGTCAAAGGAAGTCGCGCGGATATTTCTGTTGCTGACTCTATTCCACCTTATTGTTTTGTTTCATTTCCTAATTCTTGTGCCATGAACACAATAACTTTCCTTTTTTTCCGTCAGTCCTCTCAATTGTCCCTTGTTACGGCCAGTAGTCATCATTCCTCATGTTACCGCGGGCACAAAAACGAGTAATCGTATATAGTTTCGGTCGTTACGTCCTATTTAACAACTCGCCATTAGAGGCCTTCCCGAAAATACATTCCGTATGATCCCCCACCCCCCACTCCATTCTCTCCCCTCTCATTATCCTGTAATAATAATCCCGCAGAACATTCCTGGTATTTCTCCCCCGAACTCAATTCCTCTCGACCCAGGTTGGGGGCAGGGTTAGGGAGGGTGAGCGGGAGTTTTACACATCCACCCTGCTTGTTTTTTTGCACCGTCGGAAATTAGTGCAGCGTGCACGCCGCTTAGTGCGTTCGGGAGAGGAGAAACCCTTTCTGGCCCACCAACCCCGGCATCACCAGCGGCCCTCCCTCTCCCGGACTTTCCTCATTCCTCGTGGGGCACGAGATCATCATCTCCGGGGCTCTCGTTCCCTCCCTCGCCAGTATTATGTGCTTTCGCCTCTCTAATCTGTTCCCCTCCCGAACAGTTTCGTGATCTTTCTGGAGCGCTCCTCTTGTTTTTTGTCGTGTCGATTCGGATGTACGCGTCTCGGAACTTCCTTCTCTCCCCCTCCCTACCTCTGCATCCTCTCTATACCCCCTTCAGCTGTTCATTCTGATGTGTAGACATGCGTAGATGTGATAAATAGGAAAAGGAAGATTTAAGAGACATTAAAGAACGACTACTGTATGTCCGCCTACGTGTTTCGAAGGCGCATTTCCTTGACTGTTCCGTGAGTACGTTCACCATAACCCATTACTTCGCAGTTACAAGCTTGTGTAGCTGAAGTGTTGAATGCTTAGGTGTTGTTTGCGAGAAAATGGGCCTTAAGTTCTTTCAAGAATTAGGAAACGAAGAGAATTAATGGCCACATTAAATTCTAGGTGGATACACGAGTAGTTATAAGTCAACAGAAAATAGCTAAATAATTTATCAATATATATTTTATTATGGTTTTTTGTTTTTTTATAGTTCTATTTTTCTGATCTGGTAGAAATTTGGATTATTTTTTCAACATAAATGCATCGTCATTGTCGCCATATATTTCTTCTCTAGTTTTCCCATTCATTTTTGGATCATTTCCCCAATAAAAATTTTGTTTTCTTTTCATACTTTAAATTTTTTGAATACCAATGATCAGCAAGTATGAGCACATTGCATTAGTGAATGTGTGCGTGTATATATTTATTTAACTTTTGTTCCCGGCTGGGGATGACATATTTCTGTTCAGATTCGGCAACTTTCATTCTTTGCCAACGGATTTGTGTTCGTATTTTTGCGAGTTGTTTGTTGTTTCAACCTTTTTTTTCTTCACAACCTCCGCGTATACTTGTGTTGATATAAAACATTTGGACGAAATACTACTCTGCATTATGACATTGGCGTCCAACAGTTAAATTTTCGTGTATAAATGTGAAATACATTCCAGGTATTGATAGCAAAAATTTTTATTTTTATCTATTAAATTACATTGAAATAAATCGGTTTCCGCACTCACATATCCACGCATACGTAGGTCAAGGACTTGGTTAGCTTTTCGGAACGATTATCATTTGGAGAAGATCATCGGTTCCTCCACATCCCATTCGTTTCATTGGCAGGCGCAGTGACGTCTTCCACCCCTTTCCTCCCTGTACATCCTCCCTCCCTCTTCCTCTCTCCCTCTCTCCCTATCATCTCTTCGCAGGCTATTATCCTCCTTTCGTGAGAATGGTATTATCCCTCCCACCAAGGAGTTTGGATGTGCTGTTGGTGTGTTCGGTGGTGTGGGGGACGGGACGGGGCAAGTGGCTCGGTCTTCGGAGACGGCGGCCTCTTGAGTTTGGGATGTTGGTTTTAGCGGCCGATATACCGCGGCTCAAGTTTCCGCGCACTCTCCCCGCGATGGGAAAGCGATGCGTTCTCCTCACGTTCCCCGGAACCGCCGAAAAGTTTCGCTCGATCACCTGCCCGCCCTGGTTGATTCAGCGGTTAATTATCCCCGCACAGGATTCCGTCGGATTTTCTTCCCTCGAGTGTGTCTTCCCCACCTCCCGCCCGCGGGCCTCGAGCAGGCATTCCGATTGTTGAGGGATGTGAAGGGTTGGGAGGGCGGAAGGGGGGAGAGAGATGTGGAAGGGTTGCTTGTTCTTTTTGCCGTTGCGAATTCAACGCGATAATCCGGTGCCCCGTGATTTATGTGATCGCGTTGTTCTATCCGCCGTTGTCTCGCGTTTCCCTCGCGTTCGGTGCGCTCGTGTGCGGGAATGTACGTATTAATTCAAATTGAATTACAGCTCGGGGAGTTCAGAATAGGCATCCAAAAGGCGAAGCTATCCGTGAATTTATACGAAAATCCCCTCTCATGATTTCACAGCGATTGACGCAGTCTGATGGTTTAATGAAATAACCAGATTTATACGGTAGGCTTCAAGAAACCATTGAGCCGTAAGGGGTGCTGCTAATGTGCAAGAAAATTAGTCGAACAGGGATGGTTCTGTATGCCTTGGAGGGAGGAAACAAAATATAATATGTATTATGATCGATCGTTGAACACGGGATTGAGGCGTGTCGTCATTTTTAGGCGATCGTCTTGAGTTTAACGGAGGGTTGTTTTTAAATTAGACTTAACTGTAGTCATGGGGTAAATGTGGTATTCCATTGGATTGAGTGCTGCGTTACTAATATGAGGCCCATGTTCTATTCCGGGAGATGCCTCTGGCGACTCTCGGCTCAGGTTTATTGCTGTGGCTGGTAGTTATAGATGCTGCAGTGAATGGAAATTAGTTCAGAAAATTCATGGGAGGTACAATGAAACGGGCAGCAATATCTGCGTCATTCTCTTCCGCCCACTGGATTGATGTTTGTCGTTGGGATCTAAATGGGAAGATGTCGGTTGCAGCATTTTAAGTGGATACGAGTTTCCCAAATAGGTAAATTGAGGAAATATTTTTTCCTCTTCGTTCTGATTTTCATATTCCTATTCTAATGATGTTTTCTGAACTATGGAAGGAATCAGTCTACTATCTTCAGGACGCGCGGCGTGTGCTATTGTTTATTATTTAAATAAAATTTTTCGGTAGGGCCACGTTCATGAATCTCCTTAACACTTTGCAGTCGGTGGATTATTCTTCTTAATTTTTCCTTCTGAGAACGTTGCGGTACGTTTATTAAAACCAAAGTTTGTTTGAACTTCTGATCAAGTACCACAAATCATGCTTTTTAAGTTAAATCTTGATGTATTCACTTCAGTACTCCTCTTGAATTAACTCAGAGTCGCTTAGAATAAGTTTTTCTTTCGTTCCCGGAGCTTTTCTGGAAAATTTTCAGCTAGGTATGTATAAAATTGAGCTATGCATTCAAAAATAAAACTTCTCCCTTGATGTGAAGCTTAGGGTCAAGTCCATTGTGTGATACCTTATTTTATTATAACACAAAACTATAGTGTTTGGCAGTGTATATTTATATTAGTAAATTGTTGTTACAATGCGTTAGATTTTTTCTGTCCGCCTAACCGTCGGATGTCAAATCTCGTAATCCAACTTTCACGGACGACAGACTGTCATTGTGTCATCATCCGTGGTAAAGAAGTGCATTGTACTGTCTTAATTTTTCGAAATGCAGTAACGTTTGATTTTGATCTTCTGAATGAAGGTGGCAGGTAATTTTGAGATTGGGTTGAGCGGGACTGTGGAATAGGGAAACGATTGATGATAACGGTGTCAAACTTACGCCAGACGAATGCCGGCACCACCTGGTTGGAAACTTAAGGCTCATAGAAGAGCGGATGCATATCAATTTGATCTTGTTATCATCCACGACGAGGAATTATGTCGGCTAAACGCAGAGGGCTTGGGAGGTTATGGGAGCGTTTGAGGTAAAAATAGGTGCGATATGATGTAAAATGAGTACCCAATAAATAATTAGATTTGAGATGACGGATGGGTCCGAGAAAAGCATATGTGATGTGATGAAAAGGAATCAAAACGAGGAATATTATAATTCTTAAGACCATAATATCACTTATGAAGTGTTCCTGGGGCAAAATGTTTAAGGATATAGAAGAAATTAGTTAAAGTCAATAAGTTCCCTATATTTTTTAATTTAAGACCTTTTTCATTGCAATAATGGAAAAAAACAAAAGGGACGGAAAAAAAACAAACGATTAATTTGTCGGTATTGTAAGGGTAGAGAGGCGGTAGTTGGAGAAATCCAAACTAGGCATGACAAGTGGGTACAGGAAAGGCGATTGGATGCTAGAAGTGATAATAGAAGGGAGAATGGTGGGAAGTCGAGGTCTCGAGAGGATAAGAATAAGATTATCGGATGGAAATTAAAGGAGATAAAACTAATGTGCATGTAGACCTAAGCGAGGTATTATAATATTTAGCATGTAGTTAAAGGACATTTTTTATCACGTTATTCAGTGCAGTAGTGTGTGATGCTAGGGTCAATCGAAACACTACCCTGAGCAGGTAGACTACTGTTTAAAATCTTATACCGAAAGGTACCGGAATGAATGGTAAGAATTTTGCATTAACGGACGCGAAATTTGAGGCGATAGCCATATAAGCTCTTCTCGAGCCATCCTTCGAGGCGTTAATGACATGCTTATTTGTTGAGGCTCGCCAATCCTCTCCTTCAGTGGAATTGATATGTCATGACTTCTAATGTTATCGTCTAATATCGACATGTCTCACTCGAGTCTTACGTCTATTAATGCATTAATGCATAAATATTTTTGCGTCGTTTTGTCCCATAGATATTATTATCATCGATGTTATTACGAAAAGCATCGGTGAAATTGAAGTAAAAGTCATTATATGCACATGCATAAAAACCCCACGCATTATGTATGATTAACTAACGAATGATTATGCTTAATAAGTAGGGTACAATCTACTGATGTTTATGCGCTAAATGTTTCGTTGACTTTTCTCTGTTCAACATTCAAAAAGATCTTACAAAAATGTGGCCAAATTAAATAAGCCTAATTTAGCATTATTTGTAAAGTATAATATCGTTAGAATTTGAATTTAAAGTTAATACATCTGCACGAAGAAAGGACAAACAGCGTTGCCTGTAGATTTGAATTTGTTCGATATACTTTGTGGGTCGAAGTCTGTTCATATAGTGGAACATTTTTTTAGGTTATCGAGAAAAATAACGTACACGTGCTGTAAACGTACGAGTAACTTGGGCTCCATACTATTTTGAAGTATCTCATGCGGATGCATAGCACTCCCGTTTCATGCTCATGACGAGCCAATCATCTAATCTTTGATTTTCAGCCTAGTTGCTTATTCGAGTGGGCAGATATGTACCCGTGTACTTATTGGAGCTCTGTGTTATAATTAATGAATATCCTGGACTCTCAAATTGGATTGAATTTGGTCGGTATCCGTTGATTTGATTTCGAAATAAATAATCTCGTTATTTTTTATCAGGAATTCCTCGTAAAAGTAAAATTTTCTCTCAAATGTTTGAGTAGTGATATTCCAGAGGCGAAGGGCTTACATAGAGTCGCATTTCATTAGTAGGAATGCGGAGTTTTTCGAATGCGAAGGTTGTTATCAAGTCGATGTTCACCCCCATGAGTGTGCTAGATGTAAAAATATTTGCATGACCAGTTTCCGACATCCACCCACCCCGTGCTCAAATCCCCCTTGGAGAGCGAAATGTTTTCGAGGAGTCTTTTCTTTTATTTCGGAGCCTACATAGGAGGTGTTCCGTTTCTCGTGTACTCTTAAACCTCTCTTCGACCCAGTACACGCGAGATGCGGACCGCGATCAATCGTCTCTCCTTTTAGCGACGCACGGTGCGTTCAAGACGCTCGAGATGGGAGCGGGCTCAACGTCCTACCCCCTTCCGCATGGAATTTCACGCAGTCGTTGATTTTTGGGTCGAATCCCCCCGCGTAATCACGGCTTCTTTCCCTCCCCCGCGTGGTATTCTGCGGATTTCTAATTTGAACACCGAAGAGCAATGCAAATTGTGCATCGAAAGAGTGTTGCGACTCCTCGTGGAAGTGTAAATGGACGACGTGAATCACTTAGGCATTCGCCCGCATTTACATAATGAAGTCCTGGTGTCCTGACGTCTGCGTGATACCAGACGGGAGGGACAGGGAGTTTTGGCAGAAGGTTGATTTGTAGGCATGCACCAGCCACATTGAATATTGCTGAAAGACCAGAATAACCGAGGAGTTTAAATCTAATTGCGGAAATTAGTTCCACTAAAAGCTTTAAATTACACTATATAGGTTTCACCAATTGCTCTGCGTATCCTATGCGAGCTGCCAGCAGTGGTTACAGTGGAATACGAATTGCGTAGAATAGTGGCCATAAACTAAGCTACATAGTGTAAAATTATTTCTCAGGGCATGACAGTTTATTCTGGTTCTTCAGCATTCATGGCAGCATTAAAATTTGAAAGATATTGTTTCTACGGCTTATTCCTCTAAACTTGTTTTAATCGCCTCTAATGCCCTTGTACGGCGGGGATTAATAACACGTATATAACGTCGTTATAAAATAAGACTTTTTAATTTTGTAAGGTATCAAATATATAAATTAAATTTCGGTCCGTTAGTGATTCTCGACCTGGTTCTTCTGATAATTCCGTCACCCATCTAAGTTTTTCATAATATTGTTGATCCTCGGATGAAGTGAACTAATTGGACACATCCGGAGGCACGATAGTTTGCAGAAGACCATGATTGAAACTACCAAAGAGGCGAAGAATTACGGAGGAAGGCCAAGACTATATTACAGGGGAAGACCCAAGGATGAATTGCGAGAAGCCATCGGTTGGGGACGTCAGCGGTAGGAGCCATGAAGGAATGAGGAGATTGCCAGGGAGAAGGATCGCTTGTAGAGCCGCTATGGGCCAATCAGCGGATTGATAACCGTGATGAGAATGATGTTCCCGCGTCAAAGTTCGTCAATGGTTCACATTACTGATATTTCGGTTGGCACAGCCCAAGTTTTGCTTTGGTGCAGAGGGGGCGTTAACGCCGCACGCGCTTCACATTATCCGCGTCCTCCCGTGGGGAAACGTCTTTCGCTCCTCGCAAGGAGTCGCTGGTTGGGCAGGGGGAAGGGGTGTGGTGTCAAATCCTCCTCCCCCATCGCATTCAGCGCGTGCTCCCGAGCATGTGGATGACGTTGGAACTCGTCAATTAATGATCTCTCTGTTTCTCCCCTTTCCCTCCCTTCCCCCCTTACACTTCGGCCCGGGGCGAGCGCTTCGATCCTCTCTTCGGTGCGATCCTCCACGCGTGCCCAAGTGGGTTGCAGGGAATGAAATCGAAAGTGAAGCCCTCCCCCGCATAACTGACGTTAGGATAACGAGGTCTCGCTCCGAAGTTTACGTGCGGTCCCGGAAATTATAATGCCGATCGATAAAGCACGCAGAACATTCGGCGAATATATTTGTTGCCTCGGGTTCATCATCCATGCACCCCTAATTCTCATGTATTTGGAAAGAGTATGGGTGATATGTGCAGAGAAGTAGGCACCTCGAAGTGTGGGTCAAGAGAGAAACCTACGGAAGACACTAGAGCATGAGGGAAACTAATTGGACACTTCCCGGCCTACGATAGTTACCTGAGTCATAATTGAAAGGAGACAGAATTAAGGAATTATTGGAAGCAAGGATGAATTGCGATAAGCAGGTAATAGAAGTTATCGGCTCTAGAAACGATTCCTTTGAAGGGGTGAAGAAATCTGCGGTTAGAAGGATATTTGAGGGCTGTTGTTAAAAAAAATCAACGGATTGGTAACCCCCAATGAAAATTTTTTAATTTACCCCCCTCCAAGGGTTTCTATTGTTCAAAAATGATTTCTCGCTTCCTTGCCGGTAATGTATACTTCCATTCCCGTTAGAGTAATCTCTGGTTATTACGCCGCCTCTCCATTCCTTATTGAATAACTTCTCATGCGTACTCTTCTGTTCCAATTCCCTTCCCACTCCCCTCTGCCCTGAATTTAAAGCGATTTTGCTGTTCGCTATGAACGGATCGCTTAATTTTTTCCTTGTCTGTTGCAAATCATGGCAGCAGGGAAAAATCCTCGCTTCATCTTGGGGCCTTACTGACTTTTGCCAGTGTTACTTTCTAGATGCGCATATATATCCCACAATCTATCGACTTAGTTCCTTGCAAACCACCGCTAGGGTGTGTGACATGGGATGTTTTCACATCAGCATCAATATGAAATTTTGCTCAAATATCTGTTACCAATAAACATGCTAAATAGGTCAAATAAAAGAGGTATTGTTAACTACAGCTGTGTGAACTATCTTTCACGGGAAAAATGACATCTAAAAGTCTGTCGATTTTATACTTGATCCCTCCAACCATATCACGATGAAGCTTTTAATGTATTTTCAACGTTATCTTAAGGAGATGTTTCCAATTCATGCAATATATTTAATATTAGATTAAATCAACCTTAGCTCTATCAGTAGTTCCCTACCTAGTTACCCTAATCGAGAGTCTGCTTCCCCCTTAGGAAACGAACTCTTGAGCAATATTTTATAAATCTCATTAGTAGTTGTTAGAAGACGTGGTAGTTCAGTGGATATAGCGCCGGGCTACTGCCCATTGGACCCGGGTTCGATTCCAAGGGACGCCTCTGGGCACCCTCAGCTTCGCCCAGACTGGATGATTTTATGGTCACCGGTTCCACCTGGGAAACCACGGGCGGGACAATGAAAGGAACTAGCCCTAACATTGTGTGTCAATTTCATCCGCCGTCGGCCTACTACAAGGTGAGCTCTAACCTCGTATATCAAACAAACCTTCGTGTTGATCATTGTGGCTTAGTTTTTAGTAGTTGCTTTGTTTTGGTTAAGTTTCTGGAATAAAAAAGATATTGAAGTTCCGAGAATGATTATTTGTCGATAAATTCTATTAATAATGGATGAGGAGAACGGAAAATGACAGCATGTTTAGTCTAATTCTGTGACAGTTAAAGGGTATTAATTAACTTAACGCGAATTGCCGCTGCATGTAATCGCAGTCGTGCTCACTGCGCCATTGTCTATGAGTTTCAAACAAACGTCGATACATAGGGTTCGGTAATTCGTGAGAACATTTATAGTGACTTGTAGACCTTTAAAGTCCATGAAAATTCACAGTGTAAGCGTATGCCTCTGTCGTTTGAAGGGCAAAGCACTATGCATTAAATCTAAGGATTCGAGCACGAACTCTATTGTTGTCAATTGAATTTAGTCCTGAAAGTTTCTCTTGTTTTTGCACTTGAGCGGGTGACTCCGCTAAATTAAATGCGGCATTTCCTGCAGTTTATTTGAATTTTATTGCCGTTCAGTAAACCCAACATCCAATTTTTCTTCCTCTTTTGAATTTCTCCCGGATACCCTTTTCTTTTCCTCTGCCGTAATACACATATTTAAAATAAATAATATGGTTTTGAAATTTAAAAAAAGTAAACAGTACCAATGAAAAAAAATAAAAAACAGTCGCATATTTTCGATCACATGAATTCAGAATCATAGTAAGTTATTAAGGTGTTAAATAAATATATTGCTTATAAGGTTGAAGAGGCGGATTTTAAATGACCATTAATTGGGATCACAAAAATGTTTTATAATTATTTCATTATGGATGGCCATTAGCAATCCGTCTGTTTAATCATGTTCCCACTTAGTCGTACTCCGAGTTCTCATTCTGATTTTTTCACAAGTAGCGATGAATTTACATCCTCGCGCTTATCAAATGGCATCTCTTCACGACGTAGTCGCGGATTTTGTGCTGTAGCCATTAAAATCTTCTCAGCTATGCTTTCCCATCGTCCAGCGAGCGAGCACAATGAAAACCGAGGACATACAGCCCCTTCGTTAAGCAGGGCACGGTTTCAAGTCTTCGGGTCCTGAAGGACTTCGATGTTTCGGTTTGCCACAGAGCGCAACGCTGGGGATTCGGGGGCAGAGTAAGGAGAAGATAACGGGCGAAGGAACGGACGTGATAATTCAGTCGAGGAACTTGCCAGAATTTTTTTCTTATGCATTCGCATGAAAATCTTGCCTGAACATTAAGAATTCATGTATTAACGAGGTCACGGTATTAATCCCGTACCGCCGAGTTTACACAGAAACAATTATGCAATTCAAGTTTGGGTTACTTATCGGGTGAAAACGTTGATAGAGTGTTGAAAAAACGAAATGAATTTAAATATATAAATGTTAAAGCTATTTTATTGTCATGTGATTTCAGTAAAATATTGTATTTACTTCAGTCCTTCAGCGTGGTTTCCATCAGGTTTACTTGACTGTTTACATTGGTTGTTATGTTCTCAACCATTAATTCACTCCTATTACGCCCATGTAAGTAGATATAATTGTTATTTTTCAATTAATTGTTATAATTGTATAATTGCAACGATTGAGTTCCGGGATTTCTGGTATCCGTGAGTAAACAGAAGGGTCACGACTTGATTTATCTATAGATATTTGATGTTCTCTGGGGGCAAGAATTCATCTAATTTTTTCAATCCCCCAATTATCCGCTCAATTAGTCATATCTCAGTAGGCTTCGCAGGTTTTTCACAACTCCCTTCCTGCTTGGGTGTTTTCTTGCAGTCGGTTTTTTCCGTTTAAGATTATTACTATAGGTAATCTACCGGTTAAGGTAGGTTTTGGATAGACACAACTACCAAATAAATATATTCTACAAAATAAAAATCCTGTTCTAAAATAAATCCCTTTTTATCTCCGCTCACTTCCTTTCTCCCTTCATTCCGTTCCATATCCCTATCCTATTCCTGCCCTTTCCTCGTTTGCCTAACATTCTCCCTTCGTCTTCAACTTCCCACATCCAATCAATATGCTTTTCATCCATTTTTTCTATCTCCATAGGATTTCTCCCAACAATCCTCTCTCCTCCTCCACCATGCCCAGCAACTCCTCATTTGTTTGCCTTTCGGTCCAATTCACCTTCTTCATCCTTCTCCGCACCCACATTTCTAAGGCCTCGAATCTACCCCTATCATTCTGCGTCAATGACCATGTTTCCGCGCCGTAAATAACCACGCCCCTTATCTAAGTTTTCACGAGTTTTGTTAACAACCTTAATCGACGTCCTTGTCATCGAAAACTACCCTCCTCCTTGGGTAGTTTTCTATTCCTGACGCAATTTTCCTCCCTACGTCCCTATTACTTTGACCCTCATTGGTCCAAAATACTTCCGAGACATGTAACCTGTTCCACCTGCTCTAGTTTTTGCCCTCATATTTTAATGATTGCCTTAGCCTTCTTTCTGGAGCACCGCATTAGCTTTGTTTTATTTACATGTATTCTCGTCCCTTGCCCATTGCACTGAATTTGTAATTCACTCAGCAGTGCTTGCAACCCCTTGGCTGACTGACAAATGAAAGCTTGGTCATCAGTAAACCTAACTGATTTTACGGATTCCACGCCGACTTTCATTCCTATCACCAGTTCTTCCCATGCCTTTTTGATAATTTCTTCCACGTACGTATGCATTGAACAACAGAGGTGACATTGGACGACCCTGCCTTACTCCTCTTCCTAACACTGCCTATCCGGACTCTTCATCCACCACTATTATCCTCTTTAAGGACCTCAATTCACCATACTTACACTCTTTCCAAAATTCTTTCGCACTCTAGTTAATTTTCTTCTCTGATGCAGCATCTATTTTCTTTATCATTGTTTTTTAAATATATTTTATTTCGTATTTGATTACAATCTCAGTAAAAATGTCTATATTCTTTGCTGAAATGATTATTCCTTATTTATGCGTGTTAATGAGGAGGGGTGTGTGGAAAAAGTGCTATATAGTCTCAATGTCGCCCCAATTATTATAATTACTTTCATTATTATAATTACTATTTCATTCGCTGTTCTTCCTAGTGCTCATCAATTTCAATCAAAAGTACTTATTCCTCCCCCATCTCCGTTGACCCAATAATACCCCATCTCTATCTGGGGCAGCTCCTTCATCAGGACTTCGTAAAAATATCCGGCAAGCATGAGCGTTATCAGCAGATAAGGCTAAGGTTAAAATTAGCAAAAAATTACGTCCATAGCTGATAAAGTTGAATCCAACTCCAAGTGATGTCCAACTGTAAACTACGTGATTTGTTGACTGTCGGGATGAAATGGGAGACCTTATTGAAAGTCCAAAATAAAAATTATCCTCGAGCTGAGTTAGATCGCCATAATCTTATCATTAATTTCGTAACCGGATTTCGGTCACGTGAGTCGAAACCGTTCGGCTGAATTCTGAGCACTTAAGGGAAGCGGCTGCCAGCATCGAAGGATGGGATATTAGGAATGGGTAGCAAATGGTATTGTGGGGGGATTCTTAAGGGGGCGAAAGAAGAGAAGAGAAACACGGTTTCGACATTAGCTCCCCGAGGAAAGCTCGCAAGGTGCACAGATGATAACTTCCCGTCCGATGGACCGACGTCTGCCCCAACATGAGTCGCATTTTATGGGAGAATTATTAAGATATTATCTGCTATAGAATCTCAAAAGAGGGCATATCCTGCAGAGGAATCTGATAATTACAGTATCCTAGTACTGCTGTAGCTGCTCAAACGTATGGTTCCCTACTGGCATAATGAGTTGTTACAGCATTTTGCATCATTCTTCATACCATCCCACTAATTTCCCATTACGTCAACAGATTCAAGTCCATGCTTAAATCTTGTCCTGTCGTTCGGCTGAGTGATAATATTTTGGATATCAAATACTGTAGCACTTGAAATCTGTTTGTTAGACAATTATAATTTGCTTGCATTGCATAGATTTTCGGTAACTTCCTCCCCTTTCGGATAATGTGTGTTGTTGATGGCGCCCACCCGGCGTTTGGCCACCCCTTGTGGCACACCTCCGCTGCGTCTCGCAAGTTCCCAAATTGATGGGGGGGATAAAGTGCTCTCCACGCGGCACTAGGATACCCCCGGATTTCGAAAACAAATAGCCACCGTCGGGATTCGAGCCTGGGCCTCCCCTCTCGGGACCGGGAGCCCACTCGCTCCCGCAGCCCAGATCCCCTGGACTGCTCTCCATTGAAAACGAGCGCACTCCATTTAATACGAGTGCACTCGCGTCGCAGAGGTCCGTCATTCGTTTTTAATTAGGAATTATGCACGTCGCGTTACCTGAAATCAATATGGGGCGATGGAGTGGTGAGGGGAATGGGGGTGAGGGTTTTGTGTGTGTGGTTTTGGCGCGGTGGCTCTTGGGTCGCCATCGAGACGACGACGTCGGAGCGGCGATGCCCTCCGCATCGATTTTATTTATTTTTCCCTCACCGGCGGGAGCGAGTGGTTGGCAACGAACCGTGCGGATCCATTCCGCTGCTACTTAATTGGCTCAGCCACGTCTCTTTTCCCCGCCCGCCTGCGCCACTCGTTGAAACTTCTGAAAATTTCAGTGACTTGGCGTCCTTCCCTCTTCATATTTTTTTTCAGAACAACTTCGAAAACCATTGAAAAAGTTTTAACGAAACTGAAGTGCGTACATGTACATATGTGTGTGTGTTTGTGTTTTATATACACATACATATATCCGTGTTGTGCATATTATGTTGCGGGGCCCCGGGGGGGGGGTATTACATGGTATGTGTAGAAGGTTACGGGTATAAAAAATTTTTTTTCATCCCCAACTTCCGTAAACAGTTTTTCGCATTCGATCCCCTCCACACACACAAACACCCCCATTCCCTCCCCGTCCGCCACGACCGCCGCAACGGCAGCCACTCCTACCTAGCCCTCGTTCTCGTGGGTGGGGGAGCGTGGGGGAATGAGCGTGGGGGAATATGCTTTTCAATTGTGGAAGTGAAGCAAAAATAAAAGAAAAGGGGAACAAAATACGTAAACTACGCAAACGTCTCCGCTAGAGCGTGATTCACTTGTGTACGTGTGTATTTTTTCCCCTCGCAGCGTTAAGTTGACGATTCCACGTAGCAGTGTGTGTGTGTGTGTGTGTGTGTGTGTGTGTGTGTGTGTGTGTGGGAATAGGGTGTATAAACGTGTGCGTGTGTGGGTGTACATTTTTTTTCCCTACCTCGAGCACACAAGTGACACCTGTGTTCTTGCTTCACGAGGAGTTTTCATTTTTTTTAATCCCATTATTTACATCGCCCGACTCTGGGTGTATTTGCGCACTCTCGGGTGTTTACCCCGCACTCTCTCCAACTCTCTCTCTCTCTTCCTCCTCGCCCTCCGCGCCTACTTCCCCCCCTCCGGGTCTCCTCAACCGCCCCGCGCGGGCCCCCAGGAGGTCGCCGCCTCCTTCTCTTCGTCCCCAGCGCGCCCCCTTCCCCCTTATCACTCCATTCCGCTCATTAAGTTCCATACGCGCTCACCCTTACGCTATCCCCGCTTTACTTTCTCCGCACACTCTCCACCCCCCCCTCCCACTCCCTCCCGGTGGTGTGGCCTTCCGCCCTCTCCTCTCTCCCATCACCAGTTCAACCCTTTCTCCCAATATAACCTTTTGTTTCCACGGTGCATTATTTTATCTCTTCCCCCCCCCTGGCCCCTTCGTACTCTTCGACCCTTTCTCTCGCTCTCACACCCCTTCTCTCTGTTTTGGGCCCCTCCACTCTTGCTCATGTGCCTTCTCCCCCCTCCCCGCTCTCTTCAATTCCGCATTGTTCTGCAGATATATCCCCCCTTCTTCGTCAATCCCCACGCCCCGCGCACTTTCGTCATTATTTTTCTTCCCGTTTCCTCTCGTTCCCCCTCTTCTTCACCCTGTTGTTTTTTTTCTTTAACTCCTTACCTATCATCTCCTCCACCCTCCGAAGTCTCTCCTTCCACCTACGAGCTATTTTCCTCGTCTCCCCTCAACGTAGGCTCACCTGCCCACTCTTCCTCCTCGCCACGTTCCCTTCGTATTCAAAATATTTTTTTAATTTTTAAGTTTTTTTTCCATTCCTCGGCGTCGTCCTCCCATTAACCAAACGTCCCCCTCTCTCTCTCCCCCTCCCTTATTCCCACCGGTCCTCCTCACTCCACCGGTCCTCCTCACTCCTTCCCCCGAAACTACCTCTCCTTAGCACGTTTTATTTTTCTTCCCCTCCCTCGGAGCCACCCACACAGCCGCTCAACCAACACCGCGGTCGTCCTCGAGAGAAAGATTCTGGTCCATCAACTGAAATTAGCGATTCGAGGTGCGTTTTGGATGTTTTTTGTTTCCTCAATCCACCCCCATCCCCTCCTCCTTCTCTTTCTCTCACTCGTGGTTTTATTTCATTCGTCGCGTGTTTTTTTTTTAAATTTTATCCATTTGTTTTCTTTTTATTTCCTCGAGCTCGTTTGTGTTTTTCGAACCGCTCCAAAAGTGCTCTCAGTATGAACCCAGGGGTCGGGTTTGGAATTTTGGGTGGGAGGGCAAAAACACTTTTTCAGCGTAATACACACACACACACATATATATATATATATGTATATATATATATATGTACTATTTTCTGCGTAGTATATATATATATATATATATATATATATATATATATATATATATATATGTATATTTATATATACATGTATATTATATTTTTTTTATTCAAGCGGTCAAGTTCACGCATTTTTTCCTTCGCGCATGGCTTGATTTTTTTCCCGATTTTGAAATGGTAATTGTGTCCCTCTCTTCCCGCCGCCTCGACTTCCGCTCGTGCCGAAGAGGGTGCGCGTTTGGTGCCACTCTCGGTCCTCTGTGCGTGTTTGTGCGTGCTTGTACGTGTGAAATTTACTTTCTCCGGCCCCCTTCCATCCCAACCCCTCCCCCGGCTCCCTTCGGAACGCCTCCAAGAATCCCGTGCGGTTTTTTCCCCGCCCGAGCCTTATTATTATTTTTTTTTCGTCCTCTCCTCACCCTCGATTCGATCCTTCTGCTTTGTCAACGTGTGTGTGTGTGTGCTCGAGTATATTTTTTCATTCCGTTTACAATTCTCCGTCGCCAAAAAAGAGAGGAGGAGAGAAAAAAATATCGCACCCTCCCCCGGACGCGGGTGACGTCGAATGGTGTCGTAATTTGCGTTCGGGTCTCTGTTTTTATTTTTCGTTGCCAATTTCCTTGGGTCCCCGGACAATGGCGCGCCGCCACTCGTTCCTCCTCGCGGGTTCGACAGCGCGTACTGCTTCAAGGAGTGTGGGTAGGGTGGGGGATGGCGGAATTTTAACAAGAATGCCGCTTGCGGCGGCGGTGCCGGTGCGATTTTGTCGCATAATTAAACGGTGATTGAGATTTCGTGAGTGGCCGCGGGGGTAGGGGGGAAGGTTGACGGGAGCTGAAACTCTAGATAGACCATCGATAACGCTCTCCTTTTCTTTAACGGAAGTACATACTAGGTGGAATATATCCGTTTTTTTTGCATTGGTCTACCGGGTTAGGGGTTGATTTGCGATGAAATATGGCGCTACGCACAATGCTGTACTCAATAAGTACTAACTAGCATGACATAAAATACCCTCAAGCCTCATGCTGATTATGAAAACTAGCCATTCTCCATCTCTGTATACTTTTTACCTCCATTTATTCCGTACAAAATACCTTTTCTTTTCCTCCTTATAACCCCGCTTTATAGGCAAATCGTTTCCCAACTTCACTACCGTCTTCAGCTTCTATTGTCTCTCAGTATCTCCTGCATTCTTTTCTCCGGCCTTCTTCGAATTTCTCCCAACAGCTGCCTCTCCTTCAATACCATATCTAAAACTTCGTCGTTTGTTTTCTCTCTGTCCGCTTTATTTTCTCCGGTCTTCTTCACACCCGCCTCTCTAGAACTTCCAGTATACTTTTATCCCCTTGTCTCAACGACCATGTTTCCGAGCCATAAAAAACGCTTCATTTAAAAAAAAATGACTAATACGTTTGTAAATATATTTATCTTAGATGCCTGTTTACATATTTCCTGAGAAATCAGACATAGATTTGATGTCTTGATGCACCGCAAGAGAGGAAGAAAGAAAGAAAATTGAAACCTTTGTTTCGGAGTGGGAAACCAGAACTCAAGGTTTTTCACCAACCGGATCCATTGTATTTTCGAATATTCTTTTTCGCACTGTAAAATTGGAACGCATTCTCGAAGCTGTTGGGTTCGTGTAATGAAATTGAACACGAAAGGAGTACTTATTTGTAGGTGGAAGGTTCATGGAAATAGCGCATAATTTCTTCGGATAAAACACCTTGGGGAAACATGAAAATCATCAGTCTCAATGAATGCATTTTGTGCTAGCTTTCATGTTGATTTGTTAAGTATGTCGTCTTTGATCTGCAAATTTGAAATTTAATTTCAATATTTTCTTGGCCTCCGTATTTTTGGTGTTATTCCAAATTAGATTTTCATCAAAAACCATTTTTATTTTATTTTTCCATTTAGTAAAAACGTTTTCAAGGCTATGTTACTTGTTTACCCACAAATTAATAGGAAAACTGTGCATTTACAGGTTTACCGTAGGTAGTTTACACAAGTGAATATTTCATTCTGTAATTTAGTACTTCGTTCCTCTTAAAGTATGGCATTTCGGAAAAGCCGCCGTTATCAACCCTATGGTTGGTTTGTTTTATTATGGTGTAACTGTCTTCGCACTAAGTCCTACCCTGTGTGAAATACGTCAGGGTAGTTGGTCAGTGACTTTCTCTAAGTCGCCTGCTGTTTCCGTGGAAGATCTGGCATCCAAGAAGTCACACAGCTTGGGTAAAACTGGGGGAGGGTGTGTGTAAATCCTCCAGGATTTCTACGCGGTTTTCCGTTAAGTGGCCGAGCGCTCTACCCATAGCGTCTTCATCTTAACCTTTAAACCGCGGCGAGGAAGTGTGCCAGGGGTACTAGACCACCTGCTATTAGAATTGATTCTTGTCTCGTAAATGATGTTTTCTACTGTTGTGGTCTCCAATTTTGCGGGGAGGGGGAGAGTGGAATGATTCCCTATGGCGATAGGTTCAGCAATGAGTTAAGTTTAACTTGTCGCAATTGTCCCTCCTACCAATGGGATGCTGCGCTAGGATTTTTCCTTTGGTGAGAGCATTAGACTCGATCGATTTCTACTCTTCCAAATAAGGAATCTTCGCATTACCAATGTTTCCTAACTTGGCTACCCCGAAGATGAAAGCTCAAGATTTTTTCTATCGTTTAAGTGCCTTAACTCTTAAGAAAAATTCTGTTCCAATTGTTTAAGCTGTTTTATTCCTTGTTGCCCGACTGCCGAAATTCTACCGACGGTAAAATGAGCTTTTGCTTCAGAACCTCCGCTCACCCTAACCCATACAATTAGACATAATACATTTTCCCGATGTAATTCCGCGGGTGTAATTTATTACCTCTGTTAGCATCGTTCGAGTCAAATATATGTTCGAAGTTGTGTCTCCTTTAACGACCAACCGAGAAAAGTTTTAATTCCCACCGGTTAAATTAGTTCGAGTAGCCGGTTCCATTGTTTCAATTCTTCACGTTTATTCGCTCGCAATCCCCGCTAGACTATTGTCTTTGAGGATTTGTCCCCCTTTTCCCCGAGGCGCTCGATCTTTTCTTCCCCTCCCCCTCCACTCGGAATCGTGATGATGTCCCTGCTCTCTTCAAGGAAGAACACGCCCTCGTCTCCACTTGCCGTTGGCCTCCCGTCGCAAGTGTGGCTCTCGACTCGTCCCTCACCCCTTCACGGAAGGGGACTCCTCCGGCCTTTAACTCCCCTTAAATTCCAACACTTTCCGCTATCCTCCTTCCCTCACTCCGTCATTTGACCTTCCCTCACACTCCCTCAACGTGGGTTAAGTTAGACGCGACTTTCTGTCCATTGCTCCGTCATTTATTATAGCATAACTTTAATTCCCTCGAAGCAGCTATGTATTCGTGATGAAAGATGGCTTATTGCTGTGGTCGCGGCTCAAAATTCTTTTGCTATCATTAACATAGCTTATCGCTTAAGGTAGGTTACTATGACTATCTAAAAAGCTGCATTTCTAGTCCTTGCCTAATAAAGTATAGCCTGGTGCCCCCCCCGTACTACAATATTCTTCATTAATTCTGTATATTTTCTACCTAACCTTCATCCCGCCCAACATGCGTTTGTTTTTTCCTCGCACTGCCTCTCCTCTCTAAGGTCCTCACTTGTAGCAAAGTTTTATTAGGGATTTTTGAAGCAAGTAGTACAAACTGCTTCTGCTTAGGCGTGGAAATGTTAATGTAATTTTGTTTCGTCGTGCTCGAGGAGAGTAGTTCAAGAGTTAATATAGCTGTTGGCATTTTTAGGTCTTTTTTGTATTATATTCGTTTTTTAAGTTCAAAGAAAACTAGGAAAATGAAAAATGTTTTATGCCTGTAAATTATGGTGGTAGCGAGAATAAAACAGTATTTTAATCGGGGTCCGAAGTCGTATACTTCTTCATATATCCAGATGAATTTAATTTCCGATATGTCATTGCCCAATTACGATAATCTACCGTTTAGGTAACTTTTGGAAGCTCCCTTAAAACTATTATTATTCCCCATTAGGGTGTATGATACATTAGAACAATGTTGGACTACACTATTACCTTCGTAGCTCATTAGTTCCTATTCTCTCTACCATGCAGTATTATTCTTTTCCTCTTTCATTCTCGATTACCCTGCATTTTTCTTTCCGTTTTACGCTTCTGTATTTTTTAATAGATAGGGTTTAGCGCAATTTTTAGGAATTTTATAAGTATACTTGAGCTTATTCTCTGTCTTAGTTTTAAGTTGATTTCCGGAAACATACATAATATGAGTGGCAGGTCACCAAAAGTATTCAAGTCCCTTGAATCGAATACCAAAGTACCTTGAAATATTTTCTTGCGGGTTCTCAAGATACAATAATAGCTACATGAGTGGATGACTATATCTAAGGAATAAAGAAGCGCGATGAATGAAATATTTAACTTTCATGTATTTATTTTAGAAACATGGTATGAGTTTGGAGAGAAGTTTTTGTGGAGATAAAATTTAAAATCACACTCGAGTTTACCGATTATAATCACCGATTTTGACAGTCCCTCCAAAAAACTCTTATTGTGACTAGGTGGCGGCGGTAAGTTTTCCCCAGAGGTCTTGGTTTCAATTCCCGCCTTGGTGAGTTGAGTTTCCGCAGTACCCTCAGGGATTGAATTTTGTGATCTTAGTCGTTAATAATACGATTCTTTGTAATAATACTTGTATTTGTGATGGGGTTAAATTTGAGTGGGTCTTAAAATCCTAGGTGTTCTTGATGAAATAAGAAAAACCATAAACGCAGTAATGAACCCTGAGGTCGGTTTGGGAGGTGATGGTAGAATTCACCAAGTACCCAAGCCCAGCGGCGTTTGAAATTCATACATTGGGGGGGGGGGCAGGGCCTTTCCCTGTGCCGGTTATGGTTTCCCAGGAAGATCTGATCCCCGGAAAATTACATAGCTTGGCTGGAGCTGCAGGTGCCTTGCCCGGGAATCAAACCCGGGACCCTCTGGTCAGTAGTCCAATGCTCTACCCCTGGACTACCGCGACCCTCTTGATCAAATAAAAACACTATAATTATAATTAGAAACTGGATGTACTTTAACGAGAATACAATACAATTTGAATGTTTATCCTTTCCAATAATTGGTCTAACATTTATACTCCTCCCGTTAAAGCTGCGTCGCATTTCTCAGGGCACCGTAATGACATTAACCTCCACAGGGAAGTCAAGGGAGGGAAGCATCTGCAGCGGTAGGTGAAAGTGAGAAATTTCGTGGAGTGACCGGGATCACCACCACGTCGACCTGCTCCGACTGGGGTGCGGCCGCAGCTGTGATATCAAGACGCCCCGCGCTCCCCGTCTTTCCTGCTCCTCCCGGCCCCTGCACACCCACCGGCCGTACACCGGTCGAGAGCGCTTCCTGCGTTTTTTTCCCAGCTCCAAATTCCCTACGTGTCCCGGATCTCCCTCCCTCCCTCTCTCACCCACTCTCGCCCGCCTGCTCTGATGACCCCCGGTGCAATGCGATACTCTCCAGTAACACGTGTCCACACGACCATCCATTCATTGTTTCCCGCCTCTGCTGCTCCCATCCTCTCCTGCTCAGGCGTTTCTTGTGCTCAGTTCTTTATTTTTTTGTCCGCCCCAACTCTCGAGGAGAGCATGCGAGCGGAATGAAGGATCCCCACTCGAAAATCGCGAAACAATGGAGGGAGATGGGGCGGCGTGGATGAGCTCTCGCGCCGGATTGCACTTCTCCCCTCCCCGCCACGTTCGCCCCCCCTCCCCAAAGAGGTTCATGCAGTGTCTGCGGAATCCGCTTCTTATTTCCCCCCATCATCCCGTGGATATATTCTCTCCCTGCTCTCCTTCTCTATCCTCCTCCCCCTCGATATCTCGTAATCCCCTTCCATTCTCGTCATTCGGAATTGCTTAAGAAGCATTCGCGTTCCCCCGGTGTGATTAATTAATACCTTTTTCTCTCGTAGCTGTGGAATCTGAATTGGTGTCGATTAAAAGTCTCACTCGACCTCGTTTCCATATTCCTAAATTGTCCATTATCGGGGTGGGTTGTCAGAAATACTTCAATGTGAATGGTTAGCCGTGATTTTATTTATTGTACTGATTATTATTGGGCGTGTGCGACTGGTTACCTCGTCTTTGTGCGACTGAAATTTTCACTTGCTCGTGACATTTTAGGGAGTTTCAATAAAAATATTTTTCCAATTTTCGTATTTTTAAAATTAATTATTATCTTTAATTGTTATTTTGATTTTTTGCTAATTTTCCCGTATCCAGGTACGTCCATTAAGTATATCTTCAATTTTATGCTAGGAGTTTGCATAGTTGTAGTTTGGTTGTAAAGTAAATGTATATTTGCTGTACGAAGTTGATTCGATGCACTGCAATTAAATGTAAACGAAATTCATGGGAGGATTTGACACCATGAGAAAAATTATGAATTTTTTGGTGTAAATGATATTCGTTCAATTACAGCAATTATAATTTTCAGTTGGAAGCAATTTGAGATCAATATATTTCACCTAGGTAAACGACAATCGTCAGCATCGCTTACTTATGCTGCGGGGCCTACGAGATCCACTTCTTTGCTCCTCCGCAATTCAGTGGATTTTTTTCCCTCTTGGGCTCACCTACCACGGCTCGTCAAGGTATCATAAGCTCCTCCCATCACCGTCCTCGGTGATTGTTGAAGAAACGTCCCCTCATCCGGAGTGATTAATGTCTTATTCTCCATTGCCGGGTGGTCTAGAGGAAGGAAGGTTAAAAAAGTGCCGGGAGGCGAGGATGTGGGAGAAATGAGATCATTCGCCTCTAGATGATGTCAGGTCGGGGAAAGGCTTCTTTTTATTTGTTTTACTTTCTCTTCCGCGGCTTCGAGTGGACGGAATGGTTTTGCGTGGTGGAAATCATAGGCATTAGCTACGGTGGCCGTGCTCATTCCGTGATTCTTCGCTCGCCCTGCCCGTGAAAGAGGACAGAAAGCGTCACACTGTAATTATTTAATCTGGGGGGGAAACCTCTGGAAAAACTTAAACTCTGAGCTTGGTTAGAGTTCCCTCTAAGGTATGAATCGGGCGAATTTATTTGAAACATCAAGAGAATCTAATGCGATGATGTGCATAAAGCTCGGAATAACCCAAGCCTCCGAATTATAATCGAAGTACTAAACCCAAAGGGGGCGTGTCAGCCTGGTTGGATGAGCGCTCGGTTACTATCCGCATTGAACGGGGTTCATATTCGGTGTAAAGCCTCTGTAGAACAGTGTAGAAATCCAAGGGATGCAATTGTCTAGCTATAGCAACTGTGTGGGAAGTAGAACGGTGTCATGGGGGAAAAGAACGGACACCATCTCCTGATGTGTGACTATCATAGGTCATTCATACGGGATTGATTCCAGTTGAATTTATTCTCCACCGTTAAAAATCAAATCGGGGTTTCGTTGACGTTGTTATTGAGGGTTGAGCTCATCTCGGTCAAAGCCCTATACGGCTTGTGATATTCAAAGTTTCAGGGTAGGGGGTCTAGTATCTCTCTCCCGTTTGATTTCTCAGGAAGATATGGTGACAGAGAAAAACCACACTACTTGGATATTCAAGTGGAGGTTTTCAATGGTTTCAGCCGGAATTTGAGCACGAGGAACCTTGGTCACTAGCCGAACGCTGTACTCACTTGGAGGCTACCACGCCGCACCATGGGAACAATTCTTGTGACGAAAAGAAGAAATCGATTTCGGGATTCGGAATCGATATTCCGTCGAATAGCTCACGCCCATAACAGAGCCAGAAGGATATGTTAGCTATTGAAAGACAGTTGTGTTTGTGTCTTATCAAACAATATTCGCTAATGCGAATTGCACCGTAAGCGAGAGGGCCTAGTTTAGATAAACTCGAGAATTCGTCTTCAAAGGTTGGTTCGATGTGAAATTATAATTACTTTATTATTATATTGCTTAAGTTTTAGTTACCAATAATTCAGTCAAATAATGGGAACAATTTTAACATCCGCTGCGTGCACTACGGTAATTAAATGTGCAATGCTTATCCAATCATTCGAGACGAACTGCTAACAAGAAGGACAATAAAATAAGCCCTCGATAAAATAATGACAATGCATTAGGCAACTCGGGATAAATGTTGTTTTCTATCGATGTCGTTTTCAGTTATTCTAATCCCTCATTCTTTGCGGGGAAAATGACATCACACTCTGTCGCCTCTACTGTTGGTTTCTATAATATTATTTTTATAATTTGTCCTTCCGTAGTACGACGGGGTTAGTAATGCATTGGTTGGATGGTTTAAAGCATAGTAGAAAGTAATTGGAGCTGATAAATTTTAATTTTTTTTCCGATAGAAGTATTGCGGTCCATGAATATAATAGCACGTCATACGAGCACGTAATCGCATTCAGGTTTCCTCCAGACGATCCGTCTGCGTGGTGGACTCTTCCTCCTACTAATGAAACTGGGAAACGGTTGTCTGTGCTGGAATTAATTAGTTTTTCGTTGGTCAACGGTGACTTCTATATAACGTCTGCTCGCCCTCCTTTTGAAGGCCCTGTGAGGATCGGGAAATCGCCACAAGCAAGTATCCCTCGGGACTGACATTTGGATCGTGTCCAAAAACCCTCATTCTCTCACGGACTCTTCCTTGAAATCCTCGCGGAAGTGCTAATAAAGAAGAATTAATTAAGGTGATCATAATGGCGTGTAAGAACGTGAGAAAAGATTGAATTTTAGTCTCGTTCGGGTATTGAAGTGAATGATACCCCTGAAAGTAAGCGAGAAATGGGAGACCATGCGTTAAAGTGTGTAGATTCCTTGTGTTAATGCCACAAAAGGATATTCCATTTTGTAGCGGCACATGCTGGGGGAAATATATCGTGATGGGAAATGAGATGTCGAAGAATACAATAAGAATTTATCTTACTACACTTGGATTGGCCGAATGCACGTTTCGTAATGCATTCTCTTTGTGGTCTTAAAGTTGTACTTTTAAGTGCTGCAATCATGTGTATATAAAATGTACCATGACACCTACATTAGGGTATATTCACCAATTGTGTAAAAATGTGCATTTTGTATGGATCTGTTGGTGCATTACGTTGTGCACTCCGGTTCAACTTCACTCAGTGGAGAACCATTCAAATCCAAGTCTTCCTTAATGCCATCTGTCATTCGCGTGTGCGTTTGGTGGACGTTGAGCTATGAGTCATGCTTTTCGCTGCGAAAATATTGTAGAACGGGTTTCACTCTTGTCCTTTCAGTGTCCTAAACCTGTCTGAGACAATCTTTGTACCGTCTCAGTAGTTCTTGAATCAATTGCTGGTTACGATGAACAATATGAGATTTATTTTCTTTCCGGCGCACGATTGTGGTGAAGTCTTCGTGGGATTTCCACCTGGTCAGGGTGTCAGATGCCGATATTTCGGTGACTAACTCCGTCGTCGAAAACTCGTCAGCTCCGTCTCAGCACATCCATCGACATTTGACTCGGTGGAAATTCCGTGAAGACTTCACGATAACCAATTCCTGTCCATCGGAGTCGATAAAATTTTCAAAGTGAATTTTATGTGAACACTTAAGGTGTTGGGTTTTAATGATATCCTATTTCTTTTATTTTCACAGGTAAGTCTTCGGATGCACCCCGCCCTCCTGTTACTGTACGAGTCTGAAATTGGTATGGTATCCTGAATTCGCCCTTTATATGTCGTTTGAATTGCGTGCATTTATTTTCCGGTATATGTAATAAATTTTAAAAAATACTTGAGTTTTTCTTCGTGTGTGTGTAAAGAACATTGCAGGAGCTTTGGTAGGTTAAATCTATTAAATAACTGCTTGTACTTATTAAAGTAATCCATGCACGACTCGATAAGTGTTCCTTAAATCTCAGAACATGGAAAAGCTCCTTTCAATAAATTTTACCTTCACCACGGATTATTAACTTTTGTCTGACAATCTCGATTTTACAATGCAATGAGGAAAAAGTAATCTATATGTGAGTTGGATAAAATTATTGATATAACTTTTGATGATTAAAAACATATTTTCCACCATCCTAATTTTTCAAACTAACGTTAAAAAGTTCCATTTATTATAAAAATATTTACAACTGTCAGTTATGAATAACTTTCTCTTTGCCTACCTAGATTATCCGATGTTTGTTGAGGCTTACTGCAATATGGGAATAGTCACAGTTCAGGCTTTTATTAGTAAAATATTTGTTTAGAAATTTTTGGGGAATACGTCATCCCGACAGTAACAATCACTTATCTCTTTCATGTATGTAGATTTTCCATTTTAAATGTTGAATGGTAGCGTAATTTTCCTTATCGGTTTTTAGTTACTGGACGGGATGATTTACGATATAAACATGTATTAATATCCGTACGAATTATCGTTTTTACCCTTTTGTCTGAAAAATGGTTAAAAACATTTGATTTATGCATTCTCTCATTAGTGAAAGATATAGTGAATAGGATTACTTTTTTGTTGAATATAGTATGTTAACGGAAAAAATATGTTATAGCTCGATGCAATTATTTTGCCAATAAATGCATCGCGCTATCACATGATTTATTTATATTTAATTATAAGTGCCGAAGTCATGAACATTTGGAAATTAAATGAACTGTATTAGCCAATCGCAATTTTCGAACTTGGAATTTTTGGCAAACCCCTTAATATTTACAATGAAGAATTGCGAAGGATCAGATTTTGATTTAATCAACTGATCAAATTATTTTAGCCTCTTAAGTTAAATATTGCTACTTCGACACAGCAACAACTAGGGGAGGCGGAGGACCGTCTCACCGGAGTCATGTATTAGAATTTCATTGTGTCGGCGAATGAAGGTCTAAAACTACGGAACAAAATTTAGGGGTCTGTATCGCGCGCGGCCTGTTTTCGTATTTACGGCCGGTTTGGCACACGGCATTGTGACGGGAATCAATTAACTCGTCAGGCTGCTCCCGAAAACATTATAATTAATAGTTAATCAAAATTTATCGACCAATCTCGACCGATTTCGTGTGCACCGAGTTTATCGCTAATTGACCAATTAATGTCCCTCACAATAATTTGGGTAAAAATTTGGATCTCCGAGTGTCACGCGAAAATTATTTTAAATTCTTTTCTTATCTAATTTCGCACGCAAGCCTAAAAGGATTTGTCATTAGCGTTGAAGCGTATTGGTCGGCGAAGGTTTAGCACGCGAGTCTTGGGTATCACACCGAATAATTTTCTGCAAGTTGGCTGCGTCCATGGAGGAAATGCTTACGGAGATAGCTGAAGGTTTCTTGAATTAAATTACTCCTTATTTTTATCACTACCTACTACCTAGAACATCCAGTGTGCAAATGCTCTTGCATGTATTTTAGCCGTTGGTCTCCGGAGATTCTAATTTCGCTGTCAATATTTAGTAAATATGGGTTTCGTGGGATGACGGCTGCGGAAGCCTTGCCTCCCCCGCTGCCGGGCACGACACGCGGCGGATTGGGTCGAATCCCGCAGTTGCCAGCACTCATATTCTCTATAGTGTCCATAATTTTTCTGGTGGGAATGATAATTGAGGTGGTTTCCCGTTGCCTTCCTCAATAGTGTGTTTAACGTGACACCACTACTAGGGTCAGACGCCTTTGCAGTCGCCTAACTGAGGAACAAACGCTGCGTGGACTACCTTTCGTCTGGCTCATAGCCTTCGACCTAACTGGCATGGGTTACCCTACCAGGAGCAATTATTATTACTCCCGCCGGCACAACTCTAGGGGGCATTGACCATGTGCGGCGCGGAAACGTGGTCACTGAAGTAGGATAATAGACGCAGATTGAAGGATTTGAAATGTGGGTGTGGAGAAGAATGGAGAAGGTGAAATGGACAGAGAAGAAAACAAATGAGGAAGTACTTGGTATGGTGGGCGAAGAGAGGGGTTTGTTGGGAGAAATCGTGCGGAAGCAGGAAAAGTGGATGAAGGGGGTGTTGACCGGCAGTGGGATGTTGAAGACTGTGATAGAGGGTAGAATGTTAGGCAAACGAGGAAAGGGAAGGAACAGGATAGGGATGTTGGACGGGAAGAAGGGAGGAAGGAAGTACTCAGAGTTGAAGAGGGACTTGATGTAGAGTAGTTTGCTGGATTGTGTTTTGTAAGGAGTCACCAAATATTTGTTTGGTTGTTGTGTCCTTATCTGTTAAATCTCCCTCAACCGGTAGATTACTTTATATATGAGTTTTGTAACAGATAACTGCCGTAACGACACTTCATAATTTTTGTTTTAACGTAGTCGCATGCCTTAATAAATATCGACGAATATTTATTAATTTAAATGCAATCTTTATTAATTTAAATGCAATCTTATAATCTTTGAATACGCGCCAAATCTGTTGAATAGCTTTGACACAATGGATTGTGGTTGAAAACCTACTCCTGCAGCTTTCATTTTTTCATTCCCCAATATACTTCAACTGTCAACCCCAAGGTGGGTTTGATAGGTGATGGAAAGCTCACCTACTACCAAGCACAAAAGCGTGTGAAATTCACACATCAGGGTGGGCAGTTCGTTTCCCTTCGCTACCTATAGCTTCCCAGGAAGACCTTGTACCCGAAAAATCACACAGCGTGGTTGAAACTGAGGGTATCCAGAGGTCTACCTGATCGAACCCGTAGCCAATCTGGTCCGTAGCCAAGCGTATATCCACTGGAATACCGTTTGTCCCTTACATTCCTCAGCAGTAGAAAGTTACCTTAAGAATTTGATTACGTTAGATCTAAATGAAAAATGCACAAAAGGCAAAAGAAGTAGTTTTTTTCGTTTTAACACTTAAAATATTTACTTTATTTCATCGGGTTGCGCCCTTGTAGACACTCTCCATTAATAGACGGCGGAATAGAGATGTTTTATCTCATTTTCATCCTGATGAACGTCGATGTTTTTATTTATTTGTCTATTTCCTTTATTATGTTATAAAATCTATTATTTTTCCATTGTAACTATACATGAAGATATTTACTGTGATTTAAATATTTTTGAAATTAGAATAAATCCACTATTAAAATGTTCCTGGGTCGTTTTTACAAGCTTGACATAAAGGGTTTTTCTTTACCTATTTTGTTTTATTTTCCGCCGTAACATGTTTATTCTGTGGTAAAATTTATTTGAGGTTGCGGTGGACCACAAATGTACAATTACTCTTGGCCGGCTGTAATGAACAACTCTACGCGGCGGAAAATATACGTCGGCGGATGTGTCCAAATTGAAGGTTTCGTGGTAAAGAGTGGTCCAATACAGAGAAAAAATAACGGAAATGATTTCAATATGCTTAACATTGCATTTATTTCATTCAATTTTGATAATTTCGCGTCATTGGAGCCCGGAAGAGGCATCCCGTCATATGTCCTCCTCATCGTCGTCATTTTGGGTATTTTTGTCGTGTTTGTTGAAGCTTAGAAATATATCGATCGATGGTTTGTTGTTGTGTGTCCATCGTCCTCGTACTCTCTTTCCGACATACTCCATCCCCGGGTGTATCGTGCGATTCCTTAATAGAGGACCTAATAATTTACTTTTGTTTTTGATAAACGGGGCCCCGGCAGCGACATAATATTGGCGTGTAAAACCAGAGCTAAACTCACAGTAAAAAATTATTGTGTGCATTTAATTTTAAGGGTATTATAGAGGTTAAAAAAATTGTTATCCGGTGAATAATATCCTAAAGTTATTTAAACGAGATGTTTTAAAGTAATTCTGATATAATTTGTCGTATTAAATGACGCGATGAGAGATGTTAATGAGATGACAGGTCCTGTCATGGTTGGATATAAAATTAATTAGCCACGTTGAAAAGAAAATTTCGCTCAACTTTTTTGGGCTCTCAAACATTCAATTTGCTTCCCTTGACATTACGCTCAGCCAAATTTAGGCGCATTTTGTTCCCTTTGGCGTCGGATTGAAATTTTTTCTCGTTGTGAATTTCGATCGTACGGGTACAATATTGTCTTCCGCTCAAACGGTCCCTCCCGCGATTCTTATTATTACTGCCCATCGAGGCGTGGGATTGATCGATTTTGCGTCCCTATTAGGGCGAAATTGGGACCACCGCGTCCACCCACTTACATTTAACCCAAAAACGGCTGGGTGAGTCAAAAAAGAAATGGGTGGGGTGCCATGGGGCGCCTCTCTTTCCCAAAACCATCACGTGCACACCCGCCCGCGCCTTCGCCTCCGTCGGTGCGCCCCGCGGGTCGGCCGCGCATGAGTGTGTGCGTGCTTGCCTGGCGGGAAAGGGCCCCTCTCACATAACCCCTCCCTCCCTATTTTCGCCCTCCTTCGACCCTCGACTTCTCTTCCCCAATATCTTCTTCGTCTCGGCACACAAGAGAGAGAAAGAGAGTCTGCTCCCTCTTCCGCAAGGCCTCCTCTCCCTTCGCTCTCGCTCGACTTGCCCCCTCTCTCTCTCTGCGGAGGAACTGGCGTGGTGTGCGTGGGTGGGGCGGGCGGAGGTTGAGGCGGGAGGAGGGGCACAAAGAGATAGGCACCGGCGCATCTCCCTCGGGATGGCTGGATGTGAAAGGAGGGAAGAGGCGGTCCCTTCTCTCTCTTCCCCCATCTCCCTCGCCCGCCTCAACCGCACCACCACCCACACCACCGGCTCCTTTCCAAAAGAATCCCTCCTTCTCTTTGCTCCCTTTTCATTTCCTTCCCATGCTCCCGTGGGCGGTGAGTACTCACACAGTAGTCCACCTCCCACCTCTCTCTCTCCCCCCCCCACTCCCCGACCTCTCCCTCGTTTCTTCCATCGCCAAAATTTCGTCTTCTTTCCGCCCCACTGGCTTCTCCTTCCCCACGCTTCTTTATTCCGGGTGAGGGTAGTGAGTGGGGGGGGCGTCACTAGCGTATACTCCGCCCCTCTATTTCCTATCGGAACCACCTCATGCGTCATGCGCACTCTTTACCTCAATCGAGTTAGTTTTATCTGGTCTTTCTATTCGACTCTTTGGGGGTCGGACCTAATCCGTCATGACATCAAGAATTGTTCACTGATGTCCTGAGCGAAAATAATGCTACTGCGTTCTATTTCCACATGCGGGGGTTGAACCGCGCCGGTCAAATTGATCCTTCTCGAAGATCAAAAGAATGTTTCAATTTTTGACTGGACGTAAAAAACAACATGAAATTTTGTACTATTTTTCGATACATTGCATCATCATCGTAGATGATGACAATAAAGTTACGCGTGGAGATCTGGGTTAAAATTTGACAGGTTTTTATTCCAATGGAAAATGTATTTTTTTTTAAATCTTTAATTGTAATTCATTACCACAGCCTTAATACTCTGTGAAGTAGATCATTTCATAATAACTCCTGGAAATACTTTAGTTTCAACTGAGTGTTGATTTGTGCTTGGTGAGCGTTGGTGATCTTTCATGGGAATTAGGGAAGTGAGACTTTTATAGAATTTATTTTGGTGTGAGAGGGCTGCTCAAATAATGATCATGAAATCACTTTGTCATATCGTTAGGGACTTAATGCTGTATGCGTTATACAGGCGTCATTCATTTGACTCTTGCATTGCCTTAGCGGCAGCAGTTGCAATTTAAAAAGTGTTCATATCGCGCATGTCTGCTTCTGATGATGAAAAGCGTTTTTAACAAATGTGTTTCTTAGAATTGGGGAGCATAAAAACGTCACGTGGGGCTAGGTCTGGACAATGGGGGGACGAGGAACACACTTCACATTTTTTCGCAAAATAATTCAGATTTCGCGGTGTGTTTAGCGGAGCCCACGTCTCACAAACTCGTCTGATGTTCAATTTTCCCGTTAGCAACGTGTGGGTGACACACGGTGAAATTATCAATACATTTGATGGTGTCACCCTAAGTCTCCTGCGGCAGTTCATAAGCCTAGGCTGAGGATTCGTTCGGGCGAAAGAAAAATTTCAATGCAGCGTTGCGTTACCTCCATCAATGCACTAGACAAGCCTAATATGTTCCAGCTTGAAGCGGCTGCTGCTGACTCGATACTGGAGCCAAATCGATGGAACTTGTACCGCGTATACATTATGCATTCAGCTAAAAACACAGTCAAAGTTAGGAATTTTGCACTTTAAATTAAGCCGATAAAAACAATCATGCTCACATCCTCAATCTTTGTTGAACTGACCTCGTAATTGGAATTGTAATTATCCCTATGTGGTGTGTGCCCATGATTCCTTCTTGTGTTGTGACCGTCGTAATGCAGTTGCCTATATGTTTTTTGTTTAATTCAAATGGTAGAAAACAATATTTTACCCTCTTCCCGAGTAAATCTATTTCTTTTTCTACCTCTCTACTCTTATTTGTAGTGTCATTTAGCAAAACTCTCCTATGAGATTTAGAAGCACGCTGGGTATAAAGTAAGCCCTTCGACAGTTTAGGATTATTATTTTAGTATCTGTATTTCTTTAGTTTAAACAGTTCTAACGAAGTAACCGGTTTGATTTGGAATTCGCAATCGATGGAATGGTTTTGTTTGAGATGTGAAAAGCTTGAGAAGCACTGGCCTGATACATTTAAATTCAAGTTTCTAATTCTAGGGCTTCTGTTCTAGCCAGCTCTCCCAACCGAATCATTTTCCTGTTTTTTCCATCATCTTGAGCTACTTAATTGTATACAGTGGTGGGTATCATGATGCTTAAACTAATCGTTGAGTTGTATAATTCCACTCCAAAAAACATTAATTCTTCTGCATTCATAGCAGCTAAGTATCTGGGTCATGTCTCCTACCGCAACTTCATGCACTTGAATTTTCATTCCGAAAAGTTTGAATTGAAGGCGTAATTATTCCTAATGACCCAAGTGCTGAAACTCGAGTTTAAATAACTCCAGCCACAAGAGTTGGCATAAGTGCTTTCCTCTTATTCTTCTTGCGGATGTCCGTTCTGCCTCGATTCCATCGTTTCTATCCTATGGCTGTGCGATATTGCGATTAAACGAATGGGATTTTCAGTGTTTAGCTGGTCTCGTATTTCCGAGCTTCGGAAAACTACGCAATATTTCAAGGTACGGTGTAACTGTGTGGTGATGAAATTTTGGGAGTTTGATACATTCCGATTCTAAGCATCAACCTTCGAATATTGAAAGCAAAAAGGATGTGATTAGAGTTTTTAGATAGATAAACGTAATTATTCGGGCGAAATTGAGACCATAAGGTCTCTTCTTCCATTTAAATTTAATGGAAGGATTGGATTTAATGGAAGGATTGGGTTTAATGGAAGGAATGGATTTAAATTTAACTTTGTCTAATACGTGACAACAGTAATAATAATAAGATGAAATATTAAGCGATGTAAGAAAAAAAATGGTAATGTATGTATTTAATTAAAGAAATCAGCACAAGAAGTAATTTTGTTGGAAAAACTGAGGGAGTTCAGACATAAAGACCCTAGTGAAAACCCATGCAGGAAAACACCCACAAAGAAGGGGTATGTGAGTAACCTGCTGAAACCTGCCACCTAGAATGGGTGGATTTATAGTTTTTATATATTTATGGACGAGAGTATCGTGTACCGATATGAATCAAAGACTACGGATGGTGAGATGCCAATCGAAATCCCCTAAATTTCATCTCGCCGCATTTCTGTTGATGTGATCTGATAAGCTAGCGATGGGCGGCGTCGCAGCCTTGGAGCGATGGACCCGGGTTTGATTCCCCGATGACTTTTGGACTCCTTCACCACCCGTTTGTTTTTTCGGGTGGTGAAAGTGAAAATTAGCAGATCTTCTTGGGAACCCGCAGGCGGCGCAGGGAAAGGAATCAGACCTCCAACCTCGGATGTGTGAAATGCACGCATAATAAGTCATAAAAGTAGGTGAGCTCGAACCACACCCATCGAGCCAATCTTCGGCTAGATTACAGTAGCGAACGTGTTTGCGATTCTCTTTTGAATCTTCGATGCCGTCCGAGATAAACCGCGATTGGGGCACTCAGATACATCGTTCGCCATTGTATTCCTTTTGCCTCTGCTCAACCGTCCTTGACTTTCATAGGCATTTTTTAATCATTTTACATTCGGAAATAACCTTCGCTTTTTTTCGGCATATGACTGTTCATCCGTAAAATACGCGGGTGTGCATGCCCTCCTATCGATTCGATTTGTGTTCAACGTTTTAGTTTCACACCGCAGTGATTTGGACACGTACGCTTGGGGGCGCCCATTGGTTTTTGCCTGCATGATTTCCTCGGTTGGCTTAATTTCCGTGAGTGGCTGCTTTCCGTCACCGCCCCCTAAATATTCTTGTTTCTGTGGTAACGGCGAAAATTTGCTGAAATTTAATGTTTTTCCAACTTGGCTGCGTAATTTTTGTTTCGTTATAGGGGTTTGGGGGTCTAGGCAGATCGTTCTATTCTCTCTCTCTCTCTCATATATATATATATATATATATATATATATATATATATATATATATATATATATATATATATATATGTATTTATTTATTTATTTATTTATTAGGTAATCTACCAGTTAAGGTAGGTTTTTGGATGGACACAGCTACTAAATAAATATTTTGTGATTCCTAACAAAATATAAAATCCAGTATCCTATTCTACATCAGACCCCTCTTCATCTCTGAGTACTTTCTTCCACCCTTCATCCCGTCCAACATCCCTATCCTGTTCCTTCCTTTTCCTCGTTTGCATAACATTCTCCCTTCTATTACATTCTTCAACATCCCGCTGCCGGTCAATACCCCCTTCATCCATATTCCATCGATGGAAGCTTCGTTGATACGTCATACAGGTGTTGAAATTAGTTTTTACGTATTAAGGTATTTCTTTCTGTCAATACATTCCTAAGGTGGTAACGCCCATTCTGAAGGCCAAAATGTGCGGTGAAGTTTGGTCACCAATTCCTCTCCCTTCACTTGAAAATCATCCTCCGAAGAGTTCAGGAATGCTCCATTGCTCCTCCGCGGATTAGTTGCTGTTCTAGTGGTTTTAGATATCTGCATACCTCGGGAAGTTATCTGTGGAAGAAAATGTGTCGTTGTTTGTAAAAAGACAGGTCACTCGATTGACTGTTGTTTTACTATTTCTAACGACCAGCTTGCCCAAAATACCTTTTTTTATTGGAAGCAGCTTTTACGGAAGGAAACCATCAGCTTAGGAACTTATTTCATCACGAATAAATTAGTAAAAATTGTCGAAGGGATGCTAGACACCCCCTCGATATTCCGATACCCACCCGCTCCTACTCATTCGGTCTTCAATACCAGGAAGAGCGGGGGTATGACTAGCGCAGATAAGGGGGCAATGGCCGCCCTGACGCACACGGGTGGCGGGGGAGGTCCCGTGCAGAATGGACCAGGATGGCGCACGGCGGAGGGCAAGGGTCGGCCCGAAAATCATACTTAAACGGACGCACTGCCGCGGTCACCAGGATTCGCCGGGTTACGCTTGCCGTGACCGCGTCTTGTACGATTTAGTTACGCTCGCCGTGACTGCGTGCAAGACGTTCCGAAGGCCCCTCGACAGACGACTAGGATACGCTTGCCGTGACCGCGTCTGCCGACTCTCTCCAGACCCCACCGCACCTCGACAGACGACTTGGATACGCTTGCCGTGACCGCGTCTGCCGAATCTCTCCGGCCCCACCGCCCCTCGACAGACGACTTGGATACGCTTGCCGTGACCGCGTCTGCCGACTCTCCCCAGCGCCCACCGCCGCCCGCTCGTGCATCCCAGCGTACCAGTCTCTCGCTCTCTCTCTCGCGCTACAAGTGAGTACGATGGCAATGCCAATCCATGGGAACTGAGGGTTAATAAATGTCTCTTTCGCCACTGATCCACTGGTATGATTTCAAAGCTCCCCAGGCCGTCTTGGCCCCTACGACAAAATGATTTATTTGGCAGTGAGTAGGATTTTAGGTAGCGGTGTAAGGTTCGAGGGGATCCTGGTGTCGGCATTGAACATTCCTGACGGAAGCGACTAGACATCTGCAGTAGGTATGTCGTCCCATCCTATGGGCTAAGTACTACATTGGAAGTGTTTTTCTCACTTTGATATCGAAGGATTTATCAGAATGTCACTGAAAAGTCGACCTAAACCTTAGTGATTCCGAAAATTTTTATGATGTTACCCAGGCTTCCGACCAATAAAAAGGATTTCGAGTCCAGTCTTGACGTCAAACTTTCCTTCGAACAGGTACGATACGAAGGACGGAGAGGAAACGGAAAAAAAGAGGGAGACAGTTCGAGGGAATTCGACGATATCAGACAAAGTTCCTCACAGATGTGTTACACTTATGCGTTGAGCACACCGGCGCGGGCGGCGTAGTCCTGAAATTGATGAAACGTAGGAATATACCTCATCTGTGTAGAATCCCTGGGGAGGCCATGCCCATCATCGGATAAGATATTTCATCTCTCAGCACCGTTTCTTCTTTTTCCCCGGCACTCTCCGCCTTTGAGTACATCCGTTTCCTTTCGAATGGACACCAATGACGTTTGTCTCCCGGCGCGCTACTCCGCGAAAGTGCGGCCAATTCCATGCGCCCCGCCTCGCTTTTCTCTCCAGAGAGTCGTCGTCTCTTCAACCCTTTTTTTCCACCTCCCCTCCTCATTTCATCCCTTTCTCTCCCTCCCTCTCCACCGCCTCGTGTTTCTTTCTCCTACGTTTCCATTCCTTTCCCTCCGTATCACCACTCCCCCCCCACTCCCTATCAGCTCCAACACCCCTTCTTCTTTACCCTCCGCTTCTTCTTCCACTCCCTCCCCCCCCTGTGGGTCGGCAGAGGGGGGTTAGGAAAGAACCTCCGGCGCAATTTATATCGCCGCCGACGGTCTGGCTTCGTCGAGCGAAAAAGGGCGAGCGCTATGAGTTCCAACAAACCATTATTCTGGCATTGTGGTCGCGAGTTTTTTTCTTTGAAAGTTCTTTTGTGGCGACGGGATCGTCTTCCCTTGGAGTTCTTCTTAAGAGGTAAAGAAAATAAAAAAACGCCGACCATCCTTTTATAGTTATTATTTTTTCCCATAAAGATCCCACTCACGTTATTTTTTTTCAATACGTCGATTCTTCCCTGGGTTTGGCGGCAGGTGTTCTCGTATTTTTCGCTCGGATAATCCTTATTATTTCCGCCCCGGCGTCCCGCGATGAGAGGCTTTACGGGGCGGTGAGCAAGGCGGAGGGGGCTCTTCCTCCAGGGTTGATTTGCACTTGTTTCCGAGCGAGTAACCGTCGTCACGTTGTTGTTTTGGGGTGTAGATCATAGGATTATCACGGAATTGCTTATCCTTAATGCCGTGGACGGCTTCTGTAGTCAATCGGGGTGCCCCAAAGAGAGTAATGAAGGAAAGTCATGTCCATCTATTCTAGTTTTAGCGTTATGAGTAATGATCTTTAAATTGTTCTTCCCCGAGATGTTGTACCCACTTTCATTTAGGTATCAGGCTTTAATTATTTAGTTTTCCATTTAACTTTTGCATCACGTCGTGTCAAGCAAATTGAATGCAAGGCATTTTGTTTGGTGATGGAATGCTTGACTGCGATATAGGGGGGGAAATATTAGGAAAGTGAAATGGGAAATGATAAGAATGGTCATGTTGTACGGTAGGGGGGGAGGAAGGTTCCGGATTTGAAGAATGGTTTATTGCAGTGTAGGGTTTTACATTATTCTGCCGCGTTAGGCGAGGTTTAGAAGTCCAGCGGTGGTTAGTCAGTATTTCCGGCCAAAACCTACCCTAATGGGTAGATTAATATAACTGATAAATAGTTTTCTGAATGAGTGGCTATCGTCAAAGTTTTGGTCTCGTTTTGTTCAGTCGTAATGTTGATAAAATTATTGCAAATTGCTAATACTTCCGTTGGTTTAAGTCTTATTTTTCCAGTTGTGACAACTTAGCTGCTGCACTGAAGTAAGGTAAAAATTAAGATACGTCGGAAATCATATAAATAATTTTTTTCGTGCATATTTGAAGTGATATGGTACTTAAATTATTGCTTATTAGAAGTTCAAAGGGTGAAATTTTCAAATTGGTTTTATTTAATTTCGTGAAAGGATTAAGTTATAAATTAGTTACAAACAGGGCATGGTGTTGTGAATCTGGACTTAGATGGTTAAATTTGGTTGTTGAGAGAGTAATGATAATTTTTTCAAATATTTCATGTGATCGTGATGTTCCTTGTTCAAAAGATTCATTTCAACGGGATACTGCTCTGCTGCTGTGTCCTATGCAAAATTTCTATCTATTTCTACGTCTCTTGTCAGGCTTCAGTTTCCCTTAACTATGGAAGCGGTGCTTTCAGTTGAGCTTAGTTGATTAGTACCTAATTTGTGCAAAGTAAGGAAAATTTATTCTTGTCATTTTCCACTGTTTTGAATGGTAAACTTGCTGGCTGTGAAGGTCGTTCAATATTGTCCGCGTTTCCCCACAGCTAGCACAAAACAAAGTTTATGTGCTATTTACCTTACGAGTTTTCTCGTGTGGTCTATTTGTCACTAAAGCCCACTCCGAAACTTCTCGCCCCATAAACCATAATATTGGATAGGAAATGACAAAAATAATGAATGATTGGCTCTGCGATGTGTAGTCGTTTGTGACCTGTCATTTAATTTCTCCCCCTTTTGCTTAGGCCGTTGTGGAAAAAGAAAAGATCGTCGAAATATAAAATGGCCTAAATAGTAGGAACATAAGGAGAAGAATTACATTAGGCAAAGAAGCTTTCACAAGGAGGGGGGAACTGATCACAGGGACGTTGAGTAAGTAAGTTAGGAAAAGGCTTGTAAAAACTTTGATATGGAGCGTAGCTATGTACAGAGCGGAAACATGGTCGTTGAAGCAGGATGACAGGTGTAGCTTGGAGGATTTTGAAATGTGATTGTGAAGGATGGAAATGGTGAAGTGGACTGAGAAGAAAACAAATGAAGAAGTGAGTGAGGAGAGCATATTGATGGGAGAAATCTATAGATGGCAGGAAAGGATGGATGCGGAGCAATTCGATTTGCAACGAGAAGTTGACGACTGTGATAGAGGGAAGAATGTTAAGCAAGCGAGGAAGGGGCAGGAATTGGAGACGGATGTTGGACGAAATGAAGGAAGGATGTATATCGAGTTGAAGATTGACTAATTGCAGAAGAGGATTTTGGGTTGTGTCTGTTAGGAGGGACAAGGAAATCTTTCCTGTACCGTGTGGCAGCTTGTGTCTTGCAAAAACCTACCTTAACCAGTGGATAAACTAAAATGTTTAATAACCTAATGGGATGAATGGCTATGGAAATACATTTTCAAATCCGCATATAAAATCCCTAGATAGAATCGCTTAAAAGCAAGTAATAGTGAATATGAAATTTCATAGAAATCCTGTGATTGGGTTGATACCATAGGAATATTATTTTTGACTATGTATTTTTCATTTGGTCAATGGGGCGTACTTGTTGGGCTTCATTAAATTTTATCCAGCGCAGCGTCGAGAAGATGGAATCAGAGAACGAACACCCTTTTCGCATGACTGCTCGTAACGCTTCTCCATTCATGCACACATATTAATGCACAGTCTTCATTTACTCTCTTTCATCCGCCGGTAGACCACTTCCGCGAACGCTGATGCGTTTCTCATCGAAATTGCGTCGGACGTGGTTCACCTTATGCAGCGAGCTTCCTCGCCGCCGGGAGTGCATTCAACGGGGCCTAGTCACTTCGCGCCAATTTATTGCTCTATTTCTCGTGGACGGATGCGTTAGATATTTATTATAACGCGCCGTGCCAGCTTGAGTCCAAAGTCGCGCGGATCGTTCATGTTGCACTTTGGCAGGATTTCAAAGACCGGCCCAGAAGGGCTGACTCGCGGTGACAGCCGGGAAACCAACTCCCTTGGAGGAGCGAGCGAACCGGTCGGGTGTTTGTGGAGGTGAAATATGTTTTCCTCCTCGTGCCACTCTCCCTGCCACAGGTATTACGTTGGGGAGGAGGTGGTTACGGACGAGACGAGTGTAGTGTCGGTGGCTGCCGCTTGGTGCGTTGGCGTTCAGTGGGCCCGGTACGAATGGCCCGAGGATACGAGAGAGGGTTTTAGGGCGGCGGAGGAAAGGAGGGAGGAGGTCCTGGATGAGATGGCCTTGGGATTCGATTGCTTTCATCTTTCTCATCCCATCCAAACCACTCACCCTTCTCCCCCGTGCCCCTCTCTCTCCGGCTTGTGCCTTTCTTCGTATTCTTCCTCTCCTGCTTTGACCTCACCCCCTCCTCTCTCCTCCCACTTCCACAAAGGCTTCCAAACTCTTACCTCTTCCCTTGGTCCACCTCGCCTGCTTGTCTGCTCTTTCCTTCCTCTCTCCCCCCATCACTGTACCCCGGTCTCTCTTCTCGCTCTCTCGGAGCCTGTGCTGTTTCCGTTTACGTGCACGGGATCCGTGTTAACAAGGGTGCTGCTGAAACGGAATGTATCTCGTAGGTCTCTCTCCTCTCGACGTTGGGAATTTTTCCGTGCTCTCCGGGAATGTTAGCGGGAACTCATATGGGGGGAGTTATGAAGGGAGAGCACGTTGCCTTCCTAGCTGCGCTGTTTCCGTTTACGTGCACAGGATACATGTTAACGAGGGTTCGTGTGCGCGTTCTTATGCATCGTAGGTCTCCGCGGTATTGAAATTTCTTCCTCGCATTTTGATGCGTAGTAAGTACGTGATATTTGGGGGAGGAGGATGGGAGTTAGGACGTAGGGGGGTGTAATAGGTGTGGCACTCGGAGCCCAAATCACTGTGAAATGATCCAAAAGCGGATTTCATCAGGATGAGAGAGGACATCAAACGGAAACGGTCCTAAATTTAGAGTAGGTCCGACGACGTGATCCTCTTTTTCTGGTCCATAAACCTACGGTCAGAAAATTATAGTATTTTATGTTTTGGATGGGAATTGAGAGGCATCATAAAGTACTCTCTGTGAAAGTAATTCGCCTTTCGTGTGAATCGGTAAAATTAAAAAAAAGAAGATCCATAGCCTCTTCGCAGATTGGTATAAAGACTGTTACATATCGATGATATCCTTGAATGTAAAATCTCGGTATTTGCTCGGGGAAAATGAGTGACATTGTGTGCCCATTAATAATATATGTACTTCCCTTTATATTCATATGCAATGTAATAAATGCCAAAGAAAAATGTCCGCCTTCTGTCAACGTGTGTAATTCAGAATCGCCTTGTATAGTAATACCCTCCTCATAATTGATTTGTTGAGGATTATTTGAATTTAGGAGGCTAACCTCATTGTGCTCTAAATAATTGCCCAATCGTAAATTCTTCCTTGTGCACTTCGGTATTTAACTACTGTGTACGGTGCTTCTTCTCTTGGCGACTCCTATTTAAATCTATAGCTAGTATTGAAGGTATCGCGCTCTAGTTTCTTTCTCCTTTTGCTTATATAGTCATTCACATTCTTCTTTGTTACATGGTGCGTTGTATGTATAAATAAATAAATGAATATATTTATTTATTCATTTATTTATTGACAAGGAACTGAATACGCGGCGGAAAAAAACTTGGCTAAACTTTTATTAACCCTAATGCGGGACTCACGACCGGCGTGTTCTCCGTCTTACACGCCTCACACCTCAAGCCCAGGGAGGTAGCTTCGGTCGCTACACTCCAGATGGCGGGCATGTCGTGGAAGGCCCCTCCGCGCCGGTGTTGGGAGGGAAAAGGGAAAACAGAAAGCGACGAAAATGGAGGAAGGAAGCTCCTTCGTGCTCCTTCCCTTCCCCCCATCCCTCCCAGTCCACTCTCCCCTGCCTTCCTTCCTTCCACCCACTCTTCCCGTCCCTCCGTACGTTCCCGTGGTTTCGGCGCGGAATTTTCACGGGTCGTGATGCTCACTTTTTTCTCTCATTCTCTTCCCCGTCGCCACTCCTCTGCTCTCCGCCGTCTTCTCGCCCCCGCCGATGCCATTTAGCAGTTCGTGTGTGGCTCGTTTACCTTTTTTCCCTCCCCCGGTGTTTTTCTTCTCCCTCTTCCAACGAGCGCGCTCTTATTCCTTCTCCTCCTTTTTCTTCTTCCCTTCTGCCCTCTCCTTTTTTTTCGTCATCTCCGTTCCCTCCCCCCTTGCCCTCTCGTTTAATAGGAGGGCCACGTGATGGTGCGGATGATGAACCGGCGCTAATTGCGGAGTTATGAATGGGTTTGCTCTCTCTCCGAGTCGTCTCGGGGTCGCTTCTTACACCCCCTTATAATGCCTTCCACGCTTCTTTCCGTCTCTCCCTTACTCCAGACCACTCTCAGTCGATACTCTTACACGTGGCCCCGATCGTTTTTATTTAACACGTGCGTGCTTGGAAGTTACCGCGATGGATTCAGGTCCCCTCAGCGCTCAACGCGAACCTTCTTTGACGAAAGAAGTCGCTCCTAAATATTTCTTCGTAATTTGTTTCTCATGGAAGCGTTCTTGATTCGAGCGAGTGATATAGTCGCACCCTCGTATTGGTGCGTAATCCTTATATTTTTATGCGTAATCCTTATATATATAATTTGTTTGCCTTTTTATACGTATGCATGGCTGTGATTTCTGTGAATGTTTACCTTGCAGAAATTTGTGTTTTTTATAAACTTAGTTGATTTTCGATTTTTTTGAAAGCGTAGCTTGGGCTTTGAGTTCACCATGCATCTTAGCGATTATAATAGTTTGATTCCCAAGTGCAGTTTTGGGGTATTTCATATTTGACCGTTAATCTATGTGATATATTTCAAGCCATTTGTAGGGAGGGTGGCAGAGGATGAGTCTACAACAAGCTACATGCACTCTCAAAATATATGTTAAAAATGTTGAGTGACCAATAGTGATGTTTTATTATTCAAACGAAGGACATTATATCTACAAGTAGCTTTACAAGCTGTGTAGTGCCTAATTCTAAAATACTACCCTACACATACCAAGGCAGCTGCTGGTAATGGTTAAAATAACATAAGACTCAGATTGAATAATGAACATAAATGAATTATTATTAATGTTAGTCTACCGCGTAACGTAGTTTTTGGAGAGCTCACCTACCAACCTCTGCTACTTTTAAAATGTTCACCTCTGGCGGCCCTGCGTAACACCCTACACCTCTATAAACTCTTCTTCAGCTGCACATACTTCTGAATCACTTCATTCCGTATTATTCTTACTATTTCCCTCCCCTGCTTATCATTTTTCTCTATATCACAGTCTTCAAAATTCAACCAAATGGGTAGCGACATGATTAAACGGGCCTTCTTTAGCATTTGCAATTCACCTCAAATGTATTTTGGCGACATTATGCTGACTTTTGGCCAAAAACATTCGTTTAGAAATATTTCCAGGCCAGGAATGCCTTAATGAAAGACGCGGTAGTGAGTTGGATCCTTTTTCTTAAACGAACACTTCAAACGAAAAACAAGTTTGACGTTAATTAGAAATCTAGGATGAGATTTCCTGGAAGACCATGGATGAAAGCGGCATCACCACAATTCTATGAGTGAGACGATGCAGCTCAATTCAATTTAATTTGAAAAAATGAAAACGAAGATTTTTATATTTTTTGTTCTGAATGAATATGCAGTTTAGTTAAAAATAAAGTATTTTGCATCACAAATTGCCATTAGGAAAAGCGGTTTGAGTATAATTACGCCCTAACGCAGTCATTCCCTGGACGGTTTTTCATTTTATTTTTCTTCGAATTGAATGACAATCGGAATTCTTTCAAAAATTATAATTCTTGAATAATAGTCTACCGTTAAAGTTACATTTCCCAAGGACACACAGACTAACTACCGCTCTTAAGTATTACCCAGCACGACACAACATGACACTATACACCGCAATAAACCCTTCTTCAATCTCGCATACTTTATTCACCTCCATTCAGTTCAGCGTGCGTGTTATATTCCTCCAAAATTAATTTAGTTATGAATGAACTGAGTAAAATAATGAACTGAAGTAACTTGACTCATGGTTTTTTTTTACTTCGCCTGTGGCCGCTTCAGACTTGTTCCACCCCGGAAGGCACCGGCTGCGAGAGAGAAATGTGAACGCGAGAAAATGTTGACGTTATGGTAATTTATCTAACATCAAGTGATATATTATTGAGTTTATTTTTTTTTATAAACCTAGAGCGCGGCATAAATGTCAATTTCTGATACTCTCCTGAATCGTCCCACCCTAAAAGTTCTTTCGGCGGCACACCAAACGCGCAGACGGAAAAACGACTCTGGTTTGTAGTTCATAAACATCTCCCGAAGGCGGGGGATGATTGCCTTTTTTAGTTTTTTTTTCCTTCTCCACCCCCGCGTCGACCTCCACGTGAACCCTCTCCTCTTTCCTCCTCACCCTCTCTGAGAACGCATGGAGGATGTGCATTCTTTCGCGTACGAATCGATGGATTCACGGTCGACCGGTTCGTAATTGCGATTGATAACTGACTAATTATCGTGCCTGCCCGTTCGTGCGGCGTGGAAAGAACACGGGTCATCGTGTCAAGTGTTTCGTGATCCTTCCGCCGGGACGATCGCGGTGACTTGGAAGGCATCGATCTCCTTGCCACGTTTTTTTTATTCCCTTTCGTCTTTTTTTTTTATATCTCCCGTTCGATTTTTATTTCACGAATGTCGAGCGTGCGCTTCTGTGTCACGGGAAATGTATTATGTATCTCATTCATACGCGCGCTGCACGTTTTCGCATGCGGAGGAGGGTTCAGTTAATGGCGTTTGAACGATATAGCCACCCCACCCTCCTCCTTCGGCAACGTCCATTTATCTGTTAAATAAATAATGTGAATCAGCTACAGTACACCTGTTCGCCCATGTTCGTGAATCAATGCTTGCGCCTATGGGTGGAATGGCGATAAGGTTTCCCACGCATGGCGTTGGGCGAAAATTAATCTTAGTGTAGTCATTTGTCCTCGTTATGCTTGGATTCCTTAGTAGGTTATCTCTGAAATTTTAGTCGATTGATTTTTACTGTCATAGTTCCCTTGACTCTTGTTAATTGTTACGATTGTTATTGGTAGTCTACCGGTTAAGATAGGCCTTCGATGGACACAGGCTACACAACGGTACAAAGATAATACCTCTACCTCCCACAAGATATCCCATGCCTCTCCCAAGAATTACCACACTTCAGGATTCGATGTTTTCGGGCTGCTGGTGTTTTACTTCAGTGACAGCACTTCAATATCATGATGACATCCAACACTATAATTAGCCCCTCTTCAATTCCGCATACTTCCTACTTCCCTTCATCCCTTCCAACTTGCGTATCATATTCTTATCCTTTTCTCATTTGCCCAACGTCCTCCTCTCTATCACAGCGTTTAACATCCCATTGCCAATCAAAATACTCTGTAATCACCCTTCCTGCCTACTTTGGATATCCTTGGTTAGTCATATGAAGCTGGATAAAAATGCATCTAGAAAAAATGCATAGTTAAATCCAATTATAATTTCTAGCGAATATATAAACAGGAGAAAACGATCGCCCGTGGGAAAGTACGACTTTGGTGAGCTCTGATTGCTTGTCCACGAGAGGTCCCACACTTTGTCCAACACTTTTCAAACATCATTAATCTAAGCGCTTTTCCCTTGAAAAAGTTATGCATGCATGTATGTATCTCCTTACATACTTTCCTGTGCTTCTTAAAGTATTTTCACCAATCCTTGTTGTATCCAATCAATGTTTTGTTGGACTTTGAAGGATCTAGCGTCTCGAACTAGATTATTTGCGACTCACTCGTTAGCCATTCCCTAGTGTCGTCTAATGTATTTCTGTCAATAAATGCATGTCGGCGAGAAGTTTTGAGACGGATTGAATCGCCTCCGTGTCAAAGCTGCCCTCGAAGTGTGGGCTGAACGAGCCTAGAAGTCCCGGTGTCGCCTCAGTGGTGGTGCTAATGAGGGCCGTGAAGCGTGAAATCGCATTTCATCTCCTCAAGCTTTTTGTTTGCCTTTCATTCTCTCGAATCGGCGTTTGTTCTTATTCTCCGCCATCCGTGACGATTGTTTCGTTTTGTGGTAGCCGTAAATATTGGCTTTCCCGCTAAGCACATCCGCTCTTCCATTCCTGGAGACAGTTTGAGTGATGGGCTCACCACGATATCAGATCGGAAAGTTTTTGGATTGGATGGCATTATAGGATTCGCGGCTCGCTTGTCGCACGGTCTTCATTCCGTCTTGTCACCCGTATCTTTTCAGATTAGTTTGCACGACCCCTAAGGAAGCGTCTTCTGCCATATGGTCTTTCTGTAATTTTGTGCGCGGAGGTTCGCGGTTAGTTTTCCCAAGGGGGGACTTCTGAAACGCGCGTAGTCACTCCGCGCTCTCGGAAATGATTTTCGCAAAATGGCATGGGTTTATTACGTCCACAGGTATGGTCTGAACGTTTTTATCATTAGCAGAGTTGAGTTGGCCGTGGCATTCTATTTATTATCTTTGACATGATGCGCCAAATGTGAATAAAACGTAGAATTCGCAATAACAGCATTCTTAGATACATGTGCACATTGTCGTATTTTTCTCTATTTGGCCTCTTCACAACAAATTTTAAAATCATCCTTATTTTCGCCAGATTCTCGTGTAATGGGGTTCTTTTTGAAATCAGTGTATACGATATTAACAAATCAAATGCGCTCCTTTGGAAAGTATCGCATCTTCTATGGTTAACAGTGGGTTGGGATCTAGTAATCTTATGTATGGAAGTGGAATCTAGCATTGAATTCCCCTAAAATTTCGGGGTGAAAGAGGTCGCCTCGGGAGCTTAACTGCTAAAACATTTTGCCGGGCATTGAGGGATCCAAGTTCGAATCCAGGTCAAGGCAAATGATTTTTACTCTTTGAAATTGTTTCATCGCATTTGGCAATTTAACTTTGATCCCATTGCATAATAGATAATTTGACATGCGTTCCTCAATCAGTCCCCAACAAGTTTTAGATATCCAGACATACATGCCAAGGGATAGACAGCCAGGAAGGCTTGTCTTCGGAATCAATCATCTCATTTGACATCGAAAAACTCCGTTACTTACCTGTCATGTTCTTATCGGCATCGCCACGTCGCGAATATGACTACGCCTCTCGTTTCGGGGACCACGACTGCACGGCACACGTAATCGCGACACGTCCTCCCGGCAAAACACGTCACGCGTGCCTTGGGAGGCGATTAAGCTCCTCATCCCGAGAAGTGAGCATCACGGTTGCATTTAGAATGAAACCCGCGGAACGTCCGAGACTTAGAGGAATTGTTTGGTTATCACGGTGGTTTCGCAGCTCACATCTTGTATGCGTTTCGGAGTCTGGGTGTGAGAGGATTCGGAGGAAAGCCTGCTCACTTACGGATCCCCAAATGGGGGGATTATGTTGAGTAGGAGGTTCGTCGCCTACGTGATCCGTGTCCAGAGCGTCGACTACGTTTCCGTCATGGAACTATCGACTTCTTGTAGGCTCATACGCGCTCCACGTCCAGGGTAGTCTCCATTGCCTCCTCCCTGGAGTAGAGTTGGTTCAGGTGTCTGCAGAGGTAGTAAATCACTAAGGGTTCAGTTTCGTTTATTTTGCTTACATTTTATTGCAAATTTGGTGGGTACATGTGAGAATCTCATTGTCTTTCATCACTTCAGTAAATACAGCATACTAGGTAATTTGAGGAACACTGGCATTATATTTTTAATTTTCTTGTTCAATCAAATTTGTTCCGACTTCTATGAATCCGCGTCAACTTTGAAATCGCAATAGAAATTTATATAACGCGACTATATATAAAAATTCAGGTTTATATTGCGCGTCGATTCGGAATAAAATGTAATCCTTGTGATGTGTTCATTTCTTATGACCTTTTTTAGGAGGTTATAGATGCGAAATAAACGATGTTTAGCGGAAATATCTCATTCACCAATATAATAGGAAGATTTTGAAAAAAATATGCACCATATTTCAGCGGAATGGATAAGCCTTAAAAAAATCTAAACACCACATTACGCTCGAGTCTCTCAAGGCTCAGTTCTCGCTCCGCACCACTTCACCCTTTCGCCTCCTCAGCAAGAGCATCCTCCCTCGTGCTCTCCTCCACGGGCTCTTGCTTCATCTCCCCACACCCCTCGTTTCCCCCATCCCCTCCCGGTTCATTCCGCCCACCCCCATCTTTCCACTTCTCATTCCTTTCCCACACTCTCCCGCCGAGGGGCCTTAAATCATTCTTTTTGACTCACCATTCTCATCTCTCTTCCTCTCACCTTTACTCTTTTTTCCCTCCCTTTCACGTTTCTCGCCCTCCTCCTCTCTGATGCATTCTTCGCCCCATCTAGTGGTGATCCAGTGAGACGAGTTTTCGGAAGAGGAAGAGATTGCTTTCAGCCAGTAATTATACATTTGTAAATTATTTATTATTATTCAATTATGAGCCATTGATAGTCCAGTCGTTCGTCCAGTTAGTTATTCCAGTCGATAGTCCAGTCCAGTTCGTTATTTTGGGTGATCCCACGGATGTTCTTTCTACTCGATTGCTATAATCATTAAAAGTGTAGTCTGTTAGCCAAAATCGTTCCCCATGAAGGTTTAATGCTCGTGCCTCTTGTCAACCAATCCACAGCAAGATTTACCTTTCAGGAAGACGAAAATGCGGCGTAAAGTGTGGGAAAAGAAACTTTATGCCGGAGAAAAGGTCGATAATATTTATTTAATGCAGCGTACATAAATGCATGCCCTTCACGGCGTCCTCTTTCGGCGTTTGGGGTTAATCCGTCATCTTTCATCAGGGAATTCTTTTCGCATTTAACATTATACGAGCTCGCCGGCACATTTTTCACATTCGATGATTCATTCGACATTCATTTTAAGACATCCACAGCGCCTCGAAAATGAAAATATCTTAAAACCAATTTTGTTACCTTAAGATTCTTGGCGCGAAGTTCCCAACATTATTTAGTACTGTCAGAATTTGCTTTCACTCACTTCTTAACGGTGGTGGTCGTTCAACTGCCGTCGGTGGGTCTGGTAATTGCGCTAATTGCACTTTGGAATGCAGACATTTAAAGCTTAATTTATGTTTCCGCACCGTGAATCACGTAAGCTGATATGCATTAATAATGCGTATTGCGTATCGCAGGTGTGTTGCGCGCGCTCTGCAATTCATGTGTCAATAACGAAGTGGCGGACTGTGTCAGGATTGGGCCGCAAGGGGAGAATTACTTCACGGAGCCGACCGAAGCGGTCCGACGTGTCGTTAACGCCGAAATCTCTCGATCGTGAATTAATTGCACCATGCTGGTCACGCTCGGTTACCGCAAAGTAATGACCATTTTTGTCTCTCGATCCATCAACCAATTCCCCACCCATCTCTCCCCCGCTGATCACCCCCATTACACGTAAACGTGCCCGGTCGCCCCCTACCCTCCCTCCCGGAGTAATAATCTGAATAATCTCGTATTCCTCCTTGCTTTGTCAGTCTCAGGAGGGACGAACTTCTCGAAAACCCCCCTCCCCTCCGTTGCCCTCGCACTCTCCCGAGGTACAGGAGATCTCTCTCTCTTTTTTCCCTTCTCGCCCCCCTCCGCCCGCCCTTCTTCCGCTTTAACCCTCCCCCCTTGTCAAGTCATCCTCTCCGGCCTTCGACTAACTACCCTAAGATTGATGGCCACTCTCAGCCGGCTGGAAACGGGCATGGAGTTAAGGGGAAGGCGGGAGGAGGGAATGTCCGTCGCTGCGACGCGCTTCCCGGTTGCTTCTCGCTCACTCCCCGTCGGAATACAATGGAAGATGTCCCTTAGTAATGTTGTCATTTTGCCGTTGCCTTCTCATAGGATATTTAGTCCAGTGTAACTCATTTGATTGTGACCCTTATCGCTCCGCTTTCAAATATTTTGACCTTTCACTCCGCTTAGACTTTCAGAAAGGTACAGGACGCCTGAGTTTTCTTACGACGCAGAGAGTATTATTATGACACCGAAGTATACTATTGGTAGATACGACCACTGGAATAAAATAAGAGTGATAGACCACCATCACAGACAAATTCGAGCACTCCTTCCCTTGCACGAAACGCAAGTATAACAAAATCGAACTCAAGAGCCCGAAATAATTAAATTAATTAGTATACAAAAATTTGATGAATTGGTCTAACATGAAAAATAATGCATGATGTGCATAGGCACTTATGTGCCCGAGAGTTGTATATGGTCTATCATGAATTCAAGTGGATTTTTATATTAATACCTATGTTAATACTATTATGTCGGACTACATGGTTGGTTCCCTAACAGCCCCTACCACACGCCCTTGCGGTGGCTTACGGAGTATGGTGTAGATTTAGAAGTAATGGCAAATCAGATTTCACAATCGCCATCGAATTCGTTTCTAATAGGAGGTTTTTGTTTACGGAATCCACGAAGCGCTCAAAAATTATTTAGTGCCTTTATTAAGGCTTCCTTTCCACCAGAAACGTTTCTAAGCGGATGTTCCCTCTCAACAGGCAAGGGCTTCGTTTACATCTCAGTAGTGATCTCCCCCTGAGATGTGTTATTTGTTACATACCAAGCCCTTTTTGGTGTCGTAGTTAGTTTCTTTCTGTTATTCTCTTTTACTCCTGTTTTGTGGTAATCTTAGCCAGCAGTTCGATTTGCATGCAGTATTTTATGATTACACCCTGTATCTGTGAAACTGTTTATAAAAATCAGTTCCATATGCATACAAGGTCTCTCCCAAAGAACTAGGAGTCCATTTGAAAAATGTATTGCCAGAATTGACATTCAGTCAAAAGTCTTCGAAGTAGTAGCCTTGTGCATCCATACACCGCTGCCAGCGGGTTTGCCACACCTCGTACGCCTTCTGGAAGGCGGCGCTCGGAATACTGCTAAGCTCTCTCGTCACGGCCTGTTGTAACGCTTCCACCGAGCACTAGTGACGTCCTTTGAGCACGGATTTGAGGCAAGGGAAGAGGAAGAAGTCTGGTGGGGCTGAAAAAAAATTGAATCCTCAAACACATGGTCGAGAAGTTCTTGGCAGATCCGCGTGCGAGTTTCCTTTAGTTTGCCCGAGAGAGCTCGCGGCCCCAACTTCGCACACACCTTTCTCAAGCCCATGTTTTCGGTCACAAGACGATTAACATCACTTTTAGGGATGCCAAGTTCATCAAAAACCACTTAATCTGCGATCCATGCCCAACAAAGCCTTCACCCTTGCAACATTTTCGTCACTTTGTGAGGTCGGAGGTTTCGGCGTCTTCTCTACCCTCCCGAAACATTCTTTCCTGGTTTTGTCCAGTTTCCACGCAAAATTTGATGGTATAATACTGATCCGATAACCGGTTCATGACGTAGAGTGACGAGGTCACGAGAAGTTTTGCAAACGAACGCTCCGCACTCGGTAAAAGTTGAGATCCAACTACCCTCGGCATCCAACCTTTCATTAGACTCCCCTCCCTCGAAGCCAGCTACAGAAACCGCCGCCAGTCCGTCCGTCTATCCGGGAAAAAAATAAGTCATACATACAACTATATATAAGTCATATACCTATTTATACTACTTTTGGACGGACCTTCTACCTTATTCGTTATTCACAAACATTTTTGTAACATATGGTTTTTATAATCTTTTTAGGTTACGGAATAACCTCCTGAAACACACCCTAGCGATGGCTTGCAGATTACCATGTAGGTTTTTGTACCGATGGATAGCACTCAATTGAATGATTCCACCGGGAGCCTAATTTCAAAAAACATTGAATCAATTATGAAGGGGATTTTAGAATTATTTGTGGTATTCACGCAGTTTGATCTATCTCTTTACAGAATTAATTGTTGGAGGATATTTTATAGCCAGTGGTCTAGATTAGAGGTAGTTTGGTTGAATTCTATAAATATTATGCCACAGTTTTATCAGAAATATCAATATAGAATCATTTCTTAACATGCACATAACATGCTGTACAAAAAATCATTCTTCAGCCCCGCTTTCTTTCTACAATTATCATTCTTTCCCCTCGTTCCACGTGAGGCCAAAATTTATATCACAGTCGTCAATATCACTTTAATATTCTTTTCCATTTCCCTTGAATTTCTCCAAGTTTTTTCCATTCTGTTATGACGATTACATTTATAATTCTACTAATCTCCTATCACACTTGGCATTTCCTCATTTAGTAACCGGATATTATCACATGAAAAATTAATGAAATAAATAAACTGGTCTGAAACCAAGTATAAAATACGTATCATCTAAAATTGACGTGAAGAGTAATTCTCGGTTATGTTTTTCGTAGGTAGTAGCTTTTAGTAAAAGCCCATTGTGCTTCTTGAATGATGACCGTGCAAATCATATGAAACTTATGGAAATTAGTGCATGTCGTTGTTGTGTTCGTATATCGTGTCACATGCAAACTTCCTGGTGAAATGTGACGTGACTTGAATAATATATCACCATGCGTTTCTCTGGTCCGATAGTGAACCGCTGAGTTGACTTTAATGATTCAAATTAAAAAGTCGTTCGGGTAAGAGCTGTAGCTTATTTCGTAATATTGCGGCGGTACCCAATATTGGTGAATTATACTAGTGCGTCGAAAACAGAATTTCTTAGTAGACCTAGGGAAGTCCAGGGAAAATATGACAGAAATATTTTTTTATTGTGGATCTGGCGCATTTCATGGCGTGATTTGGCAGCGGAGACTCTTATTGTTAGTTCTGCTGGTGACTGTCCCGTCAACTCCTTATCTTGCCATCAGAACGTGCCAGCTACCGAACGTGAAACCGTGACTGCGTAATGAGCACGCATCACATTTACTCCTGTCCTTCGTCGATTTGTCCCTTCTGTGCACGTTTTAAGACTTCAGTACTTCTATTTTGAGCGTTGTATGTGTCAACTGTTCGTCCACGTGTATAAACCCCCACGCGTATACGTCAATACGTCAACTGTTCAGCAGTACAGTGAATATTAAAATTAGTTTTCTTAGAATTGGGACGTAAATATTGTAGTCGTATCGACTGCGGTTTGTTTTCCTTCAGAATATTGCTCCAACTGAGCAGGCCACTTCAAAATTGTGGACATCACTGTTAACCAATGTTCCAGGTTTGTTAAATTAAGCTTCGAGAAGTAACTAGAAACTTTCTGTTAGAAGTCGGGAGATGTAAATTGAGAAAACTCCGTCTCTTGCTTTCATCATTTACTTAGGCGTCTAATTTTCCCGCACAGCACACGACTAGAATGGGTTTCTTAGTTATATGAGTTAAATGATGATATATTCGTGCTCCAACTTTCTCCCTTCCCCCCCTACTTCTATCGTTCTCTGTATCTTCTCCGCCCACGCTCTCCGGGGCGAGTAATGTTTTTTTTATTCTTTTCCACGTTCCCTCCCGTCACGTCAAGAGCTGCAAGTCATCGCGCAATTTGTCGGGCCTCCTTTGCCTCCTAAATTCGAAGTTCGGTTTGGCAGATCCCCTTTTTTTTACCGATGCTTTTGGAACGGCAGTTTTAGTCGGGCGTTTCGTTTAGCTTATCCATCAACCTACGTGAAGTTGATGGAATGCAGGCAATGGGAAACAGCGTTTACGCCTGCAGAAATCGGTCACGCTTGAGGGAGGCTGAAGGAGGAAAAGAGAGCACATGTTGATAAAAAAGTATCCATCTTTGTGTGAATGTCTAATATACGATATGTATATGTGTATAATGTATACCAAGATAGCGCTAGCGAACAAAAACACTGAAACTCACAAAAAGGAAGCACACGTATTCCGAATTTGCTGCCACCGAAAATTTCTTGGGGCAGAGAAGGAACCTTTGGAATTGGTTCCTTCCCTCCGTTGAGAAAGGTGGCAGCGCCACCGAAATTCGGAAGGTGTGAGCCACTTTTTTTGTGTGTTTCTGTGTTTTTGTTTGTGTTCGCTAGTGCTATCTTGGTATACATTATTATTCACATCCGTGAAACTTTCGCATAAGTTTAATATACGAGACAGTATGAAGGCACTTTAGAAACCGTTGGACCAACGATGGTCAATGGGACTCGAAATATACTGGCAGACGGTGTAATGTTATGTATTAAGATTATAATAATTTAGAAATTTTTCACAGGCGGTAAAGAACGCAGTTTCTACTTGAAAAAACCTCATGCTCAAGGAACCTGTTCATTGCGGCAAAACATTCATGCTACGGTCACTTGTGTATCATGTCCTTTTTCTAGAAATTCAAAGAAGGCAGGAGAGGTATGCTGAGAGGCGTGGGAATGACTATACTGTGGTAGAGGGGAGAATGTTGGATTAGCGAGGTAAAGAGCGGAAACTATTTGTCATGCTGGATGGGATATTAGAGGATAGAAGTACAGAGTTGAAAACGGTTTATTATTTTGCTTGGGGTCATGTTACGTGGTGTTTAGTGTATCAGTAATTAATACGTGAAAAATATTGAATGATTAGTCACTTTTGCACATTCAAAACCTATCTTAACCGGTTTATTGTTAAGAGTAGTCGACCGGTCAATGTAGGGTTTTGATGAATCATAAAACTAAGCACTGCTTTATTTTTAAGGCCCACCTAAAACGTCGCCAAATAGAGAATTTAAAACCTGGATCGAAATTAACAATCATTCCACCCCGAAAAATTCCCCCCTCCCTTAATTCCGGCCCCATGCGTGCTTTTTCGTACCTGTTTTTTTACCCAATATTGCCCTATATTGTAGTCTTCAAACTTCCATTTGCTTCTTAATATGCCCTGCTTTCATTTTTTCTCAATTGAATTCCTCCCGATTACATTCTCATTCTCTCCTCCCCCCTATGTACATGTAACTCTTTAGTTTTTTTCCTTTCAGTTTCTTAATGTTTTCCATTCTCCTTCGAGCCTACATCTCAAAAGCCTCAAATCTACATTTATTCACTTGCCTCAGCGTCCTATTTCCGGAGTTGTGCAATAATACGCCCCATAAGAAACATTTCTTATTCTTTTCTTTGCATCTTAACCCCTGGACCCTACCTTAATCGATAGACTAAAGTTAATAATAATCCTGATTTAAAAATAGGTTTTTCGGAAAACAATGAAACAGAATGGGAGCAGCAGTGTGTTTGCCGAATAGCCAGATTTGAATCTCGCCTTAAAGCTTTTGCTCCGTTAGAAAGGCACTTCCTCATCACACCACGGCCCTGGACTGGCCCTCATGCCTTTCCGCCCTTCCCATTGCACACACAACTCCCCCTCTCAACCCCGTCTCTCACCGAAAGCTGCACGTGACCGCTCGGCCCAGTCGCGGCGTAAAAGTCACGTCCCTGGATGTGCCCCGGTGGTGGGTTTTGAATTGCCGGTGCATTGGCGTTGGGGCAGATAATGGCCTCTCCAAATACTCCTGTTTCCATGCTCGCTCAGGAAGTGTCGGTCGGAGGTGGGGAGGAGGGAGAGAGTAGAGTGGGAAATATTTCCACGACGTTGCCATGGTGATTCGGTAAGATTTTTCCCGACCGCCTCGCATTCCACACACCCACTCACACGCTTTTGTATTTCCCCTCCCCCCTCCCTATAATCTCCCCCACCACTTCCCCCAGAGGCATTGCGTTACCACTCCGTCTTTGCAATTTGTCGACGACCACTGTTCTGATTCGTGTATGTGTGCGTGGTGTTTTTTTCTGGTTAAAGGACGCTCAGGTATTCGGTAATTTCAGATCCGAGTTCTCCGTGTGTTGTCGACCCGACTCAATGCATTATATCTCTTGGCTCATTGCGTCGTGGTGAAGGCGCTGACGTCAGCGCAGCGTCGTGCGAATATTTCCTATTTTGTTGAAAAATTTATACCGCGCTCGTCTCCCTCGATAAGTCTCGCGTGTCATTATTCCATTCCAATGTTTGTCGTTTTTTAGGCCTCGTGTGAATGGCAGTGAAGTCCATAAAATGAGACGGAAGGGTTATCATTTTGCTGATTTTGTGACGCTGAAATTGATTATCCCATATTAAAAGTTAATGTTATAGGTGGACCGTTATGAAACTTTGTACTACAAACTAATCACCCATAACGCTCGTCTGAATCATATTCAGGTATGCCCGATCCTATGTTGATATTATTTAATACTTACATTTTGTTTTGGTAGAATAGTTTGCGAATTTTTTAAAGGTTAGGCAGCGAAGAAAACACTGAAATGTACAAATAAACTTTCTCTCCGTTGTCAAAAGATATCTTTGGTTGAATTCAATAGATTGAGACTAGATTATAAATTCATCTCTAATGAAAATGCGTACATGTACACAACCCCCACAAGCCGCCGCAAGTGTGTGTGGCGGAGGCACCATTCATGTATGCACAACTGTATATTTATTTTATTCAACGACTTTATTAGGGCAAGATTGATAGTTCATAGTCCCCATTTTCCACCTAACCCTTACCAATTACATTGAAGACAATTTCGAGACTAATTAGTTCATGCATGCTTTGAATATGTACTGTATATTAGCTAATATGTACATGAACATATGTCCTCTCATTTTTTACGAATCTCTTTTAAATTTAAATTACCATTTATGGTTTGTTTTTAATTGCTACGAGAAAAGAGTAGGTGGGACCGGTATTCTGGAGGGTGACTGCTATGCAGGAGTTGGGATGGTAGTTCCTTGAGTCGCGAAGAGAGCAGGCACTTCTAAGACTTCCGGAAAAGTACGAGATACCTGATGTTTTTACTTGCTACACCGAGGGACTTATAATGGCCCCACCATTGGCATTGGCAAATTGAACATTCACGGTAAAATACTTGTAAGAGAGACAATCACTTTAACTGACAGATTCCAGTTCTCTTTCTTCCCTCTCACGATACACAATTATGACAAAATCAAACCTACTCTTTGTAAGCACCCATACATATTTAATTAAAAAAACACAAAAATTGCTCAAACTTGCATGTCACCCGACATCGGGTGACATGCAAGTTTGTGCACACGTGTGTTTATGTATATGGGAAAATACATGCCAATTAATATTCATATATAAGTGGATATTTATGCGTAAATAGCTGGAACACACCCTTTCGGCGGTTTGTGGGATATTGTTCAGATGCAGATAAAGGATTTGTTATGACAGATGCGCCGTCAATCTGTTTTTCGAACTTCGAGCAAAACAGTTCACATTCTTTAAGCATCCAGTTGTCTGCTACGGATTAAGTAATTAGCTTCATTGTTTTGACTAGTTATTGGAAATGCCCGATTAAGTACGTATTTCGTCTCTGCCTCTAGTGAAGATAAAAGAGGGTGTAATTTCAATTATACGCTCTTCCCCAACGATATGGACACCTGTTTCTTTCCTTTATGTAAAAAGTGTTGCCCAGTTTCATTACGATTGTGATTTCAATGCGGATAAAACTCTTTTCTTTCACTCTCCATCCCTTTTGAGTGACGTCTTAGCCAGTAAACAAGCGGAGGGAATGTGATGCCGGAGGCCAAGATTTGCTGTTTGAAGAGTGCTAGTGCATCATCTTCTATTGTTCCCTTCCTGGAAACTATTGCCTGTACCCTAAAGCGAGGTGTTCATTCTCTTTAGTTGGACCACATTTGGAATACAAGGCAAGTGTTAGGGATCCATGGGAGACTGTGTTCAATATGGAGTTGAGGAAGGCTCACTGAAAATCCGTCAGATTTGTTAAAAATTTGCTGCAACAAAAGAGTAAGCGTGACAGCTATGTTGGAGTAGTTGCGTTGGGAGCCTCTTTGAGTCTCAAAGAGAGGACGCAAGGGTAAGGATTTTAGGTTATGGTCCAGCATTACATCGGAAGATTCGACCAGTGGGATTCAATAAGAGAGATATAAGTACGCCGTCACCGACAGGTTGAAGTACTCGCTCTTCCCTCGAATGGTGTACAGTCATACCATAATCGAACCCTGATACCCAAATATTTTTTTTTTGAAAAGCACGATGTAATGATTTAGTCAAATACCAATAGTCAATAGGCATGTCAATATGTGCATGTGTTTCGGTATGTGAGCACAGGTGAATTCATATGCATATATGGACTCGTGTTTGAACATGAATAGCTGGTGTTCCAATTCCCCTTGCTGCACGCCTTCGTGGCTTGTGGGCTATTGTGTTGATAATCGTCGTCCAGAAATCGCCATACGTACTTGCAGTTATATCTTCCGTATTTCAGAAGGTTATAACCGAATTCTAATGAGTGAAGAGTGATCAAAGTATTCGGACTTCCCTTAAGTACGTATTAAATGCGGTATAATATCCCTTCATCATGCGTCTCCGTCAGTAAGGGGATCGCATTGCGCTGCTGTAATTTTGCAAAGCAGACCGCCACTTACCGGGAAGTTATATATTAACGTTTTGGAAGTTTCTTCACGGGTAATTTTAAAAGTGCAACTTGTCCCTTCCTACATTAGATTTAATCAATAGAACTCTTCGCCTCAAGTAAGAAAATGATGTCTCTTCGTGGAACGTCGATCGAATTCGACTCTTTGTTCAATGCCACATCTGCCCCTTCGCAGACCGCATGGGAACAGCAGATGGCAACTTTCGCATGAAGAGGGGAATGCGAATGACTCAACGAATGCTCGAGAAGCGAATGGATTTTAAGCGAGGATGCGCGTGAAAAAATAAACACCGCCCTCCTCTCGGCCGACGGTGGACGAATGATTTTAAATGCGTACGAGCGTCTCGGATCAAGTAGGCGGCCTGGAGATCGGCGGGCCCCGCCCCATTTCATCGGGAGGAGGTACGTATCGTCCGCGCGGGAATAATTGCTATTGCAAGGGACGCGTGCTTTCCTGGAAGAGATGCAGGCGAATGCTTTAGGTGAAGAGGTGGAAGGGATGTGAGATGAAGTGGAGTCGCATAGTGTGTTGGTCTCGGAGTGAAAGGAGAGGGAGCTAGTAGGAGTCTTTTTTGAGGGGAAGGAGATTGGCGAGTTGGCTCGCAAGAAAACTTCCTGGCACGCTCCGGAGGTGGTCGTGAGTGAAGGGAGGGGTTGGGAGGAGGATGGGGGCTGGGGTAGCGTGGTAGGCCGAGAGCTGTCATCCTCCTCTCCTTTTCCCGCTCGCCAAACAAGAGAAGAATGCTTGGCGGATCGGACAGGAGGCATTACGCGCCTATTCCCCCCCCCTTCCATGCCTCGCCGTTCTCCCTCGTGTCGCGTGCTCCTTTTCTCGGGGGTGGGTGATGATCCCCTTGAGTCCCGTAGTCCGTTCGGCGAAAATTGGCTGCTGCATTTCGAACGCCGTTGTTGCAACTGCGTGCCTCGTAAACGCGTTGCCAGTGTGACTGGCCATAGAATCCTCTGAGGGCCCTTTTTGGCATTTTAATTTACAATATAGTGACCCTTCAAAAGCGGAATCAGCACAAAAAGGAAACCCGAAAGAGTCAGAATCATAGGAATATGTGTATGTGATGAATGATCGTTTTATTCTTAATTAGGCCCCTCCAAAGACGGAGGCCGTGAAAACGAACGGAAAGCATGCTGCGTAGTTTTATTTGAACCAGTAGAGGCGAAAATAAAATTTCATTCGCACTTTTTTCAGCTAGCTTCTTCCGTGCTCGGATTTTTTTACGTCTAAATACCAACTGCGACCGAAGGAAGACCTTTTCTTTTTTTATTGAACTATTTTTCTCTGTTTATATTTTTAAGGGAAAGAATTTACCTTGGCTTTTCATATTTTTTATTTTCTCCTGAACGTCGGTGCTCATTGCTTCAACCTGTCTCAGATGAAAAAATGTATATCCCGGGAAAACTACGTAGTTCTCAGTGATTCTGCCTCTGGCAGGTTTTATTATGCATTATTATGATATTAGTCATCATAATTTCGAACGGAATTGCTTTCTATGAAATTAATCTTTTCAATTTGCAAATGCGAATTAATTTTCGAAAAAAGGTCTTTTATTTCAGAAGTAATCCATTTTGCCATCTTCGGATACGATGCTTATTAATAGCATTATGTTGACCGAATAAATGGGGTCAACGATTAAATTATGCAGGTTAATTCGTATGAACATTATAATAGACCGCTTTATGCTGTGTCGATTTTTAATAGTGCAGGAAACGGTATGTCGAGAGAAATGGAATTAAGATTTTTGATTGGCGGATGGCAAGGAATATTTTTCCCCGAGAGCTTTCTCAGTCTGAAGATTATTTTTGTTATTATTGTTGTATCTCACGACAAACCTTTAATTTTGTTGTATCAACTTGTCCTTCCGCACCTATTGCTCTCCGGTGACATAACCATATCTTGCATTTTTCACCCATCTGCAGATTCTCATTTTTACATTTTGCAATATATATTTCTTGTTAATTAAAAATCCCAGTTCAGTGTACCTTTTCTCAGTAACCAAGATTTCTTTTCCTTCTTCTATTTCATTGAAATCATAATATTCATTTCTATCCCATTTGAACAAATGGTTTTTTCTTCATTCACCTTCGTGGGTATATTTGTGCAATGCTAAAATATTCTCGCCTTCTTTAATACTGCATTTCCCCGCTCCGTATTATGCTATATTGTGCAAATGACGGATTAAAATGCTCTCTTTAGTACACTATCAATTTTCCTTGATTGGATGGGCATATTATCTTATAAAAACATATCTCTGAATATTTTGCCGTTACCAAACGGGATTCATTAAGCGAACGCATCCCATTTCCCTATCCCCAGAGACGGAACTGAACATATTGGGTGTTTACATACACTGAGACTACGAATAGAAAGTTGTCAAACAATTTCTATATGACAAATATGTCGATTTTAAATGGCGTGCCTGAATCAAATGATAACAACTGATACTAGGTACTTTCCGCGAATAAATTGCGTGAAATTACAGTATTTCCTTATTTATTCGAATTTTTTTGTGTAAGCAACGACAGGGTGTTGATCAGATTTCATTGGTCCGTGGCAAGGAAATTAATGGGCACGGAGGTAATGTGCAATGAACGTTTGAGGACTGGGAAAAGGGGCATTTAGAAGCAGACGTTGCGTGGAGGACGTGGTCCACGTCCCTGTTGAATTCTTCTCGTCAACATCGGAGGACTCTGAGAAAGCATCCATGACGACAATTTCCATGGGTCGACTGTACCGTGACATCGGATTCTGCGCGCGTTTTCTTCTTGTCTCCTTCGCGACCGCTTTCTGGTTCAGACTGTGGGGCGGTCTGACGAGTTCCAGTGCACGACTGCCTCCTAGCCCTCTCTCTATGAGTATGTGCTGCCCTCGGCTGCGGTGCCATAGTTGACGCCCTCATATAATGCACCAATCGGTTCCAGGAGGATACCGATTGCGTTTTTGTGTGGGTATCAGGTCGGTTGCTCGCAAACAATCTCATTTGGGGCGTTTAATTTCTCCGTTTTTCCTGAAAACTTTATATTTTCAAGATAATTCCATCTCACCGGTGTTCATGAGATTTGCTTCTTTTTTCCGAATAGGACTTACTTTTTACACAATTGAATATAGTTCCACGCATCATGTACCTTTGCCACGAGGAAAATGTTAAAATTTTGGAATAATTTTCTGAAATTTGAATTCTTTTTTACCGTTATTGTCGTATCCAGGGATGCATTTGAGCGTAATAACTCATTCCTCTAGCCATGTATGCAATGGAATATCACATTTTCTAATTCCATCTCGACAAACTGAAGTAATTAGGTCAATTGACCACTCGTTCGTTTAAAGAGGTTTTAAGATTTAATTAGTTGAACTCGATTGATGATAGCGATGTGAAATATTTTTCGTGTAATCCGATTTGATGATTCCAGGAAAGTTAATAATTCAAGAAGTTCAATTTTAGCGGTCTGAATATGGAATAAAGGTGCTACTCTTTTGATTAGCATGGAAAAATAACCTTAAAAGTTGAGGGAATACGCAAAGGAAATAATGTTATGAATAATTTTGAAATGGTATCCGATGAATATTTGTATCCAATCCATTTGTAGATGTTTCAATGGTTTATGGATATCAAATGCCTCGTGGAAATTTCTCGCTCTGGCAGTTTGCGTATTATTTTTCATGACAAAGAGGTGAGGCTTGAAGGTGGATGATTTTAGACCGATTTTGAAGTTGGTGAGTTGAATGTGAGATTACGGAAGAGCGCGTATGAAGCAATGTATGAATGTGGTAGAGGTGGAATTCTTTTTGAAGAGGCAAAATATTTTGTCGCAATTGATTGATATATAAGTTAGGTATCGCCTTCGTTTACATTCAATTTTCATAGAATATGATGATTTAGGGTTAACTGAAAACATAACTAAACGGGTGGACCATTTATTATTGTAAATTTCATATAATTTATTAGCACCTAAAGAGATTACCCTTAGGATTAATGGTGTAGAAATGGTTTTATATGTTGTATTAATTACATGATAAAGACATTGAATGTAGCTATCGTAACTGTCATATCTTATAACATATTTGAATGTATGATTACAAATTATTAAAATTAAATAAATAACAACTACCCTTAAACTGGACTTCTTTAACCACCCCAATGAAAACGAATTCATTTTACTTACCATTCAGTACCTCGTTGCGTTAGCTATAACAGCTGTTGCCGTTCATTTTTGGTTTGAATATAACCTTAAACAAAAACGTGTCAAGAAAAGTTCTCATTAATAAATTACCATATCCCCCGACGCGACGATAAATCCTGGTCCTTCTTTTGGATGCGAGAATCTTGCTGAGCTTGTTATTACTATCGTTAGTTTCTCCGCTCCTGTCGAGGGTGGATTTGAAACGCATCTGTAAATTAGGCCCACAATTGTCGCTCTGAAAGTACCGAATGGTCTCATTTAATCCCATATTTGGAAGATACCGTCGTTGAGGCAGTAGTACGAACATAACACGCCATATCGTCATTTTCTTCCCTCGCAAAACCATCACCCCTCTTGTTTCCCTCCGTCGGCCATGTTGCTCTTGTGCGGTATCCCGTGACAAGGCATTTTGCATAAGCATTTGATCTCCCTGCCTTAATGCGACTGGGTGAACTGCGCTCTGTATATTTCATGTCCTCCGGCTCCTCCTCTGTTTTTTTTAACAATTCCCTCTCTCCCACTCGCTATTTATCGTATCACATATACCTGCCCGGTTCTCATCGCGACAAAGGATGCATTCTTTTTATATCTTTTTCTTTCAAATTGCCTTTCGGATTCTTCCCATCCGATTTTGGTCCAACCTCCTCTTGCTCCTTCCCGCTCACCTGCCCACCCTTCCCGCCTGATCCCATTTTCGATAAATTCTCCCGATGGTATCGCAGTGCCCTCGGAGGAGGAGGCCCATGTTCTTCTCTCACTCCTAACGATTCCTCTGGGTTCCCACTGCGGTCTACCCGCCCACCCCACGGTCCCTTCCTCCTCCAACCATTTTCTTCCCACACCGACGCCGTGCTGCGTCGGTTCCCGGCTGAAGGAGTGTGAGGAAGGATGGAGAGAGGTGGGTAGGTAGATAGGTGGTGGTGGGTGAAGGTTGGTTGCGTGGATGGATACCTTATCTCCTCTCCCCATCCGCCCCGTCTCTCTTTTCTCGAACCTCGGCGGCCCAGGAATCCTCCCTTGGGGCACCCCGCCTCAACTCCATTGCGGTCTCTACTTTTTCATTCCCTTTCCCTCTCACAAGGTCACTTCTATCTTTCTCTCTCCCCCGGAGTGAGAAGGGAAGAGAAGGATAGGCGGTTCTTTGTGTTCTTGTTTTTACCCGTTCGAAGGAAGGGAGGAGATGTGCGTGTGTGTATGTGCACGTGGGTTGGGGGGAGGGGCGAGGGTGAATCACGCGAAAACGCAGTTATAAAAAAAAATGAAACACGCCCCCTTTGGAATTCACTCCCTCTGCTCTCTGCACAACCATTTGGCCGGATCGCAATTTCGTTTGCTCTCTCTCGCTCTTTCTCGTTGCCTTTTTTTAGGTTTCATCTTAACGACCGCGAGTGTACTTAGTGGGTGGAAGTGAAATATCGGAGCTCGGGGATCAGCGATTATGCGATCTGGTCCGAGTGATGCGTGGCTACTCTCCCTCAACCCCGTGCATGTGAGGCCGGAGGAGGTGACGATAGAGTGAGTTGGCCTCGCGCTCCCCGAGTCGCGTTCGCTGTTCTTTTTGTGAATTCGCTGCCCACTTTTTTTGCTCTCGATCGAAGAATCCGCCTCCTTCGTATGGGAAGTGCAGTCGAGGAGGGAGCCCACGCAGGAGATTGAGGGAGCAATTGGCTTTTATGTTTTTTTTACATCTACCCTTGATCGTCCGGAGGTTTTGGTGCGTGAGCTTATCTCTCCCGCCCCCACGGTTTAACGCAATGCACGAGTTCACGTACTTCATCCAATCCACTGGCAGATTCCTCAGTTGTCGACGCTACTTTTTTTAAAGGCATTATCCTCTGATCTGTTTGCATTTGTGCCTCCAAAGTGAACAATTGTTTCCCCCCCTCCCCTTCGACTGTGTGATTGTTCCAGGTTTTGTAGAACCTTCATGTTTTTATCTGTCTCTACTGTAGAAGATTGTGTTTGTACTCCATAACGGTTACTGTCCCATGAGGTATTTGCTTGTTTAATGATATTGGGTGGTATGATTTGAAAATTTAATCTACTACAGGAAAAATTGAATTATGTGATAAATTTTGGAGCATTATATACCCTAAACCCAGATCTTCTCAAGCCATGGATGTTGTCAGTATTTCTCAGAATTCAAAATTTTACTGACCATGAAGATAAAAAAGGACGATCAAAGTGGTTTTGACTGGAGACCTTATACAGGATATACACAGAGGAGAAAGAAATCTGGGTAACGTAAGATAGGCGCTCGGTCGTACTTGGTTTTTTTTTCGTGCGGCTCGTTCAAAGTGAACGATTCCATCGGGGCAGTACGCGATAAAAAAGCATTCAGGGCGTAATCAATCCAATTAAATCTCCGGCATTAATGCACATTTTCCAGATAAGTCAAACTACAAATTTTTTCCTTTTGTTTTGTAAAAGAAATTCGTTTTCATCCTGGGTGAACTCACTGCTTGGCACAGTCACGTAGCTTCTAAAGTTCATTTGGTCCGGTGCCCATCGTGGAAGGCGCGAGTATAAATCGGATTTTGGAGTTCATATTAGACTTCATTCCGAGCCCGGATCTTTTATAACATATGTTTGTAGGTATATATATATGTATGTGTATATATATATATATATATATATATATATATATATATATATATATATATATATATATATATATATAATATCAAAAAATTATATATGATTGTACACCGACATTTTATTTGATAGTTGTATCCATCCAAAAACTGACTTAACCCGTAGCTTACTTATTAAATAATAAATACGAATGTTATTATTATTAGGTAATCTACCAGTTAAGGTAGGTTTTTGGATGGACAGAGCTACTTAATAAATATTTTTTGTGATTCCTAACAAAATCCAGTATCCTACTCTACATCGGGTCCCTCTTCATCTCTGAGTACTTTCTTCCTCTCTTCATCCCGTCCAACATCCCTATCCTGTTCCTTCCCTTTCCTCGTTTGCCTTACATTCTCCCCTCAATTACAGTCTTCAACATCCCGCTGCCGGTCAATACCCCCTTCAGCCACTTTTCCTGCCTCCATAGGATTTCTCTCAACAAACCCCTGTCCTCGCCCACCATACCAAGTACTTCCTCATTTGTTTTCCTTTCGGTCCATTTCACCTTCTCCGTTCTTCTCCACACCCACATTTCAAAAGCCTCCAATCTACGTCTATCCTCCTGCTTCAATGACCACGTTTCCGCGCCGTACATAGCTACGCTCCATATCAAAGTTTTTACGAGTGTTTTCTTAATATCCTCTAGTTTTTGCCCTCCTATTTTAATGTTAAGCTTAGCCTCTTTCTTTCTAGAAAATCGCATAACCTTTGTTTTATTAATATTGATTCTCATCCCATACTTGTCGCACTGAATTTCCAATTCACTAAGCAATGCTTGCACCCCTTGGCTGACTGACAAACTAAAGCTTGGTCATCAGCAAACCTAACCGATTTCAAAGAATTCCCCGCCCACTCTCATTCCCACCCCCAGTTCTTCCCATGCCTCTTTAATTATTTCCTCTGCATACAGGTTGAACAGCAGCGGTGATAATGGGCAACCCTGCCTTACACCTCTTCCTAACACTGCCCAACCGGACTCCCCGTTCCCCACTCGCACCTGAGCAATCTGAGACATGTACAGGTTGCGGATTAGCCTCCTTTCCCTCCAATCTATTCCTATTTTCTGCAATATGCTCATTAGTTTTCCATATAAATCGTCGATATTATTAAGAAATAACGTGTGAGTGTTCTTTTTATGTGTTCTTATATTGTTTTTTGCTGTCCAAGTAATTATATGAAATATTAGATATCGCATATATTAGATAAATATAAGTTACAGAAATAGATATGAAGCATATTTCATATAACCAGTGTACATATGATTTCAATGGCTCGAGAGGTCAATCATTAACATCAAGGTTATACATCACATGAAGGAAGTCGTAAGGTGCATCTGTACAATAAGGTAAGTCGTAAGGTGTGTCTGTACTCCGCAAGCTGTCGCTAGGGCGTGCGCGGGGGCTGTTAGGGCACCAGCCTTGCGGGCATATATAAATTCACGTGAATACGTGTCAGCTCACATACAACTCTCTTCTACATATGCATGCCTATATACATCATATAGTAATGTTCGCGTTTGAACATTTTATAAACTTCCTGTCTGATATTGAATTTAAATTTTTCGGGCTCTTGAGTTCGATTTTATCCTTGCGTAACATGAGAGGGTTGAACGAGTCTTCAGTCTGTCTGTTACGGTCTAGCTTTCTTATTTTATCCCAGTGGTCATGCCTACCAATATAATTTGGTGCCATGATATTTCCCCCTGTGTCGCAAGAAAACTTAGGTGCTCTATGCCTTTCTTATGTTCCAAGTCTTGCCTAGTCTCTTCAAGTATCAAGAGGCTTTAAAATCCTCGAGAATATCCGTGACCCGTGAAAAATCTTGGATATTTTATGCCCTATGGAATTGGTTAGCTCTTCAAATATTGAATATGTATACGATGTAACACATTTGGGACTTCAGTACTTCATTCTGACGGGGTTCGATGTCATTATCCGCAGATATCGATTTTTTTTTACTGATTCAACCGTATAATGATGCTGGTAAGCATGGTCGCTGCATTAAAGCGCAATATTCCTGCGCAGAAGAGACCCCCCCGATACATGGGGGAAAATTGTGTAAATTCACCTTTTCCCGATTTGGGACTGGGTCTGCATAATTTCGTTGCGATATACTTAATAGAATCGCCAATTAGCGGTTGATATCCCACGAAACCAGTACAATTTAATGACTAAATTTAATTAAACGAAGCTCCCCTTCCTTTTTCGGTTTAGCTTGTAACCTCACCGTTCCTTTGGCGACGAAAGTGAACTATGCTGATGGCTACACGAAAAAGCCATCGCTAAGTTCACTCGGTCTGTGTGTTTACGATTCTTGCTTCGAAGTATCCGGTTATTATCTCAAATTCCACGAGGATCGCAAAAATAGCCCGTAAATGATTACATCTTATGAAATATTTCTTAATACGAGTACCATGTGTTCTTTTTGTCTCCCCTTCGGGCTTCTTTTCCGGACGTCCGTAAAAGTGGAGGAGAGGGACGGAAGACGCTAGTCGAGGAGCTCACCTCCGTGCGCGGTTCGGGTTGGCGTGTTTGCTCCCTAACTCCTCTTTCTCTCTCTCTCGCACCCTCCTCCCCCACTCTTCCCCCCTCGTTGTTCTTGGAAAATGGATGGTGGGAGTGTTTCAGAGAATGGTGGCCTGGGGTACACACACACACACGAGGGGGCGGGGGACACACTTGAGCGATGATGCCGAGGAGGGTTTGGGGTGAGGATTTAAAGAAGGCGTGCGCGGAGTGGTGCGAGTGCCGTGTAGTCCGCGGAGAGAGGAATTACCACAGTGGGGAGGAAAGTAGGGGGGGGGGGAAAGTGGAGTCTTGTGATTAAGTGGTAGTGATTTACCCTTTTGACGGCTAAAAGATGGCGTCCGTGTCTGGCTCGCTTTACCCTTTATTTGTTTTGCCGATAACCCTCTCCAAATCGTCTGTCAAGGTCAATTACGGATGTATTCTTAATGCTCGCGTGATTGCCCAAGGGGGGGGGGGAGGGAAGAGGGCGGTTGAATGGGTGAATCGAGAGCCCTCTGGGCGTCGGGGCGAGAGTCCCCGAGGAGAGTGCCTCCGCGCCATCTTCTTCTTCCTCGACAAGAGGGCGGGTGTATGTACCTATTTCTCACATAATCAGGGGGCTTCGAGGGGAACTTGTATGTAATTGCATACATGAAGATTTTGTATGTTTGAATGCCCAAAAATGTGTAGCCTACTTGCATATGGAGCTGGAGGTTTGTTACTCCGGTATATTTAACGTCAAATTCGGATGAAAAATATTAACATCCCACTATGTGGGATCTCGAGCATCCCTAGGGTGGTCTCTAAATGCATGATGAAGGGAGGCATGTTAGCCTACAAGTGTGTATATATTTATATCTAAGTGAATATTTAGGCAGGAAAGGCAGATTGCAGCCGCCACTGCATGCTCTCTCGGCGTCATACGGGGTATTGTGTATTGGTTGACTCAAAGAGAACAATATCACCTGGAAATATTAAATTAACCATAATACTAGAATTTGATGAGTTGGTTAAACTCAACATTTATTCTATGCTATATATAGGAATGTAAGTGAGCATGAGTTTTTTATATGAGATAACTTGTATTCAAGTATATTTATTAGCTAATACGAGTACGTAGTTTTGAATATGGCTAGTGCTCTAACACCCCCTGCCACATGTCCTTGCAGCGACTCGTGGGGTAATTTGCAGATGTAGATGAAAACGTGGGAGAAGATAGGAGGAGACCCTACCATACCCTGCAATCCTTAACAGATATGGGTATCAAAATGACTGAAGATTCATTTATGGTCATTATACGAGGGTCATCCGGAAAGTAGTACCCGTTCGTGAAATAAAGACACAAAAGTAAATATTAACAAACATAAAAAATTTTATTTGAAAGAGGATACTTTAAACTACTTCTCAACATAATCTCCAAGCAAATTAAGGCATTTGTCATAACGTGTGACAAGTTTCTGTATTCCTGCTGCATAGTCCTTCGCCGCCAGCTCATTGAGATACGCGAGGGACCCATCTTGCACAAATTTTTGCATAATGCAGATGGTGTTTAACAATTTCATGAACAATTGTTCGAGAAACATTGGGAAAATGCTCACAGATGTCATCAATTGTGACGCGCCGATCGTTCCTCACGAATTCGTCAACTGAGCTCACCAGTTGGTCTGTAATGACAGACGGTCTCTCCGAACGCTCATCGTCGTGTGTGTTCCCCCTCCCCATGTTGAAGTTGCGACACCACCGCCGAACAGACGACTCGTCCATTACATTGTCTCCATACACCTCCTTTAATTGGCGATGAATATCACATGGGCAAACGTTTCTTGCATTGAGGAATTTAATCACTGCCCTCACTTCACAACTGGCGGCGTTCTCAATTTTTTTAAACATTGTAAACAATCACAGAAACAACACAGGCAATGCTAGCGTCACGCAACTTGGCTCAGAGAAGGCAGACAAGCCACTGAAGCTATCTGACCTCGTCCAGCGGCTACTCGCGTCGTCAGCACTTCATGCGGCACGAACGGGTACTACTTTCCGGATGACCCTCGTATTATTTTGCGAATGGCACGCTGATTATTTTAATTACGCTAATTATCTACTATGTTTGCACATTGTATGCGTAATGGTTTGACCTTTGGGTGGAAGACTCGGTGGTATGTCGAGGGATTAATCACGCAAAATTGTTTCATGTTTCAAGAATAGGAATTCATATTAATGCAACGGAAAAGACTGAATCAAACAAAATATGTAATAGATTTTCAGCGATGAATGTGTATGTGCCATGGGAAATGATCAAATTGTTGTCCGCTTCAAACACACGTGATTAATCAAGGGAAAGATTGAATGGCATGAAGCAAAAACTACATGTTAGTTTTGGCCGAATAGAGGGAGGGGTATAATAAAAATTTGTTTTCTTGGAATAACCCGTGCGAAGGACGCGCAAGCCAAGCTAGTTAATTGATAAATTTCTTGCTCTCCGAGCCATGATGATAAACTTCCCGGCCAATTTCCCGCCGTAAAATAAAAACAAGGTCGCCAGCGTCTCTTGAATTCTTGTAAACCGGGAATGAGAAAATTTGCGGAAAGCATGGAATAGCATTGGTTTTGAGGAAAAAAAACCTGGGATTATGATGTAGTAATCTTTTTATTACTGGCATATTAGGCGGCTGTAGAAGGACAAACAATGTGCTCTTCTTTCTTTTCTCCCGTTAGCCTTAATTTTTTTTGCCTATTACAAATTTTCCCGAATTTTACTGCCTATGGCAAATTTGCTTTAAGTTTTATGGCGCGTACTTTGGAGTGGAAAATGACCAGAGCGAAAAAATTGAGAGTTTTTTTAATGATACCTTGCGAACAGTATTTGTGTTTGGAAAAAAGGTTTTATGTGCTCGAACAAACTTAAAAAAAACTTAGAATCAGGAAGGATCTAATTAAGGTATACCGTCCTGAAACAAGGTATGATCGCACAATAATTCATTTAGACAATTCTGACTCTCTCTCTTTCTTTCCCGTAGAAAAACGAGTCTGTTTCCCCCACTCCCCGACTATCCCTGTGAAGATCCGACCGTAGGGTTTAACAGACTGATTGGGACTAGAAACTCACTTAGTCTTTCAAGCAGCCCTCACTGATTTCAATCTTCCCGTAACCAGACCGGAAAATTTGTTCAATTCGATTCGTTTAAAATAATTTTTAGACTTATCTTCATCGGTATTTCATTCCGAAGATTGGTTGATTGCAGTCCGTCTCTCTTTTATTTCCAATTCCAACTCCGTAGCACGTCCTAATACTTCAATTCTTGACCACACAACAAGAAGCAATAACTTCAGGCAATTCGAACTTCCCGAATGCCTTTATTTATCAATCTCCAATTTATCAAATCGCCTGCGACCTAACGTCTCCTGTCACACGCCGTCGTGACGTCTGGCAGGTTAAGATATGGAAGGACCTTCCGCGCTAACACCCTCTTCATTTGGCCCACGTATTTGTACCTTAGTTTGCCTCGTGGCGCCTTACCTTCTGTTGTGTTCTCAAAGAAAACAAATCCATAATCTCGAGAGGTGCCAAGACATTTTGCCGTGGTACTAGTTGTGTTCCATGTCACCCTTTCCGTCTCTGTTACCCTGTGTGCTTAATCATTCCTTCTGCATCTGCATTACATGATACCCTACAAGCCATCTCAAGGGCGTGTGGCGGGAGGTGTTAGGTCACCACCCGTAAAACAGAATAAAAACTCATTCGCAACTAACAAATTCATGCCAAGCCACACCCACAGAGGCGTGTATATTCATGCAAAAACCATTTTAACCTACACGAATGCAAATACACACATATACTAGCAACTAACATGTAACTTATGTCTACGCAGTATTTAATCTTGTCCATGGAATGTCTTTACTATTTCTATGATGACTTTGATTCCTTACTATTATGATTCCCGATTGTCCGGAGGAATAATGAATATTTGTATTTTTCTGTTCTGGAATCTATCTCCCTTATCTTATCTTTGTGGTTTAGCCTACATAAACTTTCTCATTACATTCCTTAGAGTATGTTGGTGTGGACCGTGTAATCCACTTGTAGATAACTCTACCGTCTACACAATGCCCCGCAAGCCGTCGCATGGGCGTGTGGCAGAGGTTTTCAGGTCACCACACGCAAAAGAGGACAAAATCTCGCGCAAAACTTAAAAATTCGTGCGAATTCACACCTCCTTAATCATGCAGTTTGTATGTCTGCCATTGCAAATAAATATGTATGAGGAATTAGACTCACTTGAAGCATGTAGTACAGTTTGGTTCCGTGGGCTATGTACGAAGGGATGCAACTGTGAAAATTGCTCTCTCAAAAATAAGGCAGCGAATTTGCATCTAATTCTTTAAAAAGAGCGTCACAATGTGTTTATCCCAAGGTCAAGTGAAAACTGTGAGACATCCTTGCCTGTGAAACTAAACGAGGCCAGTTGGAGAGGCTATTTCAAGTCCTTTACAGGGCGTGAGCGAACGTGCTATGCTGCCTCTACGGTGGGTGTAATCCTCATTATGGCCAATCATACATAGTCCTGCAACGGTTGTGGCTCGCGTGAGAGGGTCGATTCGGGTCAAGGGCTAACGCAAGTTAATTGCATCCGTGTTAGAGGTGTAGTTGGTTAATTGTTCGCCCTTGCTCGGATCCGGGGATCGGTCGTGTGCATTTTCTATTTTTTTTTCATCCGAGACCCGTGTGGGGGAACGCCTCGTAGAAATCTTCGATGAGGATTGGAACCAGTCTAATGAGCAGGTTCAGCTGGCTGCGAAATTACTTTCATTTTTTTCCGCGCATTTCAGTTGAAAGAAACCTATCGGTGGTCAAGGTAGTGTGAGATGGGTTGATGTGGGGGTTGCAGAATCTCTGTACTCTGATGGGCGGGTTCGTTCTTCCTCAGCTAAAGGTTAGACGAGCAAATTTGTTAGATTATTGCAGGATGAGGTAATTCTACATAATTTTCCATTAAAGTTGGGTCAGGAGTGAGGGGATTTTTTTTTGCGATTGTTTGAGAATGAAACTGGTGTTTTTCGATCGGAGTTAATCTTGCTAACCCGATAATTTTTCCTTTACCACTGACCACGGCAAGGTAATGGATATGATGTGCCGCACTTCCTACATTTTGTAATGCATAAATTATGTTTATGTAAGTTGTCGCATTGAAGTACGTCCTAGCCCACATATCTCCCCGCAGGCTCGCTTAGGGAATTTGAAATAAATGCCTACATTCGAGGTTTTTGTGCATGCCAAGGAAAAGTGCGTGTTTCCTAGGCATCTAAGTTATCTGTGATACCATTTAATTTTTTCTGTGGCTGAGGAAGTGAGAGAATAGGTATTTTGATGACTTGGATTCAGGTGCATGATGAGCTTAAAAGGCATCTTACCTCGCAAGCCGCCGCGAGGGCGTTTGGTGGAGGGTGTTAGGTCACCGTCCAAGGCAGTTGTATAGGGAAGAGCATGCTTTGTGTTCATCAGGTTGACTCGGAAGTCCGCAAGGATAAGTCTTCAGCAACCGCACTAATCATAACTCTCTTGTGGTTGAATCCATGTCCAGTAAATTGTTTAATCGTCTATCGTAAACATGTCAACTGGTTAGGTAAATGATATAAATAATGACAGGCGTAGAGAATATAAATACTTAGATATGAATAGTTTACTTAATTGGAAAGCCGCGTCAAACCTATCTTAAGATCGGTGATGTGATGATCGCGTGCAGGAAATAGTGCACGTTATTCCTTTTTTTAAATTTATTCTTTTTAAAATTTGACCTTCGTCAATTCCAAAGAAAAATCGCAGTAAATATGGTGATATGAATAACGGGACGACTTTAAAAGTAATTAAATGACTAATCAGAGGTATGAAAACCCCCAATCCCACCAGTGACTTACCTCCCGTCAAGCCAATTCACCCCTCGCCAACCTCTCCGGAAAAATTCTGAACTGCCCTTATTAAAAGTGTAATATTTATAATATTATGATCTTTTGTATTATTAATGAAATATGAGATATATGAAAATGGACGAAAATTGTACGTGGCAGCATTGTGCAAGCAATATTATTGCATTCGAAGCCATGACAATAAAAAGTATTTTTATTTTGCTGTTATAATGTTGATAAATTATATTCGTTCGATCGTTTCGCATTAATATATACGCAAATTTAATCACCAAGAGTTTAGGTCATTGACTCGCTCTTTGTGCAGCTCTAGAATAATGACGGAACGCAAAGAGGATGGACACTTCTTTTCAGCGATATGGGTGCGATATCCTGGAGTACGGTGTGGATTACACCCATTTTTTGTGTACATTTATTTATTTATTTATTATTCAGGAGTTAATATCGACTTGAAAATGTTATTGCACGGAACTCTTGCCGGCACTTTTTTCTTGACTTATTTCCTCTGGCCTCGAAAAGCCTTTTAATTGGAAGTAGTGACTTTTCTCTATTCTCAGTCATGGCCTTAGGCAGTATTTCTACTTCATTAGTTTCAGCCAAACGTATCTAGTTTATGGTCGAATTAAAAATAACTACCTGCAGTATGAGTTATTTCAATTTAATTAAAAATTCTGGTATTTCAATATATTTTCTCAAGACGTAGGCGGAACATGTCTGTGTCATTATACGTATATCCCTTACATATCCTTAATGTTCAGCTATGCGTTTTGTCGTCAGCAGTGTTCTCTTCTAATAACGATCACCCATGGGTATCATCAATGAATAGATCACGCAAATGATAATCTCTGGAATGCATGTATCAAACAATCCAATTTCGTTTTACGAATTAGCTTTTTATTTCTTTCGTCCGTTTTTGTTGGATAAGGTTTCAGGCCTTCGGGGGGGGGGGCGGGGGGGGGGGGGCATGAGGGATGGCAGTTCATGCCGCGTGCATTATTCCAAGATTAAGAGACTAGTCGGGGAGAGTAAGTGGGCAACTTTTCATTTTCTCCACCCTCCTCCTCCGCCCGCCGCGAAGTTTCGGTTTTAACCCGTAATGCATCCGGGGGCGGGCGTCGCGTCGCCTGCCTGCCTGCTTGGCAGCGCGCACCAGTTGTGTGCGGGGTGAATTATTTCCCATCCCGCCAGGGCAGGGTGGGCGGGTGGTGGTGGGGGGGGGCGTAAAACGGGGGGAAGAAGAATGCGTTGGGGGCGCGGGGCGATTTGTTTTCGCGGGGTGAGAACGGGGTAGTCGGTTGTGCTTCTCTCCCACGCGACCGCTCACGCGAGGCCGGCCGGCGCGTCGTCGTTCGCGGCCGACAAGGGTTCGTCGCGTGATCGGGAGGCGGGAGCACCACCGCTCGTCGCGGGAATGGCACTATCGCACGGGTCTTAACTTTTCGTCGACCACGTGGGAGTTTTAGAGAGTCACCTGCAACCCCCCTCCCTCATCCCCATCACCGTCCTCTCGTCACCAGTGTTGCCATGTTAGCTCCGCATGGTGTTCTTTAACCCTTTTCCATCCACCAATTTCCAGCTTATAATAGATTCATCGAACCACGACGCCCGATCGATGTTCTCATTGTGATAAATATTGATGTAGAAAGAGAGTTGAATGCTGGAATCTATATATTTCGGGTACAATGGGGCTACATTTGTTCCGTAGATTTCAAGTTTAGATCTGCCTGTGTATCGTCTATAATTCAGTTACCTCACCTATTTAAACTTACTCAAGTTAATGCACTTAAATATTACGAGTGATATTAATTAGAATATAGACTCACATATATGTAAAAAGAATACTTAAATGGACATCTCCCAGCAGGGTCTTAACCTTCGCCCTTCAAAAAGATTTTCAATTATTATTCCTGATGTGTGTTAAGTTCTTCCACGCATGATAATATATATCCAATTAAGCTAGAAGTATTTTTTAGGATCAGAAAATTAGTTGTCCGACAAAATTTGGATAGACAAATAAATGCGATCATTAAATCATCGGTAAGTTTAATCGGTGTAGGGTACGTTTTTGATGGACCGTGGAAGACAATATTTTATTTGGCAAGCCCTGGAATAATACAAAAAGTCCTCAACTCCACACTTCATATTACAATAACTTAAGTATATAAAGGCATATTTTCATAAAGAGTGGTGCTCCAAAAGCACATGTCACACGTCCTTGCGTTGGTTTGTTGTAGGGTATTATGTCGATGTAGCCTAAGATTTGGATTCTCCGTTTGTTATATGAAATTGAAAAGGTGCTGGGACGGATTTAAAAAAAAAGGAATATTTCGAGAAATCTTTAAAGGAGCTGACTTATTTCCTCGGCGTTTTGAATGAGGAACAAACACGCTGCGCGAGTGAAAGGCGGGCGCGGAAATGGCGTCTGTACCACTCCGATTGAAGTCCTTCCCCCACTTCTCATTCTTGGCGCGAATGGAAGGAATTATTGAAAATTCAATTCTCGCTGACGAATTTATTTCTTGAAGAAAAAGCGGTTTCGAATGGAGCCGTAAAAATTCATCTGTTTGGTGATTCATCGCGGCGAACACTTTCCGTGTCGTCGAATTCATTTCAAAGAGTGGCACATGCGTCGTAATTTGCTCCGAAATTCGTGTAAGATGAGGCATTTCTTCGTGGAAGCCCTCGCAGAAAGGCGTTCGTCTTGGTAATCGTCAAGTACTAGGGTTAGTTCGACTCCGTGTCAGTTCCCCACTCCGCACTCACCCCAACCCTCTTCACGTCCTCTTGTTTCCCCGGGGAAAAGTCGCGACGCGAGAGGAAGGAACCTCCTCTCCCAATGCCGGAATGATATCGTTGCAACCCCTGCGAGAAATCCGACATTTTAGACGCGGGAGGAAGGAGCGGGTCGTCGGCGGTCGGAAACGGGTACGGATCGCGGCGCAGCCATCAGGGGGGTGCCCGGGGACGAAAAACGCTGCTTGTTTGCGGGACTTGAGACGCTCTCCTATCCCCAGTCAAAGACAAACAGGCATGCCACTCGAAGACTCGCGAGCCCGCGATCGAGTGGCTGCTGCGCCTGGGGTGATCCATCCAGTCGATTGGTTATTTTTTCGAGAGAAAGATAGAGGGAGAGAGTTCGCCTTGCGGTCTTATCGAATCGGGACGAGAAGGCGCAGTCTACTATTTGCACGGTTGGAGTGCCCCGGTTTATAGACCTTCCTTCTCGCGCCTAAAGGCTCAAATCTCGAAACTACGCCTCGAGGAGTTTGTGTCGAGTGCTGAACACATTTCGGCAGTCGGGGACGTCGTGTAAGAGTGCGGTTATCGTTTTCCTTCATGAAAAAAGTTTACGGGTTATTTCCTTCGGCTACGCCACCAAGGGGATTCCATAGCGAAACTTGTAACTCAAGAGGTGGTTCTCGAACCCTCGCAACCTGTTGAGAGCACGAAGGAATTTCGATGCGTCTTGCGGAAAGAGTCAAAAAAATATTTTGGCGTTGTGAATTCTAATCGGTGGTGACAGGAAGAAAAAAATGCCTTGGATAATTTTATTTCTTTGGCGAAAGGTTATTTTAACATGGCGAAGATTTACGTGCACAAGTGGAACAGCAAAAACTACCGTTCATTGAATAAATGCAAGGCACAAATGATATCTATGTTTTTGGTAGGTTACCTTGTAGAGGTTTATTTATACATGTTTGGAATGGTGCACACTCTTCTTTGTTGAACGCATAACTTTTTTATTCCAGATTAAGAGCTTTTGAATTTGCAAACTAAAACTACAGGTAAAACAACCTGTATTGTCGTAGTCGGTTTTCTTGCTGCCCGTCCCCATCACGCCGTTCGAAATGCCCATTTTGCTCTTCCTCGCTTGCTTGGCATCCCCGTTTAGCCACAATTTAACTTCTTCAATCGTTCTCAGTACTTCTTAGGTGTACCTATTTGCTTTTATTCCTCAGAGGCTCCCCTGCGAATTCCTTTCTTCTCAACCAAATCTTGTACTTCTCCGTCTTTTCTTCATCCGTATCTAGCTTATTATGTGCCTGCCTACCACATATCGCTTCCAATTTACAGCATTCTTTTTCCTCAATCGCCTAGAGATGAAACCCTACTATTAATTCACGGATTACTGATTACTTTTTTCGTATTTTACCATATCCTTCTGTCATGCAGACTGACGTTTTTTTCTTAATACATAAGCATGCACCTCTGCTCCAGGTCCCCAGTGTTCATAATCACCATTCATTTCGAGCACTGATAAATTCCTTTGTATGATCAGAAAAGCCATTCGTAATCCAACCCCAAACGTTGTATTGACCAATAAAATAAAGTAGATATGATTGATCTATCGCTAGTAGTCTATTAGAGCACAATAAAAGTTAATTAAGGAGCATGTGATCTGATTTGCCGACCCCGGTTGTGGCGGGGTAACGTCATCGTCTGCAATTCCAAGGGTCGCGGGTTCGATTCCCCCCTGTGTGGGTTTTCCTCCACGTAGGGCTTGGGTATTGTTCATGTGACCAGTGTTAATTTTACGATTTAAAGGCCAAAATGTGCTGTTTTCGGACTAATGCTGAATAAATAAATAAATGAATAGAACTTGGCAAAATTGCCAGGTAATGTTCTGCAATATTTCGTTTTAGCTCCCTGAACAGAGATAAACCCTGCGTTAGACTCTATTGTTATTCGTCAAATTATTATTTTTCCCGAATCTCTTTATTTATTTAGCAGTTATCCAAAAACAGCTAGTTCTGGTATTTTGTATATAATTTTTAACAAGAAAATCAACCAGAACAATCGCAAATATCCAAGTCCTAGGATGAGTAAAACCCACATAGGTGGGAATCAAACCCGAGAACTTCGGATGAGCAGGCGAGGAGGTTACCCCGCCGCCGCCGAGGTCGTTATTTTGAATGAAATTATCGTGAATCTTTGCTAATATAAGTTCCCTAAATTCCCACCTAAGCTTTGAAGTATGCATGTCAATATGTTTTACCGATGATTGCGTCTCCCATTTGCTAGCTTTCGCCAATAGTCGGGAATTTCAGTTGCAGCGATTAGCTTGTGTGGTGCCGGGAATTTTCTGCTAACCGATATATGCCTAATGTCACAAGTACTTTCCATCCTTTGCAATGGATCGAGGTGAAGTTTTTCTTTGGCTCTGGTGGGACTTGGAACCACATCTTCATCTGAACAACTCACCCAAGTCTCAAGGATCGGAAAGGTTTCCTTTTCTCAAAGTAGAGGTGCCCCTTGAGAGAGCGACGCTCCCTCCATCTCGGGCGACCGAATTGTCGTCTGCTTTGGCCGCCTTCTCCAATTGAAAGCCCGTAAATCCACGGCTTAACCCAGCAATTTCGCGAACGTCTCTAACGATATTATTTATCGCCCTCCCACCCCTCTCTCCCCCGAGTGTCGTGTTTCCTCCCATCCCTCCTCCACCCCTGAACCCTTGCTGCGCGTCTAACCAAGCCCTTCCTCCACCTCCTCCTCTTACCTCTTCTCCCGTCTCCGATTCCACCCTCCCCAGGCTCTCGTATCTTCTCATTGGTACTTTTTATTTGGGGGGGACCCATTGCTTCATCCCCGGATCCTCTTACTTTCCGTTCCCCCATCGCCGCCTCTTCCCCGAAAACTCTCCCTCTGTAAAAGTTTATAATTTTTTTCGCACGAACAGGTGTTATAAATAACGATTGCGGAATGAGTCCCCCTCCTCCCAGCGCGTGCGTTCTCGGGTTTCGTCCGGAGTTTTCTTAGTCCGCTGCCCTTCCCTTCCACTCATTCCCATCTTCGTCGCCTTCTTCCGCGCCAACGTTGCTGGCGCCGGGGATGCCTTTCTGAACTGCGTTGCTGTAGACTGCGGAGTTGGTCAAGACATCGTTCGGTAACGAAGGTTGTGAGAGTTGTCCAGCCGAAGTCCGTTCTGAATAAACTGGATGGCTCTCAGCGGACTACTTGGGGAAAGATGGTTCTAGTCGATCATGGATGATAGGGGTGGTAATACTTATTGGAAGTGGGGGGAGAATGAGAGGAAGAGAGAGTATGCGAGGGAGTCCGGTTTCCTCTCCCTTCCATGCCAGTAGGCGTGCTTGTTTGCATTTGCTTGCACTCCCGCGAAATGCACTCTCCTCGATGGGCAGTATATGATCGCGAACTCACCGAACTAAAATCATTCGCCGTGCATGACGTGTAACGTGTGGGCACACTTATAACTCCGGGAGAAGAATTTTCAACATAGACTCAACCCAGCAATTTCCTTGCCGTGGTTGAGTCATGAAGGTGTGCCTCTTTGCTTGGTCGCAAGGAATGATACTGCATAATATATTCGAATATCGAATGTCCATTCATATCTTTTGAAATGGTACGTTCATAGCGCTTTGGTGACAATCTATTGAATCGTATTTGTATCCCAATCAATCGAATGAAGTTCGATGCCGGATGGAGATAAATGCATTTTGTGTGTCATGTTTAGCGACTTGCGAGCTTCCATTTTTAAGGTCGACGTTCAATTTCACAGTTTATCGAGAATATGGTGTGATTGTAAAGAAAATGGAGCAACCTTCGAATTCGTGGTTGGAAGTTAGAGGGTGTGGCTCTTACTTGTGGAAGATGAGAATCCATTTGGAAGATGGGACGAATCAAAAAAGATGCATTTTCTAAACTGTAATCGGTTTTTTTTTAAATCTTCGACTTGTCACTAATTTTTTTTTCTCTCCTTTTTCTAGGTAAGTCACTCATCATATTCGGTGACCGTGTAAACGATAGCCGCCACAGGTATTTCTAAGATTTAGTGTATTACTGTTCAATGGTTTTTTATTCAAAATCGAAGCCTTAAGGTTGATAACTGCAATGGTAAATTGCACATGCCATAAAATGTCAGGGATCATGGATCCATATTTCATTTTATTTTATATCTGCATCGTGCGCTGGAGACAATCGCTGAGGTATGTTAGAAGGTTATTTCCCGCTACGCACTTTAACATGCACAAAACATTCTACAAAGTGCTTAGAGGTTTATAAATTCGTGATGTCCAATCTTTGAAGCAAATATCGTTTAAAACGTGCACTACGTAGTTAAAATATGTTCTAATTATTCATTACCAGGCCTCGAGAAGGATGGCCGTTTGTTGAGGATGTCTTCAATTCGTCATCTTTTTCCGTAAACGTTTTCCTTTTTCTCGCCCGAACTCCTCCTCTTTTTCCCTATCACTTCTTATCCATTCCACTTCGTTCACTTAATTCCTCGTATCTCCTTCTTTAATCTCTCAAGTACCCACACATCGTTCCACCCATAGTTATTCAAAGAATGACACTTACGCTTGTATAAACGTGCCACCCTCCTCAGACAACATCAAGAGCCTTTACCCATCCATAAACTACAGCGCTACTCCAACGTCATCTTAAAGTTGTATACCATCTAGAATCTACAAGTGCTTCCCTACGGTCTACTTCCAGCAACTTCATCTTCAATAAGTGAGTGGCGTCCTTTGTGTAGTGTCCTTTCTTCCCTGATCCGTACTCACTCCCCATTCTCCTTTCTCCCATGCTCGTACCCCCTCCTTCTTCTCATTTGGAATAATATGTTCGCTTTCGAATGAGTCGTTGAACTAATTGTCTAATCATCGGAGGCGAACTGCCAGTTGCTATAATACAATACTCTTTAAGGTTACAAACAAATATTACTGATAAACCATTCGTGTCATTTACCGTTCGCGGGATATATACATTGAATACTGGTTTTCTTCAACCTGAGGTCGCTTGACGACACATATTCTGGAAAGTCCTCCAAAGCAACTGTATGCAAAATACGTTCCAAGAACGCATTTCGCAAACCAGTAAAGATAAATCGAAAGGCGGAACATAAAAGTTCAACTTTATGATTATCGTATTCGAATTTTAAAACCATCGTGAGGTTGATGGACACTTCGTGAGTGAATATCTTAAGTGGTAAAATAAAACATTTTAACTCTTTCCTTGCTTGGCATATTCTATTGGTAGCGTTTCTAAAGAGTATATAAAATTTAAATATTCATCGAATGCATTATTCATCAGTACTAATTATTAGTGAGTTGGTTACTTCCTTTCCCAATATTTCAGAAATGTGCATGGGACAATTTTTAGGGTTAAGTGGGTCGGTCTAGGGTCGGGTAGAGTTTAGGGTCGGTCAGTTATGCATGCAAACACCAGGTTTTATTTTCCTAATTGTCAGGCTTATTTAAATTTGTGATACGTTTTTTTTTATTTTCCATTCTTCTATCAATTGTCCCTAATTTTTATGCCATTGTATCTGGTGGGTATTTTTGATTGGATTTCATTTTTTAGTCCTGCCCTCACAGGGAATGTTTGTCAAAAGAAAATACTCGGAGAAGAACTTTACCGGGAAAAGCTATTTCATGGAATGCTAGGTCCGTACCCTCTCATATTAATGAGACTTATTTCATCTGCCCCTGTAGGGAGGACATTCCTGGGCATTCGGTCAACCAATTTCGCGTGTGCGAAATTGGCTTACCATAACCCGGCCAGCTTTTATGTTTGTGGTGTTTAGGCCTGCCTGATAAAATATGCCCCCGTGGATAAGCAAAACGTTTCATTCCTACCTGATTTGATTTGCTACTAATTTGTGTGAATGGACAGTAGGACGGTTAATTTTAGTTATCATCATCCACTAAAGGCATTTGCCCTTTCCCTGCTTAATTTTGGCAGCACATTGGTAGCGTGTTGGGCCAAAGATTTGCAGTGATTTTGTCAAATTTTGAAAGTTTTTCAGTGGAAAATAATTCAACGATGCGAAATAGAAATTTGTTCTGTGAATTGTTTTCTACTTTACGCCTCTGCATCTTCATACTTGTACTTAAAAATTGGATGTATAGTTTAGCGTGATATGTTACTATTAATGTTAGTCTATCGTTTAAGAGAGTTCAAGATAAATTCTTAGTTTTGGATGGGCTAACAGATTACCAATTCTTCATTTCTGAACCTGACTTAACACGAGTCAGCATACTATCATAAACTACGCGCACTGTAAACATTTCTTCACTTGCATATATTTTCTACCTCCCGTGATCCCATCAAACATGCTTGGTCTTTTCTTCCCCGACCTCACTTGTCCAATATTCTTCCCTCTAGCATGGCCTTCGACATTTCATCCCCAATCAAAACGCTCTGGAAATATATCAGGTAACATTCTCCCCCCTAATACAGTCTTCAACATCCCAATCCCAATTAAAATGCTCTGCATTCACCTTTCCTGCCTCCTCTGGATCCCCGCAGCAACCCTCTCTCCTCCACCACCATGCCTAGTACTTTCCTTTCTGTCAATTTCATCTTCTCCATAATTCTCCATATCCTATAAGCATTCATATCTACGCCTGTTAATTGCTTTAATGACCAAGTTTCCCCGTCATGCAAAACCAATCTTATAGCATAATTTTCAGCAGAATTTTTGTTTTCCTTCAATGTTTGTTCATCGGCTGAATATACCTTAATGAATTAAAGGGTACCCTAGTCGGTGATGAAAAAATTCAGAGTATTTTCCTTTCGTCTTCGTGCGTCGCGACTGAGCTGTCACGAGAAGATGTAACCTTGGGAGACATAGCCATTCATTTCGGAAACGCCCCAATCACAAGTCTCCTACAAGATCGCCGCGAATCCTCCTTTCAAGTGGTTCGGCAATATACCTCCCCCACCCCAGGGGACACATTTTTAGCGGTCGCGCAGATTCCTCCTGCGTCGTGTTTTTTTTTAAGAAAAAAGAAACAGCAATAACACCCAGAGACAGTCCCCCGACACGCCCCACACCCCCTTCGGCCCCTTTGTTGATCTTTGCATTAAGAGGAGTGCTCCCGTCTTTTTAGCGTGGCAGGCAGGCCGTCTCCTGCAATCTCCATCCCGCCGTCGAAGTCCCTTCAGAGAACACCCCCGTAGGACCCCGCACACACCCTCCCGGCGAGAGGAGAGATCTTCTCCAATTCCTCCCCGCAAGACGTCGTAACGTCCCCAACTCCTTTGTACAAGTATTGTGCTTGTGTGTGCATTTTGTGTGGAGGGAGTGGGTGTGCGGCAGATGGGAAAGGGGTGGGGGGACGCCGAGTGTTCCCCCGTGGCTCCTTCGAGGTTGTCATCTCCCCCATTCTGTTTCCATCCTCCCTCCACCCTCTTACCGAGTCCCGTGTCTTTTCGCCTAAGGAATAGGGGAAGAAATCCCCTGCCATCTCCTCCAAAGGGATTCTGTGAGTGTGTGAGAGAGAGAGAGAGTTGAGCACTCGAGACAGAAAGGGAGGAATGGCAAGGAGCGACCCTTTATGAGCCCCCTCCCGTTGTCGCAACTGCGCGAAACTCCACAAACGTCCACTCCACAAAGTCTTGTGTTGGGCGCCGCATCTTTTCGTGGAGTGTGATCTCTTTCCCTATCTCTCTCTGCCTTTCTCCCGCTCCCTTTGCGAAAACCGAATTCTTCAGCGGGGCCCCCTCCCCCTTTTTACCTCCATCCCCGCCCTCACCCCGCGGCGTGTCCGTGCGGTTCATTTTCATCATGTCGTTCCCTCAATGCCGAAACCCTGAATGTGAAAATTTGAAGATTTTGCTTGTAGGTTTGTGCGGCGGGAAGTAGTCTTTTTTTTTCTTTTTCGGTTCGCTTCATTGTCGCCAGGAAAGAGAGGCGAGAGGCTTTTACGACGAAGGGGATGGAGGGACTGCGAAAGAAAGTGGTGAAGAAAAGATGAATGAAGACTTCGATTTGGAGCGTAGTCTTGCATGAACCCAAAACATTGGGGTACGTCATGGGTTTCATCATATTTGCGCGTCTTAGCTAACGCTAGGGTACGCGGTAGCGACCTGAAGTAGCTTTATCCAAGCTGTTATTTGTCGAGTTCCTGTTCTGTCTGGGGAACCCAGACGTCACACAGAAAGGACCAGTTCTCCTAACCTGTGTGTGTGCGTGTGTGTGAGTTTTACGCGCCTGATGTTTCAAACTGGAAAGTCACCGTGAATGATGTAATTGTGGCCTGCAGTATTTAGGCCACTCCAATCATCCATATTTCGTTGGATGATTCTTGAGGATAATCGTGTAGATTGAGTTGGCGATGCGTTCGGAGTTTCACGGCACCGCGATTAATAATTCAATTCCAAGCCTATTTGAAACTGGCACAATTCCCATTACGTACTGTTTTTGTCTCTTAATTCAGGCGCATGCAATTTCCTCTAGCTGGAATGAAAGAGTTGATTACTCTTTGCCGTTGCAATTCGCAGCTATTTCGCTTCCCCTGTTGATAATTAACTTCCAAGGCTTAAGGAGTGAAAGGAATGACGGTGTGCATGTACCGAGAGCATTCTTATCAGATGCGCCGTTGTTGACTTCGTAAATTTCTTTAAAGCACACAGGTCATAACGTTTGGAATCAAGATATGTATTCTCCGTTTCTCGTCGGGAATAATTGGCTGTCCGCTAGATTTTACGCGGGGACTCGCCGGGGGATTAAATTATCAATCCTCGCGTGTGTTTGTTTTCCCGACGGGTGAACCGAACGTCCAGGCATTCTCCCTGAGGACTTCCCGCAATGGGGCGGAGGGCGCGTTTTAATTTGCTAGCATCTCCATCCCCACGGAGACGCAAACTAAGACATACTCCAAGAGAAGGGCACGCTCATTTGCACCGACGCCATCTTACCTCTTAAACCCTTCCCCCCCCCCCCCACGTTAACGCCCGCCTAATCACTTCCTCATCTCTACTTGCTCTGTCGGGAATTTACAGCGGGCAATCATGTCCCGTCAGCTAGCTCGCTCCAGTTCGTCCCGGCGCTTATCCTCAGAAAACCGAGAAAGTGGTATTTTTTTTCTTATTTGCGCATCTCCTTGCGCGAAAAGAAAAGCCACGCATCTCCCCCACTCATCTGCGTGAGTACTCGATGGGATATTTGCGCAAGGCCGTAATATACCGCTCCCCCGCCCGCCTTCATTCCCTCTCTCCCCTCTCTTTCCTTCCGTGAGCTTCTCCGGGCAAAAAATATATGCATGTGTGGGATCGTCATTCCCGTAAGGATTGGAAGTATGCGCGGGAGTTAAATTTGCGTATTGAGTATTTGCCCCGCCGTTCGTGAACTTAATCTATGCGAGTCGTAAATTCTCCCCGGCGAGGCAGGTTGTAATTGGACGTTGGAGATTCCAGTTCACGATTTTCCCTCGCCCTTCTCGCCATTTCTCTTCACTCCGTCGCCCGTCCTTCCTCATCCCAATCTCTCTTCGCCGTGCCTTCCTCCACAACTGCAACCTTTCCGTTTGAGAACTCGAATTCCCGGAAGATTGGCCTTTAATAAGCTCTAGAAACGAGCGGAACCCGTGCTAAATGACCCATAACCCTTCCATTCTTTGGAAAGAAAATACTCTGGAAAACTTTGTAAAATTGACGAATAAACCTGGAATCACATAGAATTTACGTATTTTGAAAAAAATATAGTCGAAGCTAAATAGGAAAATGGATTTTCATTACTTCCTTGTTCATTTGGACGATCTCATCGAATTCTCGATCGCCTATAAAATATCTGCTCGTTATGTGATTTTTGGAATGAGTTGTAGTTTTTTGCCAAGCTTTTCGCAATTAGTTGATCAAATTAAGCAGGCTTGTAATGGCGTGACTACGTGACAAAGCAAAGGATAAATTGTGAGAAGTAGATTTATTTATTTATTTATTGACTTAATTGGGCGAGGTTGAGACTAATAGTCCCTTCTTCCACCTAACCCTACATTACAGACATTATATTGAAGACAATCACGTACAACCAAGCCCTAGATGGAGGGAAATCAACCTAGGCGGGAATCGAACCCGCGACCTTTGGGTTAGTAAGCGAGGACGTTACCCCGCCGCCACCGAGGCCGGCAATGATGGAAGATTAACAGTAATAGGCGTGAAAGATTATAGCGACATGTAGGGAAGAGGGTAGCTGAGAAGACCGCTACAAATCAATCCACGGATTGACTACTTGCCACGATGGTATTGAGAAAAGTCGTTCGTGTTTATATCCTTGAGTGTGTGGAAAAACACCTTGTGACTGGTCTAACCGACCCCGGTGTGCCGACCCCGGTGGCGGCGGGGTAACGTCCTCGGCTGCTATTCCAAGGGTCGCGGGTTCGATTCCCGCCTGGGTGAGTTTTCCTCCACCTAGGGCTTGGGTGTTTGTAAATGTGATCATTGTTATCGTTGTTTATAGTTCGATGTAAAGGCCAGAATGTGCTGTTTTCGGACTTATACTGAATAAATAAATAAAAATAAATAAGTAACACACCCAACTGGAAAGTTGGAAATCCCAGCTCGAATTCCGGTTAGTTAAGTGTGTTTTGAACTTATTAAGTTCCTCTCTTTTCCGTATTAAGCTACCATAGTGCGAGTACCGTCTTGTTTGAGGCCATTCCCTTGGAATTATTGTGCATGGACTTCGTCCAAATTTTGGCGAGGAGGAAATAAATTAATAATAAATCTCGTAAATGTGTTGATGTACATCCGATGCCGTCCATTTGTATCGCTGAGTCCTTAGCCGTGGACGCTTTGGATATGTTCATTTTACCAGGCTAAGTAGATGCGGGGCATATTGAGTGGAAACGGAATGATGAAGACTCCCCTGATAGCGGCAGAATGTTGGGTAAGCGTGGCAGAGGGTGGAAAAGATTGAGGATGCTAGAATGAATGAAGGGGGGGGGGAGCATTATTATTGTAGTCTACCTTCGATATTAAGTTAGGTTTTGGAAAGAAGCATTGACGTAACAATCCCTTCATCATTAAGCCTCACCACATAAACTACACCTTGTCCTCCTTTACCCCAATAAACCCGTCTTCAATTCCGCATACTCCCTACCTCACTTGAAATGGGTTATTGTAATGTAAGGTGTTAAGTGTCAAGTGACAAGGGGGTAAATTTTTAACATCGCTTAATGTTTGGGTCCGTCAAAAACCTAATTTGATCGATAGACCACATGCTGTTCATAAAGATAAAGCTTTGCTAAATGAAGAATACAATATATCTTTCCACTACAGTGGAAAGATACATTGTATTCTACATTTAATTAAAACGAATTTCCACAAGGTTGAGCCGGGAACAATTGAATAAAGCTTTGTATTAGTGGAATTCACAGCTTTGACATAAGCTTCCCCAAAGTTTTAACAAAAGGTCGAAAAGGGCGGCTGTGGTTCTGCTCGCCGTGTTCCCTCCCCCGGCTCTTTCGATCGGGTAAGGAAGGGCTGTTGGAAGGGGTAGAAGGGTTGTAATTAGGACGTTCGTTATGGGAGGGGCGCGTCGCCTCGTTTTACTCAGACTCCAGCTCGTCTATCTTTGTTCTTTCGCCATCGCGTATCCCCAGACCCTCGCCTCCTAAACGATACACTGCTCCTCCTCCGTGTATTTCACTTGCGCATCCCATCTCTCCCTAATGATCTTCTATATCCCCCCCGTACCCATGTCCCCTAGTTAACCCTCCTTACTTGTATCCCCGAGGCTAATGACCGTACCGCCATGATGCGCGTTGACGCGAAGCGACGAATTCGGTGCCGAATTTGGGGACGGCTGTCGTGTTCCATGGAGGTAGTGGATATTTCACTTTGCGACACTTTTTGTCGGTGAGAAAATGGGTATGACTATTATATTATTGACTATTATTGATACGAGGTTATGTTCCATTTATCAATAGAAAGTTGAAGTTCAACTTTGGGCAAATATTCTGGTTATACCTGTAGCTTCTGAGGTGAATTTGTTTCGTAAGTTTTTCATCATTCATACCTTCGTCGACCACATGTCATTGTTCCCAAACCTTTGTCGATGATATTTACGTAAGCTTCAAGGGTTTTCATTTTCCATGAAAAAAATCATGATTACTGGGTAATGCCTGATTGCGTTATTAAAACGCATTTCGGTTTAAACTATTTTATTTTCACAAAAACATTTTTACTTTCGAGGTTAGGGATAGCATTTAGCGATGGGGCAGTGAGTCATGGTACAAAATATGACCGAGGGCAAAATATCTTATGCATTTAATCCAATATTTCCACAGCAACTGTGGCAATTTAATCCAACAAAGTGTTTTCTTAAACTATAGAATTCCCACGACCCATGACCTTCTGAGCGAATTTAATCCAGATTCTCTTATATTATTATTATTAGGTAATCTACCGGTTAAGGTAGGTTTTTGGATGGACGTAATTACTAATTAAATAATTTGTGACCCCTAGCAAACACAACATCCTACTCTACATCAGGTCCCTCCTCATCTCCAAGTACTGTCTTCCTCCCTTCATCCCGTCCAACATCCCTATCCTTTTCCTTCCCTTTCCTCTTTTGCCCAACATTCTACCCTCTATCACAGTGTTCAACATCCCACTGCCGGACAATACCCCCTTCATCCACTTTTCCCGCCTCCATAGGATTTCTCCCAACAAACCCCTCTCTTCGCCCACCATACCAAGTACTTCCTCGTTTGTTTTCTTCTCTGTCCATTAAAATGACAATATTCCAAATTAGAAAATTATGAAGTCCATGTGTAAGACATCGAGTTAATACGTTATTTGGCCATAGTTTGGCTTGAAAATCGGTAGTTAGTTTGGAGTTTTAATTACTTGGAGATAATTTCCTTTTAGAGGTCCTCAACGGATCGTCGAAGAACTCATCATTTACACTACTCCTTTAAGCGAGAGTTTGCAGGTGGCTGGCGAATACCACCGATAACGGTGTGATATTCCGTATTGTGTTTCATTTCATGCCAGCATGAGTGAGTGAGGTGTCTTGCGTGATTGGATAGTTTTCTTTCTCTTTTGCGTTTCAAGCAACGTCGAAATTCTCCCACGAAGATCCGGAATGGTGAGCGAATACATCGAGGTCAAACTCAGAAATGCATATGGTGTCCCGAGGCCGGGGTGCAAGTTGAAAAGCGTCGGGAATTGTCTTGTCTCGCATTCGATTTCTTTTAATTTTGTTTCGAATTTCTCATCGGCGCACTTCGTTCGAAGTAAGAGTTAATATCCGCCTGTCTACCCGTGATGGCAGTTTCCCTTGTTGTTTTTTTTGGGGCGCACCAAGGTCGCGTCTGATTTGCATGGAATGAGTGAATTCTTACGTCCAGAGGGAGTACTTTTTTCCTTTTTACCCGGGCGTATTTAAACAACATGGCGGCGTACCAAATTATAAGAGTTCGACGTTAAAAGCTTTCCTCAACGTGTCATTACGGAATTCTCGTTGTTGAGACTCGAGTTTTTTTGCAAAGTTCGTTCGGTTTCTGCATGAAATTTCATCGATTATTTTTTTGCGCCGTCGACGTTTATCCATCTAATTTCTCTCTGTTTCCCGTGTCTTGGCGTTCGTTTTGCTGGCGTTTCTTTCCCCTTCGAATCGTGCGCCGCACTTATCTCCCACCCGGCCTCAAATCTTCATGTTCTCTTCGGGAAATAAAATCGTAATCCCCCCCTCCCTTCCGCAGCATTCTTTTTGCCACCCATTCCGGGATTTAATTACGGTCCGTTCGCCATTTTGTTTTCATTATATTACTAAGGCCTTGCCATTATGTAAGCCCCGGTCCGCCGGAATTTTTCGGTCGTTAACGTAATGGCATCTTTTGAGCCGGCATATGTATACATATAAATGTGTGTGTGTATATATTTTTTTGCTTATTTTTTTGTTCTTCGTTCCGTGCTTCTCATTATCTTAGTCTCCGCCGTAAAAATTCGAGTCAATCCGTTTTGCCTTCCGGTGTGCAATTTTATTTACTTAATAATAATCACCGGTTCTCTCCTCCCCTTACTGCCTCCATCCTCTTCCCCCTTTGCGTTTAATTTTCCTCCATTTTGCTTTCGGAGAATGAAGCCATTAATTTGGTCGGATATTCCCCTGCCCTCCTCCCCCCAGCCTGCCCGTCCCCTGCCCTCCTCCCTCAATCCCCCTTCCCCTGCCCTCCTCCCTCAATCCCCCTTCCCCGATTCAATTACCCTCCGCGATTGGTAATTGTTAGTTTAGTTTCGCTTTGATTCAGCTTGGAATCCGAGGAAGTGACATCACTGTGTCCTCTTTTGTTCCCTGCCTCCTCCCCATCCACGATCCTCACTCTTCTCCCATTTCTCTCACTTCCCCCCCTCTGTTTCCCTCTCCCTTCGTCCTAATTTTAGGGCGTGTTGCTACCCCCTCGCCCCAACGTTCGTCGCTTTGAACAAGTGTCGATTCTCGATTTGGCTCGTCTCTTTTCCTCCCGTTTCTTCGTAATGAGAGTTCTCTAGCCGTGCCATGGGTGGTTGGGCGATTCCAGCCGTTTAATTTTATGAAGAGTATATACAAAAATTGTCTGTTTACTTTTGTCAAAACACCACGCCGTGATCGAATGAAGTGTTTTGTCACTGTGACGATGAGGATTCAGGTTAATCACTGCGCAGCAAAGGAATTTATTGATTCATTCCCAATCACGCCATGTTGGGTTAGGGAAAACATGGCAAGTGAAATTGGTTAAGAAAATGACGAGATTTCTTCCCCTAAGGAATATCTGCTAATAAAGTGCATGTGCGGTATTAAAATTTTGATTATAGGTACTCCTTATAATGATGGACTAATCATAACCTAGTGAGTCATTACTATTTGCTAATTTGCATGTATTTCAGTTTGGACCGGGTTTTTATTTGATCCGTGACAATATTTGCGAATAAATATTGATGTATTATTGGAGTGTCATGTATTTAATAGTGTTCATTATTTTAAGTCGTATCGTGCGTATCGTGTTAGTGTTTGTTTTTAAAAGTAATTAAATGTCATTTACCAAATTTTTGTAAAAGCTACGGCGTCCGTTAAATAAATAAAGTCAGCAGGTGAATAAAATGTCTGGCGTCATTTTCCTTGTGTAATGAACGAGTGGAATTCATCAGAAAAATTAAAAATCTAAAGAAATAATAAACTTCATCATATTTCTACTACAGAGGCAATAGCGTCGTTTGAAAAATTGAGCAACCAAGCTTAGGGCTGGCAGAGACACGGCATGAATTTGAAGCACGGTACCACACGGTTTGAAATCCTTTTGGGCATTGGTGCTCTAACTGTTGGGAGGGCAGCTTATCCGTCCCGGAAAATCTTTCAGTCGACCCTGGGGTGTGATTATGTATCCTTTGTGTCGATTGATTCAAAGGCATTCATTTGAACTGATGTCGCAATCCAGATGGATTGCCCGAAAATGCTATAATGCAACTGCATGCCCATTAATCTTTGGCCACCGGCCGAAATATCGATTCGGGAAACCGATTGATCTATTTTACAGTTTTGAGGCAAAATGATTAGGTGGCGCGCTTCCCTGCGACTTAAACTCGTTTTGAGTGATTGGCCACGCGTTTGATGTGTGATTAAAATATATAGTTGCTCAAATGAAATGGCGAGCTGGAAGTGTTTTAAAGATATAACGTAGAGTCATGTTGATATTTATGTATGTAAATTGAAGTACCCATGTTTAGTAAAATTTTATCAGGCAATAAAATAATGTTAAATCATAATTTATGGTTAATTTAAAATGATTGTCATTACTTTAATTTAACTGAAATCAACTGCTTTAATAGCAAGGAGTCTGGAAAACTGAAATCATTATGAGCTATTGCTCAGCGACGGTGAAATAAGAACATCAAAAATTCACAAGTGTGATATTAATGCATTTAAACATTGTAAGACTGGAAATATAAATTAGTACTTACAAGAATACATCACATAAAATGTATCAATCATCATATAAATGTCTGTTATAAATTTCCTGTTGAGCTGGCGTTAAAACATTATTTTTTCGAGTTTGTAATCTGTAAAGCTGTCGAAGAGTTTTATGGGTGGGATTTTATTGTCAGGAACTCGTTTTATATTTGAAGTAGGCAGATTAAATGCTTTCAAGCCTTAGCAAAAAGTTACGAGGATTCGGTATTATTTTATGTTTGGCAAATTCACAGGCAGTAGATATATTCTTACAGTTACTCCAAATCAACGTCGTAAAAATTGAACGGCATGAAGATTAGCAATCTACGAGTATATGGTTGATGATTAAGGTAGACATTCTAAAATTTCCCTCAAACAATGTTATTAAAGTGATGAAGATTTAATGGTATTATGTGTTGGAAGAGTTCCCTTTGTAGCTATTTCTGTACTGTGATGTGTTTCAGCTCTCGCTGAAATCTTGATCCGGCAAACCGTCACTTTGGGAATTACTTATTTCGCCCGCACTAAATAAGGATGGGACAGCGCCACGTTGTCGCAAGGGGTTATCGTTCGCCCGGAAAATAGACCGTTATCCGATGTTAGGTACCTCCGGACGTTGTATGAGAATTAAAAAAAAATAAAGGTCTCCCTGAGTCGATGGGGCCTCAACTTGTCCCTAGGCCACCCGGCTTGAAGCGTTAATCAGGAAAGACGTGCAGATTTCTCTGCGGGGTAGTAAAGGAATAAAAAGCACGAAGTTTGGGTCTCGCTGCGGAATTTCTCCGTAATTTAGCCCCCTCCACCTCTCTCTCCCGTTCCCAATCCGCCTCCGTCCCAAAGCTTCGCATAATCTCCCGGTGGACATCTTTTCGTGTGGAGAGATAGGAGGGGGGTGTAAGGGTTTCGTCCCATCCACGGGACCACCGTGCGTCGTCAATCTCGGGAACACAAATCCACCCAACCCCCCCCTGCTCCTTCAATGTCCCGCCTTCTCCCCCAACCGCATCGCCGGCCCACACCGCTCAGCGTCCCGTGGGAACGTCCTGTGGACGACCGTGATGACGATATCCCACAACGCGGACGAAACTTGCAGCACCGTGCGGGATGGAGTGTTGGAGTCATCCGTGACCGGATCTTTCGAAGAGAACGAACGATTCCCGATCGTGAACCAGGTGACTGAACCGTCATCCAAGGGAAGTAAAACCTCAGTAGGGGAAGAAATGAAAGATATTGTAATCCATCAAGAAGAACGGAAAAGTAAGCAAAGGATGAAGTAAGCAAATATGTGAATGAATCGTTAATATTATGGAGTTAGTGGGGAGTAGGATTGAGTAATGAATGGCCTTTCGGCGAGGTGATTCTGATATTTTTTGTGGGATGACATGAGACAGACCGTTCTTCGCTGAGTTCTTCAATGCAGTTAACGGGAAAGCTTTGTTAAAAAAAACCTCGTATTCAGCAAAAGAAGAAGTTTGCAGTAGATGTAAAAACAATATCTGCACCATATCCTCCGTAAAATATTGTAGGTTATATCATATTAGCGTTATACTTTTCATACGTCCAGATGTAATCATTATAGTTTATATAATACACCTATTTTTCCCTCGAACATGATTATTGAGAGGAAATGTTGTCAAGATTTGTTTTTTTTAAAAAGGAAAATGATTTTTTCGCCTGGAAATCTCTTCTTTTATCTCGTGTGGCGAATGATTGATCTTGAGAACGCGTAAAAAAAACCTGAAACCAGATAGCATCTTATCGCTGGCCTCCCCGCGTGGCTTTATTTCGCTTTCGGTGCGAAAGTTGGAATAAAATGGGCCACCATTTTGGGAAATATATTTCGCCTTGATTGTGGAGGTTGTTTGTGCGTTCTCCAGGGCGAATTCCTGAGGGCGTCATTTCACGGGGACTTTCCTGCTCCTCCCTCCCCCCCCAGCTCCACCCTTCCTTCCTTTACCCGAATGCCTCAAACAATTGGGAGGCATGGGAACCGGAGTCCTCCTTGGGCGTCGACGGCGTGTTGTTTCACTCCTGTGACCCGTCACATAAGACCACTCTTTTAATCGTGCCCATATACACCTCGTTCTTATTGCGGCCCGTTGCTCGGCAACGACTCCCGTTCCCCTCTCCCTCCCATCCTCTCCTCTCCTCTCACGTTGTCGTAGTCCTCTCCTCTTCTTTCGCCTCCTCGAAATTAACAACCCCGGTCACCTCTCGATCCGTTTGCCCGGGCGCCGTTTCCGCCCTCGTTGTTGTAAAAAAAAGTGGTCCAGTGCGAAGGGTGAAGGTATATTTTTTACAAGATGATTATTTTCCCACGTCCGGTGATCTCGGTAGGCGTCCAGGGGCGTCGCGGCTGAGTGGCTGGTATTCACTTACGTGCACCTACCTGCTCGGGCTCGCATCAGGGGTCCCACGAAGCCGACATATTTCATGGTCGTGATCACCTTTGCCTCGGACGCCACGGATTGGCCCCTCACCCTCCTTCTGAAGAGCCTTCCCAAGTATCCCTTCCCTTCGGATATGACTTATTAAAGAAGTTAACTCTTAATACTTCTTGACAGACTAGGTTGTGGAGAAAGCTTTTATGTGCTCCATTAATAATAAGGCATGACCATGGGTGCGATTGAGTTGGTTGAGAATTCGGAGGTATAACATCTTTAATGTTGTGAAATAGGCGAGAGGAAATAAATTTGATAAATCGACGTAATGATTTTCACGCCACTTCATCCACGTGTTTCCTGGAAGGATTGATTAAGATTCGACTTAATATTATATTCGTATTTTGGAATTCAACGCTTACAATTAATTCCTTCATGCCTGTGGTAATTTAATGTCCATCGATATTCAACACAATTGAACGCATTATTTCTCACAGCTCTCTGCTGGTTTAGGGTTGGTTACCGATTGGTTAGATTCAGGCGCTAATATAAGCCCTTTCTTGCGCGTTATAAACTACCCTTAAACTCCATGCTACATATTAAAGTAACTCACTCTTTAGCTCTGCATACTATTTGCTGTCCTTAATTAAATCCAGAATTTTTTTCCTTCTTCTGCAACGTTTTCCTAGCATTCTCCCCTCTATTACTGTCTTGAGCATCCAATTGCCTCTTAATATTTCATGCATCCACTTGTCATGCCTTATTAGAATTTCTCCAAACATTTTTCTCCCTTCCCCACCCATGCCTTGGAACTTTTTCGTTTGTTTACCTTTGTATTTTAAATTCTCATTCTTCATTATTCGCCCTAAATATTACTCGTACACCTGTTTAAAAAGGTAAGCTTCAGACCTTATGTCCGTAAAGGCTTTTTACTTCTTAGTATCGCGGGGACGTCCTTTTTCTTTGCCCATATCACTTCTTTTTTATTTCTTCGTAACTTCTGCCTGCCTTCAGGCTGCCTAGAAAGCATACGATGTATATCGTTCTATCCTTCTCTCTCTACCCCGCTTACCATCGTTCTTCCTACTGATCGCGGCCTTCAGCATTCGACTACCTTTTAATATTTCCTCGATCCACTTACTCTCTTCACCTAATATATTATTATTATTTTATGTGTGTATATATAAATATGTGTATATAATTACGAGTATATATGTAGTGGGTCGCGGTAGTCCAAGGGTAGAGCGTTGGGCTACTAACCGGTGGGTCTGGGTTCAACTCCCAGGCAAGCCTCTCTGGGTACCTGCAGATCCACCCAGGCTATGCGATTTTTCGGGTACCAGATCTATCTCGCATCCATAAAGCACTACTCTCCGCACTCACATCTTTAGTAATCTTTTCTTCACATCTTTGATTAGTGTACCTGTGATCAATTCTTTTCTTCTTGTAAATGCCCTTTATTCATCGAATGTGTAATTTATTATTCTAGCTGGTGGTGTTTTGTAGATTATTTTTTGTATCAGTCAGTATTATTCAAAATCTTTAATAGTGCCCCTGCACTAGAACTTCAGCACCCTAACAGAGCACTGAACTGGAACTTGGAAACCTTAAATTTTATTGAATTTTCACAATGGTGTCCCGAGGCTATCTAAATGGTCACTATGGAAAATTCTCCAAGCAATCAATATTTAAATAAAAGTGCCAAGTGTCATATTTAACTGTGCATAATAACCTTTTTTGCAGCATTTAATGATAGATAGTCGTTAGCATCAAAGTAGGCTTACAACAGTCATGGTCATTTGGTTGCACTTTAAAATTTTAAAGGTGTAATCGCGAGAAGACAAGAGGAACCAGGTGAATTGACCCCTTTGTTAAGAATATGAAAGGAAAATGAAAGGGAAGGCGTCACTAGGGAGACCAAGGGACAAAGCCGTATGCCACGAATCCCTGCCTGCATCTTTCCCTGCACGCCGCCAAGGGGGCGTGTGGTAGGGGGCTGTTAGTTTACCAGCCAGTGGTATTCAGAGTTGTTAATTGGTGATTTTTGTCATTAGCCTTTTATTAGTAGCCTTTGGAAATTTTGATCTCGGGTAGGTGTAATAGCCGTAGGTGATGCTTCATACTGTCGTCGTCAATAATTATGCGACGCCAAAATGATACCTTGCATGGGTCTGTTCAGCAGTGCGTTGCTATCAGCTTGTCGATATTGTCTTCCCTCACAATGATATGTGGAGCTAAAATCATTCCCTATGAGTCAGCGTGGCATAGGTAAACAAGTGTGTATTTAGGATCGAGGACCTACAAGTAATTAACATCAGAAAGGAAAGAGTATGTAAGGCTTCGACCAACTAATCTTTGTGTTGAAATAATGATGGCGATTAGCCCAAATAAATGAACTCTGAACGAAAATCGTAATGACAGGTTCGAAATGATAGCATGTTTTCATGATAACTCGTCAGACATATAACTTTTCGTAAAATGCTGAAAGTTAGCCTTCGATCGAAATGAAAAGTATTTGCATTCGTTGGGGATGGTGAAATTCACCCTCTCACTAGGGTATTTTATTTTATTACAATATCTTTAATAAAGTATGAACGGATTCATTTGGACGCTTTTCCCTCCCTTGGGGTACTCGGGTGGGGTGCCGTGGGTGCCCTCGATGTCATCCCGAAATGCACCCTGCGGCGGCGTCAGCACCGGGGTAACCTAACCTTTGACATTCAAAATCTCTTCCCTCTCATATATGATATTTCCCCTTCTCCCCTCTCCGCTCCCACACCCGAATCAATGCGTTAGCACTGCCGCCCCCGACCCTTCGCCCCCTGTGTTTGAAGTGTGCATACATCCTCCCCATCCTATTTGGTCGTTTTTCTTCCATTCCGGTCCTACACCTACTCTCCGCTACCCCATTCCTTGTTCGTATGAAAATATTTTCTCTCCTTCTCCCATTCTACGGGATCTCTTCCCGTATCTGATGCCATCCCCATCCCTCTTCCATTCTCGGCCAAAGAAGTAGAGCCGCGTCTTTTTCAAAGGGATCGTGAGGATTCGTCGTCCTTTTATAACCCGGAGCGTTATACAGCATCGCCGTCTTTCTATTCCGCCCGTCCATTCCCTCTTGAAAGTTCCCCCTCTCCCCCCCCCTGCCATATGCGAACGTTGATGATCCGCCTCGCCCCTCCCTTCTCCACTCCTCTGACACCTCTCCCCCATCCTCCTCGTGTCCGCCTCCCATCTTCTGAGGTGCGGCTTCTTTTCGTATTCTTATCCCTTCTTCGTACACTTTACGTATGCGTATACACCCTGCCGTCCACGTAGCGGTGTATCGCATGGGTCGCACGGTGAACATAGATGCCTTTTTTTTGAGGGACGAGATTGAATGTTTCGAGTACATTCTACGCCGTAAGTCCTTGTGACAGCTAAATGAGAATTTGCCGATTGCAATGTTTAGTGGTGTGTCTATGTATGAAACAATATACTTATCCGAATATGTATAGGCATTATACCTATATATGTATGTATGTATGTATATATATATACATATATATATATATATATATATATATATATATATATATATATATATATATATATAAATCACAAACACAATCAGCCGAAGGTCGGCTTGGTAGGTGATTATAGAGTTCACCCTGTACTAAGCCCTATGGCCTGTGAAATTCGCACATCAGGGTAGGGAGGTCAGTTCCTTTCTCTGTGCCGAGTATGGTTTCCCAGGAAGATCTGGTACCCGAAAAATTACACAGCTTGGGTTCAGCTGCAGGTGCTCAGAGAGGCTTGCCCGGGAACCGAACCCGGGCCCTCCGGTCAGTAGTCCAATGCTCTACCCCGGGGATACCGCCGCCCACATTTATTTATATATATATACACACACATACACATCCAAAATTTTATTTGTTAAAAAAAGCACTTCACTAACAAATTATTGATCAGGGTCCCCTTCAAAGTAGTCAAAAATAACCAGCTGGAGGCGCGCTATTAAAAAATTTCGGGAACCTTTTGAACAGACCTCGTACTAATATTTGAATTATTTAACATTTCCATTAGTAATTAACATTTGAGCAAAATTTAATTTTGATTGTGTGTGTCTGGTGCACAATCATCCTCTGCTACACACCACCGTGGTGGCTCCCGGTATTGCATGGATTTCATTGAATCCCAATCCCAAGAGGATCAATTGGAGGCATATACATGTGGTGTATTGGCCAAATGGAAAATACATTCAATAATGTTTTCCTAGGAAGGCTTATAGTGTTTTGGATTGGGCTGATGAATACTGGAAGAGGTCGGAGGGCCAGAAGTGGGCAGGTAAATTGGATGGTGTAAAATCTGAAAAATACTGTTTCTAAGAGGTGAGGAATTGTGAAGGAAAATAGTTGGGGAAGAGGGAGGGGCATAATGGCCATTTTGGATGGCAAGAATGGAGGTAGACTTGTTGTAACCGAGATCGCGATTTAACTTATTCTAAAGCGTCAATTCGCATTCATTTTTTTTTAGTGGACAGAAACAAATATGAGTGGATACGATTAATCTGTTTGATACTCATCCAGTTTACCTACGCGGCTTAACTATCCGGCTTCATAAGGCAGCAGATATTATTTTTTAAGTGCGATAAAATTAATTTTCAATTTCCGTTTCGTTGATATGGAATGTAATAAAAATGACAAAGACAAGTAGTTACTAATTACCCATAGATTAGTTTGATAGGTTTTTCATAAAAGTGTAATTCTAATGGGTCAGTTATGGAAAATTGTCGATAATGGCGCTGGAACCGAAAATATATCAACCTCTGACAAAACGAATACCATGCGAACATCAGCCTTATCAGCATTCAAAATGTAAAATTAATACGTAACACTCTTATTTCAAAAAAATCATCGCTGAATCGAATATTTTTTTCTTTGATATTTCAAGCCCACTCCTTTGGGAAAATTAAAACTTGCCCAGTCGTGTCTTGGTGGATGCGGAGATGCTAAACTTCCTTCCGTAAAAGGACTGAAGGCGTCACCACCGTGACGCCAGCCGTCCGAGAAATTAGCATTTTTTAACGACTTCCTAAGTTCCTCAAGTGCGGTTAATTGTTAAGCTCTCTCCCCGAGGAGTTTTTATCGGAGCCGCCGTGGACTCACTCTAACCACCTGAGTGTAGTGGGCAGATGCTCTCTCGTCTCAGAGTTTACGCCAGAAAAGCTGACAGGCAGATGACAGGTTCTATGGATAGAAGACGGTGAAATTTTTCGGTCGGCCAGCTGAAAACTTTTGTGAACCAATAGTGTCGGCAATGCCCACATGCTCCGTAATCATCTTCTCCAATGCAATAATTGCTGAATAATTAAGGGCACAACGGAGGGAGTGCTTGTAAAAAGTTGCAATGTCAGTTGTTATATTTCGCCGGAAATGGAAAATAATATTTTATTCATTATGCAAAAATGAATCACCTAAATTTTTACCTAAAAATTTATCTTGGGCTTCAAAATTTCTCTAATTTTCACTCTTTTTTGTGATTACAAAAGCAATCAGGCCGTTATTACATCCATTATCGTTATTTTTACGACATATTTATTATTTTTTAAAATGTTTCACTATGATTTTAGAAGAGATAGCTCAATTGCGCCTTTGGCACGTCATGGGCCTATTCAGGGTTCAAATACGCTGTGAGTAGCTGGTATAACCAATTCATTTTGTTTTTAAAAAACGCGAGTATTTCGTACTATATTTGTCCTTTCGTGTTTTTAACGTGAAAAAAATATTCCTCTACGATATGCCATTTAAACCTGCATCGATAGAAAAATCAGGGTATAATGGATGATTACACATCTCGGCACTATCGTAAATACTCTCAAAACATAGCGGTGAGTAAGTACTGTATATTTCAACGATCCCATGGGGTCTAATAAAAGCGGAATTTCTACCATTTTAGTGTTATATAATTTGAAGGGATAGCCTTTTAAAGAACCCTTATTTTATTTAGTTTCTTTCCGCTGCCCTCAGAACCTGTTTATTTGCTCACGTTGACCAAAAAGCAATTTTTCCGACGGTTTTCTTCTCTTCTTGTCTCCTCAGAATTATTCTTAGCGTAAATATCTCATATACGACATTAATTAAGGTGGATTTTTGTAAGTTACGTGGTAGATTTTTCATATATTCCCTCGGTCCGTCTCTCCACCGCATTGAAAACTTTTCCCGTTTGGAAAACAAACACACTTGACATGTTTATGTTGGAATTCAGTCGTGAACGCCCATCTTCCCTGTCGTCGGGAAACTCATTACCCGCTCCCGCGTATATATTTTACGAAATTGGAACGTTTCGAGAACTCTTCGCTTGCGTTATAAGGCGGAGCTGATGGGAGACGTCCGTGTCCTCCCTCCCACCCCCACCCCTTTTCTGGGTGTCTCGGGCATAACGAGAAGTTGAGTTCGTGTGTGTGTTTTTTTTTATTCTTTCCCTTCGGATTCGGGAGGATGGGCGGGGAGGAAGTTGCCGGAATTTTTCGAGCCGACATCGAAATTGATGTTACATTTTTTTTTCGCCTCTAAAAGCGGCCGTGAAATTGATGAAGAACGATGTAAGTTTGTCTTGAAACAAGCCTCGTTTCACTTACTCACCCGAGCCGATCCTTGAGACGTCCGTTAGTGTCCGTTTTGAAACCAGATTTCCCTCCCTCCTTCCCCGACTAACTCCTCTCTCATCCCGCCCTCCCGCTCTTCTCATTTGTTCTTCCATCTCGCCTCTTCCATACTCTCCCGAAGTGGTGGCTGTCAGCCTTTCCTTTTGGGCAACCCTCCCGACGTCCCCTTTTCAGGGCTCAGCCTCCACCTCGAGGGTCTCTGCGCCCCGAAAAGCGCCCAGCCCGAATCCTACACCCCTCACCATGCGCGTAGGCAAGGGGTACGTCAGGTGCGCATTGCCGATCCAGCCCTAAAACTATACTCGCAGTAAAAATCACCAGGTATCAATCACGCCATAGATTTGGATATTCCCCAGCATTACACCACTGCAAGGACTCGCTAGGATGTGTGGGATGTGGTGGTTCTACACCAGGCATGCGGAACCAAAATAAGGTGTTGCGTAAAGTTAGTTATAAATATATATGTTAAATAATTCAAAGAATGGAAATACTCTTTGCAAAAACTACGTGCTCTACGGTATCTAGAGGGAAACTTGCGAAATAAGCTGCTTTCCGGATAAATAAAAAGATTATCGTTAATAGCAGTAATGTGCCGGATTAGGGTAGGTTTTTCATCCAGGCAGTACACAGTGGTAAAACACCTGACCAGCACGACACAAATGATGCTTACAAACCCCATGCTACATATTTATTGCAATAACTTGTGATTTAGCTCTTCATTATTTTGATATCTCTTAATTTTATCCAAAATTGAAATTCTTTTCCTATCTCTACCTCGGTTTCGTATTATTCTCCCCTCTGTTACAGTCATCAGAATCTCTGTTTCACTCCGTATTTCCTGTATCTACTTTTCCTGCCTTCTTCGAGTTTCTCTCAACAGCCTTCTCTCATCCCCTGCTATGCCTAGTGCTTGGTTTGTTTTCCTTTCTGTCTCCTTAATTTTTTTCATTCTGCTCCACTTCCAGGTCTCAAAAGCTTCTAGTCTAGATTCTCTTGCTTCCACAAACACGTTTCCGAGACAAAAACCACCTTCATAAGAGCGCACAATGATATATACCTGAGATAAAATAATGGAAACACTATGTTCTTTAGGGTAACATTTTTTCTCTAAAGCCTTCATAGAATTTCATCGAATCGCTGCGAACTCTATAATTTTTAATACGTTCAATACTTCCAATACGTAATAATGCTTGTGTTTTTGTCGTAATTTCAGCTCTCATTCACATCGGCGTGAAGGTACAATGAAATAATTAACATTAATGGCTTTTTCGTCCCAAAGTCCGTGTCGGGAAAAATAGTTTTAGAGCATACATAAAAGCATATTGCGGCTCTCTTTTACGTTAAACTGCATCTTACCGTTCGCTCTGGTCATTAGATTAGCAGTATTTTAAAATCTAATTGTATGCATTCCCAAACCCCATCCAACGGATAGCATTCTGACCCCAAATCCGAAGTTCTGTGTAGCCACACGATTCTTAAAGCTTTTTTTTACATTTGGAATCATTCGTTGGGGAATCAAGGGGATTTCAGAAAGGGGATGATGGAGAGGCATCCAGCGCCTAATTTCTTCTTTCAAATTGGATCACGAGTCAAGTATCCCGCTCCAGGCGATGGAATGAGTGTACGCCACTCAAATCTCAGGTAACAGAAGAGAGAATTATAATCCTCTGGGAATCGACCCCTAGTCTCAGGCGTGGGAGGTTGGTTTATTTATCCACCTAATAATAAATCCGAACCTGAATTGGAAATTCAGTGCGACAGGTATGGGATGAGAATCAATATTAATAAAACAAAGGTTATGCGATTTTCTAGAAAGAAAAAGGCCAAGCTTAACATTAAAATAGGAGGGCAAAAACTAGAGCAGGTAGAACAGTTTACGTATCTCGGTAGTGTTTTGGACCAACACGGTCAAAGTAGTAGGGACGTAAGGGAATGAATTGCGCTAGGCAAAGAGGCTTTCACAAGGAGGAGGGAGTTGATGACAGGGACTTTGAGTAAGGATGTTAAGAAAAGACTCGTAAAAACTTTGATATGGAGCGTAGCTATGTACGGTACGGAAACGTGGTCATTGAAGCAGGAGGATAGACGTAGATTGGAGGCTTTTGAAATGTGGGTGTGGAGAAGAATGGAGAAGGTGAAATGGACAGAGAAGAAAACAAATGAGGAAGTACTTGGTATGGTGGGCGAAGAGAGGGGTTTGTTGGGAGCAATCCTATGGAGGCAGGAAAAGTGGATGAAGGGGGTGTTGACCGGCAGTGGGATGTTGAAGACTGTGATAGAGGGTAGAATGTTGGGCAAAAGAGGAAAGGGAAGGAACAGGATAGGGATGTTGGACGGGATGAAGGGCGGAAGAAAGTACTCAGAGATGAAGAGGGACGTTCTATAGAGTAGGATGATGGATTTTGTGTTTTGTTAGGAGCAATAAAATATTTGTTTGGTAGTTGTGTCCATCCAAAAACCTACCTTAACCGGTAGATAACCTTAAAAAAAAAAATCCGAACCACAATATTTCCCGAAAGATTCGACACGCCTCATTCGTCAGACTGTGGTTCTCGAATTGCATGGGTACGTAAACTGTCAAATTGAGGCGGATAAATATGTCTCCGCCCTCCACTTCACTCAACCCTGACAGACGCGAAAAGGCTCCCTCACCACCTTAGCGAAACGTTAGTGCGTTTCCGTCTTCGCGTCGGAGCATGCGTGAATTGGAAGTGGGCGATGCCAAGGACAGAATCGATTCCAGTCGTACAGGATCGGATACGAATCGATTCACTAAGAATAATCATTTCCAAAAAAAACCCATCGGCGGCATCGCAGGAAACAACTGAGGGTTTAATATGTAGATGAGGTTCGAGCCCACGCCGGCCTACTTTTGGCGGATAAAATTCTTTTATTCAGGGTGGAAGCGGGCGGCCGGTTCCTCCCCCTGTGCCGCCAGTCGGTTTCCCACCGATCTCGAGTTATCAAAAAATGGTAATGTAGGTGGAGTTGTTCGAGACCATGGCCCTCGGGGTTCGAACTCAGGACCTTCTGATCATTCAGCAAATGCTCCTCTCACAGGGTTATAACGCTGTCCTCCAAAAAAAAACTAATAGAGGTTTATTTAATCGTATTTTCAAAACGGAATTGGGATTAATAATTGGGAAATCATTGGCATTGAACTGAGGGTTGTTCGAAGCAGAGAGGAAGGTATTATCATTAAATTGAATTGAAGCCGAATACGATCTGACCACAATTCTGTCGAATTGACTATAAATATGATCATAATTTAACAATTATGTATTGGCTCAGAAGCTTTGACAGTTTCCTAATCCAGAATTGGAGACATCAGGGATACTCAATAAATTTATTTTTCGCAAAGCATAATGTACCTTTAAAAGCAAACTTTTATGCGAATATTTAGAGAAAAACTAAAGGTCATATTAGTATTGCATCTAACTAGAAACTGACTATAAAAAACCTAATCCTTTTGTTATATATTAACGACCTAAGCTCTCACGTTAGGAGGATTCCTAGATTATTTGCAGTCGATGCAGTGATTGACAAAGAAATGAAGACACCGGCAGATAGAGTGATACTCTCTAACGATTTAGACCAGAAATCGGAGTGGTGTAAAGAAGGGGTTAGAATTAAATTTCAGAAAATGTACAGCACTGAATTTTTGAAACCACCCTATTGCCACACCCCCTTGCGGCACCTTGCAGGATATTATGTGGATGTAGATAAGAACTATTGTAGCATGGAACACCTCGAAGTTGCAAAAGATAGAATTTTATGCGATCGAAAAAATTTGACGATTTGGGCATCGATTGGGGATCGCATTTGAATAACCATGACCTTCAGCGAAACTTCAGTGCTGTTCCCACTCGTTTCTTCTTTTTCTCTCGTCCTCTTTGGCCTATTTTTTTAATCCATCTTCACCTCCGCTTCTCCCATCTGGAATCGGCCGCGGTCCACATCCTCCCCTTCTCTTCATCTCTCTCTCAAACGAGCGTAATTTACGAACGTTTGATGACTCGTGCTTTCCTTATAGGCGTGCGCTGTTGGGCGATGATGACCAAGAAGAGAGAGAAGCCAATTTTGGGGGAGGGAGTGAAATCAGGTTCGGCTGGGGGAGGCGGTGTTGAGAGGAAGGGGGCTGAATTTGTGGAATAAGGGAGGGTGATTCGAGGGGGCAGAGAGAGGGAGGGAGGATTAGACAGACGCGCAGTCGGAGCGAATTAGTGTCGTCATGGCAAAGCGAGCGCTCTGGCGCTATATTTGGCGGTCCTGTGCTCCACCTAACGTCGAGTCGTGACACTATCTTTGCTCCGGGAGATGCTAGTCCAATGCTTCGGTGTCGGAAGGCGTAGTAATTTTAATGGGATAATTTAAATAGGTTCTTCAATTTCGATATCAGTGATAACCGAGATATATCTTTTCTGGAAAAAACAGTCGTCATTCTATAGCAATTCTCGAAATGATTACCACATACAGAGCGCGCCATGGCACGGCGCTTTGCCATGATGAAGCGCCCAGCAGTTTGCGATGGCCGGTCAGACTCTTTTCACGCGTTCTCGGAGGCGGGTGAGCACCTGCACGTAAAGGTTCGCATTCACAGTCTCCCCTGGTTGGACAAACTCCTTGTGAACCACTCCATGACGGTCGAAAAACACTATCAACATCGTTTTGATTTGCTCATGCGAGCCTTTTTTGGACGTGGGGACGCGGAAGTGTGCCATTCCGCGGATTGTCTTTTAGTTTTGGGGTCATATTGAAAAAGCCATGTTTCATCACCAGTTATCACATTGTCCAAACAATTTTCATCTCGGTGCAAATTGGCTAACACTTCTTCGGAAATGCGCACACGCGTTGCCTGTTGGTCGACACTCAGAATTTTCGGCACCATCTTGGCGCACACCTTGCGCATGGCCAAATCCTGTGAAATAATGCATTGGACGTTGGATGCAGACAGACCCAACTGGTCTGCATTTTCTTCACTGGTTAAGCGTCGGTCTGTGTTCAGCTGTGTCCTCACTCTGTCCACATTCGTGTCGGTTCTTGCCGTCGACGGCCGTCCGGAGCGATGGTCGTCTTCAACGAGCTCCCTACCCTCTTTAAACAACTTGTTCCACTCAAATACTGTGGAACGGCTTAAGGCAGTGTCCCCATAAGCCTGCTTGATCATATTGAGGGTCTCAGTTGCCGTCTTCCCGAGTTTCGCACAAAACTTCACGGAATAACGTTGCTCTAAATTCAGATTCATTTTGTTTTTCGACACGCGGACAAAAATCTTGCTTCACCAAAAACGGTGTCCTCACTCAACGACAGCCCCAGGCGATAGAGGTTGGTGTTGGTCTGTTGCTAAGAGCCCCCTCCACCTTACCCTGCCAGGCAGACCCCCCTCCACCGCCCCGTTCGCGCCGGAGAAAATCAGTCCTACCACTTTTGGGTGCGACCCTGTGTGACGTCTCATGTTTATCTCGTGAGAATTTTGTCAAGAGCTGCCTCATGAAAATGGACACTTTTACGAAGGCCTATGTTTCCACATATTAACCAGTCCATCCCGAAGAGCTGTAAGAGTACTTCGCCACGGGGGAACTGGTCTCAAACCTATCAATCTGCTACAAGTGTAAATTTCCTCTTAATATTCATTAACCAAGTTATTAAGTATTATTTTCACTTTTGACTTATTGCAGGTTTCATACGCCAGCCACAGTTTACAGAGCCGCAGCTCAAGAATTATTCTTCAATTATAATACAAATAGCCCTTAGCGCCATGGTCTACCCAGAATCTGTTGCTAATAGTTGGTTTCATAATTGTGTGCCATAATTTTGCGCGTCGTTGAACAGCTTCTCCAGAAATGGAGTCACTGCCCCTATTACTACCAAAATGAGGGCACAATTTGAGTAATAGTTTTGGCTAAAATCCTGTCAACGGCTCAGTTTTCCACTAATAAGTGATTTGTTGGTCTAATGATAATCCATTGCAGAGTTAAGTCGTGGCGGTTATCCGGCTATCGTTTCCTCGCTGCATCTCAAATCAATAACTTTTGTTAGCACTCGAGAAGGCTTGATATTGAACCCGTGTTATGACATAGAACCAGTTCTGTTACCGGTTTCCTGAGCCGTAATTGGGAAATTCAGTTTCACCCGGCACGTTTTCACCGGTATTTGCCGAGTCACAGGCTATCATTATATCTTTGAGGATGAAATCTGATCACTTTTCCGAGAGCTTCGCGGGTCGGACGTCAACGTTGTAATTTAAGGTTAATTCAACCTTGGCAAAAAGACCTCTCACGTTCTTTGTTAATTCTCGTTCATCTTCCATCTTATGGTCCCCTTTCAAATCCATCCTATGACCACCCGTTACGTGAGTTGCTATCATTATACATATTTTCCCATTAATTTTTTCCTTACATGTGTACGTTAATCGTTAAGTGTGAGGAGATAGTGGAGAAGGAAAGTCATTGCAAAGCTTAAGGGCTATCCGAAAACATCGTCACCATAATTTTTGAATCGAGGGAAATAAAAACAAACAATTACGTACGATAAGGTTTGTATGCAAGGAATCGGTGACATTTTTTTATGAAGTTTGCGTTAAGTGCTGAATTCAGACCGTTGGTTATGTGTGTACATGGTCGTAGATCGTCTATTTACATTGATAAGATGACCGTGTGCACCATTATCACTGATAATTCGAGGATGCGAAAGATCTGCGCTGAACTCGTCCCGAAGGTCTTGACGGAGGACTAAGAGCAGTCTAGTGTCTGCTTGCGAAGACCTTGTTAAACGGCGTCGCGACGTTTCCTCAACCCCCTTACAGTTCCAACATGGCACCAGCGGACTATTTCCTATTCCCAAAAGTGAAATCCTCCCTCAAAGGACACCACCATGGGACCTCAAGTGCCTTCAAAGAAGCTTGCACGCGTACCCTTCCGAAAGGACCTTCCGGAATCCGCCTGCCAGGGAGCCTTCGCGTCGTGGAAAATCTGCAGGAAAAAGTGTTTCGACAATCAAAGATGAACTTTGAAGAATTTAAGGCATTGTAGCTATATCTGAAATAAATCTATTTTTGCGAAACTTTTCCTGATACTTTTAATATAAACCAAGTATTTATGGTGGGGATAGGGTTAGGGTTTTTGTAAGAAATGCAAAGGAGGCAGGAAAAGTGGTGCTAGGGTTGGCTATGAATTTTGAAGACTATGATAGAAAGAGTTACGATTCGCATGCAAGATTATTATTGTTGGTATTATGCCGTTTAAGGTTGGTTTTGGATGGACACAGCCAATGTAATTATTCAACGATAAATTCACGTGCCTCTTAGCAAAAACATCACCTGACATCGGACACTACATTTTAAGTCCCTCTTCAATTCCGCATACTTCTTTCCTCCTTTCATTCCATTCTATATGCCTATCCCATTCCTTCCCATTCCTCGTTTGCTTAACTTTCTCCCCTTTAGCACAGTCTTCAATGGCCCAACCCCAATCAAAACGCTCTGAAACCATCTTTCCTACCTCATTTGAATTTCTTCCAACAATTCTTTCTCCTCCCCCACCATGCGTGTCGCTTCCTTGTTTGCTTTCCTTTTTCCATCATTCTCCACATCCACATTTCGAAAGCCTCCAATCTACGTCTAACATCCTGCTTCAATGATAATGTTTCCGCGGCGGACAAGTCCGCGCTCCACATAAAGCAAGATAGGGGAGTAAAGTAATAGGCATGTTGGATGGAATGGATGTGGACGGAAAGGATGTAGGGTTAAAATAAGTATGGTTTAATGTATACTAGCTGAATACCCGGCTTTGCACGGGTTAGGGAGAAACAGTAATATAAATATACTACATAAATAAAAACAACAAATTATAAAGTACAATAATACACTACTTCATACAAATTTAAGAATCTTTTTTATTTAACACCTGTTTATAAACTACATTTTTTGTTTCATATCCAGGAGAAAGAATATATAAATTTTTAGGCGAACCTACTCTGGAGCAAGCAACATAAAGTTGCCCGTGGCTAAAACATGGCGATCTTAGATCAACACCACAAGACTGTCCCTGTGATTTATTAATGGTAATGGAAAAAGCTAGCCGGACTGGAAACTGTAATCTTTTAAAGTTGAAGGGAAGATCAGTTGGGATTAGAGGTATCCGTGGAATAAAAATTATTTCACCTTTTCCTTTTCGAGTTAAAATGACTGCCTGGATCATATTTTTCATTAATTTTGTCACACACAATCGTGTCCCATTGCAGAGTTTTGGTGGATCTAAATTTCGCAATAAAATGATTGGAGATCCTACTTTAAGTATAAGGCGATGTTGTGGCAATCCAGCTGGATCAAGTGAATTTAGGAATTCCGTTGGATAATTTACGGCTTCGTCAGCATCCACTACGGTATCAACCGATTTATATTCAATCACGTCTCCTGGCGGCATGGCTAGTATCTCCTTGTAAATTTCATTAACATCATCGTTCTTAGGAGCAAGAATGGCTCTTTCTCGCAACCATTCTAAATTTTTATAATTTTGATTAACGTTAGGATAGACTGCTTGTATCATATCGCGGACAGTTTTCACCGATACACATAAATCTGATGACAATTTTATCATACCAGATGCTTCAATAACTAATCTATCTTCTCCAATCTCCAAAAGTTTATTTGAAAAATTTTGAGCATTCCCATCTCTTAAGAGGATTCGCATGTTTTGTTTAAGGCTAATTTCTTGGACATGATTCCATAGAACAGAATGTTTTAAACAGGCATAAATTTCATGGGCTGGAGTCGATTTTGGAATGACAGGCAGAGTTTGACGGAAGTCTCCACACAGGAGTACCAGAGCTCCTCCCATTAAACTGCAGTTTCCTCTAAGATCTTGAAGTGTTGCGTTGATGGCCTCAAGAGATTTTTAATGAGCCATCGTACACTCATCCCATACTATCAATTTACATTCTATAAGAACTTGTGCCTGGCCGCTTGTTTTATTTATATGACATGTGGGATTTTCTTGTCGGGAAATATTAAGTGGCAACTTAAGGGCAGAGTGGGCTGTTCTTCCTCCTTCCATTAATGTCGCTGCAATACCTGAAGATGCAACGGCTAGAGCAATATCTCCATGAACCCTGATTTCAGCGAGAACTGAACTAAATTAATTAAAAATTTTTTTCCCGTGCCACCAGTAGCATCAAGAAAAATGAATCCTCCTCCTTGTTTATCTACTTGATCCATTATTGTTTCGTACGCGAATTTCTGATCTTCATTAGGAAGTGGCTTTTTATCCGCGATGTATGCTTCTAAGTCTAAGACATAGTAGCTAGTTTCACGTATATAATCTGGATAAAATACACCCTGTTGATCTTGTACAGGTGCAAAAAGACCGAGTTCCACTAAAGTCTTGTTAACCATGGTGATACACTTTTCCTCCAAAATAATCAAAGTTTTATTAAAAATGTCGGAGTTAAACGTAATATCCAATGTAGGATTTTCACTTCAAACTTTAGCCAGTATATCCTCAGTCATTGATTCTTTATATTTTTCCCATAATGTTTTTGGGTTAGATGGATTACAGGAGGTTATTATGATGGCAAACAAAATTCAGATTTGTCCTGGAAGAGAAATCAAACTGGCCTCTCGCAATGAGTCATCCCAGTGTTGATCTCCTTCTAGCAACCCTAAATTCTGGCAAGCTTCTCTGAATGTCTCACATATTTCTCCGTTTACCGTTCTTAATTCTGCAAATGAGCGAGGTCCTCTAATGGTATGTAGAAGCATTCTTAAAAAATAACATTCGGCGTTGTTAGGATGGACTGTGTAGACTCGGCCCAATGCGTCACATGAATAAATATTATTCTCAGGATCAAAGTTGCCCATTTTTCTTCTACAAAAGACTTTCCTTGATGTATTCCACGTATAATATCTCGGCAATTCTGAATACAATAGTGTTCTTGCAAAAGTATCCTGCTAGCATAGTTGGAAAAATGCTGTTTCTATGACAGCAAAAAAGTAAACAAATTACATACATACAAACAAACACTCTCCTTTATATATATAGATATGTTTTATGCTCGTACTTAAGGGTTTTACGCTATTTAATATGACTTCTAGGTAATATGAACTTGTTTTTCTATATGAATATGCTTTAAAATTCCTTTCCCTTGCATATAACCCTTTCATCTTAGTATTTTAAATATTTTGTGTTGTTTGAATGATCGAGTGAGATCTTACAGAGGCCCTAATTTGAAACGCAGCTAGAAGAAAAACAGGCACTTCTTCTGTTACCTTAGGAAATGTACAAACTAGAGGAGTTCTATTTACCTTCCTTTCGCTGAGTTCAAACAGGAATAGGAGCAAAGTAAATGCTGACTTACCAATTTAAATTAAAGTAGGTCCAAATGTTTTCTTACCAGATGGGTTCAAACTCGTGGGCACATGATAAAAAAACTGATGTTAATGTCGTGCTAGGCAGGACTTGGAAGTGTATTTAGTGCCTAGTGTACCAGGGAATAAGTGTTCATCTAAAAGTGCGTACAGTGTGTGCTGGATGGAAGGGACGAGGGATATTATCTTTTGATCCCTCCCGTTTATGGTATGGTCCGGCGGCTGGCATGCCCACTGAAACGCAGTTGCCGTCCCCTATGCCGCCCCCAAACTGCTTGCTTATGTTGTAAGCCGGCCGTATCTCTTTGATTTTGAGCTTCTGCGCTCGCCCGCCGAATCCTTTGACCGTGACCGGACCAGGAAACGAATAAATAAGTGGACAGAATCGTAAAAGTTAAATCCGTCCAGATCCCCATACTGGCGTTCAATATTTCCTCTCCTTTTCCTCCGCACGCTGAGTGTGAGAGTGTAACATGAGGGTCCTGTGCTCGGATCGGAGGGGAAATTCACGGCCAGGATCGTTTTCGTGTCGTGTGTATAGTTCTGGCCTTGAAGGCCGATGGTATTGTTTCCTTGCCTGCGAGGGTTGAAAGTGTGGTTCGTGGTTATTCCAGGTGCCATGCACCGTTATAATGTGTTACCGCATGTGGCCCCAGCGTGGGCTGGCCCCATACAACTGATATGAGATGGCCGCGAACTAAAAACATAAAAAAACTCAACAATTCCTGGCTCATGCCTGGGTATCAGAATCACGAATGAAAATAAGCGTGGTGGGGTCATTTTTATTTATGGAGCCAATTCACCTAGACTCATTTCAATTGGCCAATGGATTACTTGGAAAATAGACGTGAAAACTCTCATCAGACGGTAAGACAGGTGACAACGCACATAACCTCGTCATGAGACAGGTTTATGGGATCATAGTGCTCGACGGGGGAAGCCTCTCTTCTTCCTATTAAAATGTCATTGCCTCAATAATTTCCCGTAGAAGCTTATGGAGCCTAATTAATTGGGTAATTTTTGTGGGCCACGAGAGCTCAGAGAAGAAATACTACAGGAATCGTGTCTATAATATGGGCAGAGAAATGTTCTTCGAGGCATTATGACGAGATCGTTTCCCAGCATGGAACTGGCAAAGTTTTTCTAGGTTATTACTGGTTATGTTTGCAGGATCATAGCCATCTGCCTGCCATGAATGGATTGTCATCATCGCACTCGTTCATTTTCGTCTAGTTTGACCGCGTTGTGTTTTCTAATCCTGTAAATGCTATCGATTAGAACTTTTATTTCTCCAGTATGTGTTTATTCGATTACATAATCATGCGTTCAATTAAAAAGATGAATTTATTTTCAGATTTTGTATTGTAATGTTGCATACCAGGTTGTGTTTTGTTAAGAGAGACAGGGTAATTATAGCTGTACCGTTTGGTAGCTGGTGTGCGTCCAAATAGTAGATGGTAGATTAGCAATGGTATATAACCAATGGTAGATTACCATTGAGTATATTGGAGGGATAGGCGACTTATCTACAACCTATACGTGTCTTAGTCTGCACGGGGGAGTGTGGGTGATGAGCAGTATTAGGAAGAGGAGTGAGGCAGGGATTTCCGTTGTCGCCCAAGCTTTCTAACGTATATGTACCTGGAGGACCTGGTTTAAGTGCAATGGTAAGGAATGAAGTTTGGATAGGAATGCGGTGTACAATTCATCAAATCAGCTTTGTGGATGATCTAATTTTAGTTAGCCAAAGAGCCAAGAGCCTACGAGCACTACTGAGTGTATTAGAAATTCAGGGTGATAGAAAAGGGATTAGAATCGATGCAAGCAGAAAAAGGCTTTGCGGTTTTCGAGAAAGAGGAAAGTTAACTTAATGATTAAAATAGGAGTTCGTATACTAGATCAGAAATGGAACAGGTTATGTATCTTGAAAGTTTTTGAGACTATAATGGTCAAAATATTGAGGGCATTGGAAGAGCAACCGCGTTAGGAAAAGAAGCTTTCACAGGGAGGGGGGAATTGATGGCAGGGACGTTGATTGTAGATGATAAGAAACGACTCGTCAAATCTCGGAATACGGAGCATGGTTTTGCACGGCGTGGGTACATGGTAATTAAGCAGGATGATAGCAGTAGATTGGCGCCTTTTGAAATGTGAAGTTGGGAAGCTGAAATGGACAGAAAGAAAAACAAAACATGAATTGCTAGGCATGGTAGGGGAGGAGAGATCATTGTTTTGTGAGAGATCCAAGGGAGACAAGAAAAATGGATGCAGAGTATTTTAAATGGGTATTGGATAGATGTTGAAGACTGTAATAATGAGGAGTGTGTTAGATAGGAATGTTGGACGGCTTGAAGAGAGGGAGGAAGGATGTGTAATTGAAGAATGGTTGACAGTAGTGTCGGATGTCAGGTACCGTTATGTTAGGAGAGGCAAAGAAATACGTCTTTTTTCAGTCTTGTGGACTTATAAAACCTATCTCAAACGGTAGAATACCAGTAATAATAATTTATTCGCATTAAGCCACCTTTCCTCGTTGGATTATGTATCCTACCCTCTTCATATCGTGTTATTTTCCCAATATTACGTGAGTTAAAATTTTTTTTAGTATCGGTAGATTATTGTTTTCATGATATTGTTAAAACGCTCTCAACTAGTTTTGTTTTCTCTCAGGCTGAACTAATATTTACTCTCTTATTGTTTTTTAGGTAAGTCACAATCATCGTCCACGGCCGTGCAAACGATTGCCACCAGGTATTTTGTAGATTTAATGTAATATTCCTCGCCGTGTTTCCGTAAAACTTCAACTAAGGAAAACCGCAAGTGCTTGAATGCTCTACTATTTCTGGTATGTCCCCTGGGTCCGTCCACCGTTCTACCTTTGACGTTTTGTTGCAATTTTACATCAGGAATCGAAGTGTCTATCTTCGAAAATCACGAGTTCAAACGTAATAAAATATCTGGTGTTTTTTCGTCTTATGTATTCTGGTTGAATTCGTCACGAAATTTCCGCGTCATTTAGGGTCTCTATAACTGCCGTGTCGTTGTCCGACTGGTCCGTCAACTTCATTCGGAAGCGCTTAAGACGATAAACGAGTGTGGTGAAGAAACTTTGGCAGAAACGAAGAACCTGACTCGGTGGAATTCCTTAGGCACGAAACGTTTTCCGCAGAGCGATGGACCAGCCCTGGACGCCGAAAATCCAAAACCTTAAATCATCACAGCGCTTGGAAGGTCTTCACTAGGAAACACTCGTGTTATACCTCGCTCGATATGTTTATCCCTGTCAAAGTGTTACGACCTCGTCATTGGGCTTCTGTAAGTTATTTAACTCAAAAGGACGAGCCGTGGAATCAAAAATGCCCAAACCATTCACTCGTGAGTGTGTCACGCTCGGCTAAATCCTTACAAGTTTCTGGGAGCGTGATTTGTGATTGTGTAGTCGTTGTTCTCTATGAAATTTAGTACATATATCTTCGATTATGAGTAGCTAAATTTCTTGCTTCTTCACGCTAGTGACAACATTAATTGGCTCAATGGTAGCATGGCAATTTCTTTTGCATAAATTATTCGACCCGACTCGCGAAAGCTTAATGGTTTCGTTTTGCGCACATTCCACCCAGAGCAATATTTTTGCATTTTTCCAATTATTGAATTTCTTCACCCGGATTTCCACATCCTTATTATTTTTGGTTGTGTCTTTATTAATTTATTTTCAGTGGTGAAATGGAGACTAAAGAAAACTGTTTTTCTTTCGTCGTCGATATGTACTCGATCCAAGTTTTTTTAACTCGATTTTTTGGGCCGGGGAGTGAACTTCGATTTATTCTCGAACTGCCTTGTATTCCGAGATAATCAATGCACCCAAAAGTCTTCTGATGAGTACGGTCTCTGCTCCACAATTAGCCTCGGTCAAAGGGCAGCCCCAACGTCTATGGATGTAAGCTTCGGATCATCCGTCTCAGACATGTATTCACCGCCGCTACTCAAATGTTGATTGGGGAGGAGTAGGGAGGACATTCTCTATTGTTCGCATTCAGCTCCCTTTAGTGGTGCTAGCATTTAGAACCCCGCCGAAAATTCTTCCCCAAACATGATCGGGTCGGTTTTTCATTTTTATCCCCAAAAGGGAAGTACGAGGCTGAGCAAATTTCCCATCGGTCCTTTAGATTCCTTTATGACTCCCGTCATGCCGTGATTGCATGCTCTTCTTAATTCCAGTTTGATTAACATCCCAAGGCTTAGGTCGGTCCCTTCTCTTCCTTCCCTCTCCTTTACCCGACTCAAAGAACCAGGCATGTTTACGACTAGCTCCACGTGGCACCGAAGCCCTTACGGGAGTCTTCATTCAAAGGAAAGTAATAAATTCTCGTCATGTGTCACATTGCCGGAAAATACTCGCTACATTCTGCTTGGCATCGCCAATATTCTCGCCAGAACCTGGTTCCTTTTCCAATCACGTTAAGGCCGTGTTTCGCTACGTATCGCGAAAGTTGATAAAATTGCGAACTTTTTCATGTTCAAAATGAGCAACTTAATTCGTGTGGCAGTTTTTTAAATTTATTTAACAACACATGAGATCTATTCATGGGCGGATAAAACTAAATAAATATGGCCATCAAGAATTGGGGAATAAGTAGGAGTGAATGTTGGTATTTTACATGAAGCACGACCTCGGAGCATTTTTCGGAGGACTTACGAAGTGTATCCATATAGTAAGTAGTCCGTTCATTCCACGTTCTATAAAGGAAAATGTTGGCCATTTTTTAGTCGACTCTTTCGCTGTAATTTTATATGGTAAAAATTTAAGTAGATTCATTACTTAAAGGCCGTGAAATATCACCTTTCTATGCCATGAGATTCCAGAGAAATTCCATGGACAGAACATATTGCGGTTTGTCATTAGTCTTGACTTAGGGCTATCAAATATTCATAAATTTTAAATTTTCACAATTGAAAATTTGTAAAGGCTGCATGAAGATAACTCTCCAAAATTCAAGCTTATTATTGGAATATATTCTCAAATTTTCTTTGAATATTATTTTTATGAATAGGTATCTTAGTAAAATAGGCTCACTTACTACTTTTTCAAACTAAAATATTTGGTGATGTAAATATTATACGATAACTTTAAATTTTAGCCTATAATAAAGTAATCTATAAATTATTTAATCATGAATAGTAGCATGATAATTTTTGTGTGATCTAAAATATTTTCTGTAAGTTAAAGTAATTCGTTTACCTTTCCCGTGTATGACGAAGGTCTAGAGTCAGGAGAAAATAATTGAAAGGCAATGGAGTTTTGAAGGCCGTGGTGGAAGGGAGAATGATGGGTGAGTGTGACAGAGGAAGGAAAGGAATTTCAGACGACATGGAGCTAGTGTAGTAAAACTGCTTAGAATTGAAAAAGGATGTAATGTAAGACAAATAACAAAAAGTGCCCGTAATACGTAGAAGATAAGAACCGTTAGGGAACGCCCCAAAAGTACCTTTAATTGGCAGAATACCTTGAATGAATGAATTATACGTGTGAATCCATGCTGCTTCCGGGAATAACAAGAATTGAGTTGTACGTGTATTTATGATAAATATTGAAATGTCACCGAGTGGGAAATTACTGCATTGACTTGCCCTTACTCATTCTTTTTGCAAACCTTCCATATACATAATTTTAAAAATATTTAGCCGAAATAGTAAAGTTCAAAAATTATATTTCGTAATGCTTACGTATTCGTCAACCCGTGGGAATTAATGGAGCACTAGTTTTATGATGATTTACGGCGCGAAATGAATTTCAAGCATGATCCAGAAGGTGATTATCGTTGAATGATGGCGTCTCAAAGGTCTCACCGCGAAAACCCGGAAGACTTTACCATCCTTTCTGACCCAGACCGCGGGACCCGAATCACCGCTATTCGGTCGAGTTACCTTCTCCATTTCCTCCGTTCGGCAAACCCTTAATTCCCTCGAGGTGCGTTTCTTTTGCCGCCGAGCCCTCCGTCTAATACCGTCGAGAACCACGACTCGCGGCGCATTCACTCTCCCAAAGGTACGGACGGCCTCAGTTCCTTTCAAGTCCTTACCGGATCGCTCCGCGAGGAACGAGAGGGAAGCGGCGGGGAGCATTTCAAAATCGGCGTCGACGCGGTTGGGACCGATTCCGCATCCCGCACGTCGCCGCGGCCGAAGCCCCAAAGGCGATGACGGAGCCGCGGATGGACGCCCTCATCCCGACGCGTACCCATCGGCGGCTCGGAAAGATTTTCAGCCGCCTTCTCATACTCTTCTTACGCACTCGGACCGTTTCATCTCCGTGTTGTCTTTTTGCGGTGCTCTCTTCCTGCGGTCCCCCTTCTTTTTCCCCTTCCTTCACCGCCGCCTCTCTCGTCAGGTCGCGAGCCAAATTAGGTGCGTTGCTCGCCGCGGGAGCGAGTCGGAGGAATCTTTCTCTTGCCTCTCGCATCCGTCGCTCCAGGACAGGCTGCCATGCGCGCCGGAGAAGTCCCCGTCGGTGACACGTAACTTTTGCGGCGAGTGAATGGATTTTCGTTTTGTGTTCACCGCACACGATTGCGTACCCTCCACGCATTTGTTTTGCGTGTTCGACTAAGTCAGAACAACCTGAAATGAGGTTATCACGGGGAGCGTATTTCCATGTAATATTTTCTTCCGTATTGCCTTAATTGTTAATGAAATCGAGGGAAAGCACGGACGCGGACTACAAGCAATTCAGTAGTTTCAGGCGCAATATGGTGGAATTCGGACTTAATAAAGGAAAGATAGTAACAATTTTCCAATAGTTAATTGTTACTATCTTTCCTTCATTGCGGACTACAAGGTTCTTGAATAACAATCTAAATTTTGATTCAAGTTCATCATCAATAGGGGACACCTCAGAGAAGAGCGTAACCTCTCGATTCTCTCTGAAGCATTTATGAAGGGCAATCAAAACATTTGGAGAGAAAGCAATGTTATTCTTCAACTCCCCCAGAATGCTAAATGCAATTCTAAAGATTCTGAGGCAAGCAGCGTCCGATCAGGTTTTTTACAAAAATTAAAATGGCGAAAATTTTACAAAAAACTGATATTGAAAAACTGACTGGCAAGGCTATTTTCAGTTTTTTTCGTTTGTCATCTGTTGTTTTTAGGATAACTTCCGTTTGGATGTCGTGTTTAGATAATTGTATTTAGTTAAGAGAAAATATGCATTGCATCATTGAACTCTACGAAGTATTTTTAAATTATTAACATGAAGGTAACATTAAAACTCTGTAGCAAGGAAAATCCATGTTAGGTTGGATTGACTGATACGTAATCGCAATCAGTGAATCTTGAAGTTTTGAATTTCTGCTTGTGGATGGCATTATGGTGTATGTGTTAAACACAAGTTTTATACCTCATTTAGTAATGGAAAATACTGTGTTCACAAACGTCGAAGGAGGATTGGTGGAGGAATGCTTTGATGGAGTTAAACCGAGCTAATTAAGCGCTAATATATGAGATAATGATGGGCGGAGAATCGAGAATGATGCACTGAAAATCCCAGATCATTTGTGGTATTAAGTGACTTTAAATGTGAATAGGGGATTTCTTTATGGCCACATTCAGGTATGTAATAGAAGAAGGTTGCTGCAAAACCATTCATGACTTTGTCTCTTACGTTGAAACTGGTTAATGACTGTGGTAGAGTAAATATTGAATCCGATAAATGGTCTAACTGGCTGACGCTAACGCCACGGTTGTGTATGTCCACATTACAGATCGATTATTAAATTTATCATACTTACTGCTTCTTAACCCTGCTCAATTAAGATATATTTATGCACATGTAAGTATTTACAGGGAAGCACATTTTTGCAGTATACAACTCTATGGGTCAATAGAGAAGGAAAAGACAAGATGGTAGACTACGAGGAAGGTAGAGGCCAACCAGATTGGGCACATAATGAATGAGTTCGGAATATAGTTCAAGGGAAATATATGCTGAGGAAGGTGGTAGCATGGTAGGAGCAAGGGACAAATCTGTGGGTCAAGACGTTAAGGATGACAGGACGGAAGATGAATCATGGAGGGAGAAAAGGCAGTTGGCTTTAGAAAGAGAAGGGTAGCGAGCTACCGTTCACCAATTCAGAGCTGAAACCCTGACCCGGTGGAAAACACGCGAAGACATCATCACAATCATGCGCCTGGAAAACACTAAATCTTTCAATCATCTATTTGAAATATTATTGATTATGATATACACTCCAATACCCGACTCCACTCGCCACTCCAATCGCCGACCCCGGTGGCGGCGGGGTAACGTCCTCGTCTGCCATTCCAAGGGTCGCGGGTTCGATTCCCGCCTGGGTGAGTTTCGCTCCATCTAGGGCTTGGGTGTTTGTAAATGTGACCATTGTTATCGTTGTTAATAGTTCGATGTAAAGGCCAAAATGAGCTGTTTTCGGACTTATACTGAATAAATAAATAAAATAAATAATACGAGTTCATTATCGAACATAGTCGAGTCCGATACTTCGAAGAAACAGCTGCCGTCATTGGGCAAGCGATTATTTCGGCGAAATCGCTTGTATCGGATTATTAATTAGCGTACTCTTCAAGTATTGATTTTTTTTAACCAATTCATTTTTGTAACTTTGCTTCACTAAGTAGAATTTTGCACGAAAAATGTCGTCCCTGCGTTTTCTGTATGTGCAGTTCATAAGTCATTGCTTCCGAAAATGCGATATTTTTTATTATTATAATTATTATTTTATTCTGCGTCTTAAGGTAGGTTTAAGATGAAAACAGCGTATACAACCGTACAATGATACATTTTCTAGCCTCTCCTGTTAAAACATCACGTTAAATCCGATACTACCATAAATCCATCTTCCATTCCTCATACTTCCTTCCTCCTTTCTTGAGGCATACCTATCCCTTCTTCGTCTGTCTGTTCTCCCCTCGATCAGTCTTCAACCTACCACAGACAGTCGCGTCGCAAAACGCTCTGGTTTTTGTTGTATTGATGAGAAAAATCCAAATTACATGTAATGCCGTTTTTTTATTAATTTTTTAAAAACTCATTACTGAAGAAATTGTCTTGTCCTTTTTGCTGAGTCTACAAGACTTTTCGGCGATTTTTGCTCGAATCCACCACGGCTTTGGAAAAATTGGATTTTTTTTGTTGCATCGGTGAAAACATACAAATGGCGTATCATGGCACGTTTTTTATTCAACTTTTAATTATTTTGAAATCCATTCCGGAAGAAGCTGATCGCTCGGCGAGAAGTTCGCTTTTTACCGGTCCACAACATTGCGAACGTGGTGATTTTTTCAGTCCTGGGGCTCGCCGATTGGATGGGCAAGGACCCCAAGAATGGGAAGCGTGGTTTTGTATGATGTATCTAAAAACGTAGTTCCTACGTGGTAGTAGGTAAAAATCAGAAGTGCAGTTGAACTTTATCTGCCGGGTGACGGCCGGGTGTCGAAAACGCGCCCCGTTCTAGCGTCTGCTCTCGCGGCGAGAATACGTTTCGTTCTGCTCGAAAAGGTTAATTCAGAAACGAGATGTGACGGCTAGCTCGTTCGTGGGATTAGTCCACGCATCGACGATGGGCTCACGCTCTCCTCTCTCTCTCGCATCCCGATTTAAAATAATCGCTTCGCATTGTCAATCGCTCGTCGTTGGTGATTCGGACGGACTCTCCCTCCCCCCCACTCAGGACAAAAAGGGTGAGCGTTTCCGCGATTTATTTTTTTTTCTCCCTCGTTAATCCCGGTTTTATTTCATGAAAACGTATTTTCCGTTCATCCCCCTCTCCCAGTGCTCTCCAACCGCCTCTTCTGTTCAGGGTCCATTACGTCGTCGAGCAGTGCGAAGGGATCGGTGCAGAGAGGAAGGGGATCGCTTCAAGCGATTAAGTGGTCCGCCACGTGCTCCACACGCACACCCATCCATTCCGATGGATTCACATGTTCGCTTGATGGATGTGCATTGTGGGTCGGAGGCACTGCGTTCCCGTGGGTGGAGTAGAGTGGAGAGGATCCGTAGGGGTGAGGGACTGGCTTGGGGGGTGGGGGCTTCGGCGAGTTGCACGGGGGCCAATGATTAAGAGTCAGGGGGAGGGTTAATTGCTGCGTTCTGAGGTTGGGATATGCGTGTATACTGATGGGTGGGTCGATATTTCCCCCCGATTGTTTTCAGCAAAACCGATGCCGATTCGAGAATTCGTCTGTGATACCGTATTGGTTGACGGTGGACCCCACGATTCGCAGACTGTCCGTGCCGCAATTACCCCGCGAGTTGTGAAATGTAGTGGAATCACTTGTTATAAAATTTAAAAACTAAGTTTAAAAACTTCTGGAATTTGCTGACTCAATAACGCTGCAATTTTCACATATCGTCCTATTTTCCGCAACCATGGTTTCGTTTTGGTGATCGTGAAAAATAAAGTTATGGGTGGAAATCGTAGCGTTGGTATTTATTCTACTAATCTTATGAAGCATGAAAAATTTCAACCTAGTTACGTCCGAGACTCTTTCTAAAGAAAATGAAAAGCGAAGATCCAGATCATTAAAAATTGTTCATTATAATATTCAAATTCCTACAGCACTACGCTGTAGGAATTCGAATGTGACAATGAAATTATTTGGTTGATCCTTTCTAAGGTTTCATGTAAATCTCATGATTTTAGTTTAGTTATTTCACCTTCTTAATATTAAAGGAAAATTCCCTTAACATACATGAACCTCAAAGACATTTGCTGTCTTAATTCTTCCTTAATTCCCTTAAACCGCATCTGTCAGTGGCAAATGAAAATTATTGCGGAATCCTTGGTCTAAAAACCAACATCGTGTAGCCCTAAAATCTATTTTTTCCAACCCTCGAATCAGTGTTTCTTGAGTTGAATCTCAAAAATTCCGATCGTTGAACTGCAGAGAAATAGAATATCTCTTTCATTTTTCCATCGCTAATTTCTTACCACGTTGCCCTTGAGGAATGCGAATTTCTTCAAGGCTGCACCGCAAGGCACCATAGTGCCGAATTAATTGAAAGAAAGTGGAATACATCACGCGGCCTATCATGCTAACTGCAGAGGTTACGAACCTGCGTCCTATGTTTAATTCTCCCGCGAAAATTCCAGCCCGGATGGCGATAAACCCTGTAGAGTATCGATTCTAGAGGCTCACCGATGTTTTATGTCCCGATATCCCGCGAGCACACATTCCCATCTGAGCGAGAAAAATCGGGATATAGGTTCACGTGGCAGGCATCGCATCCCTGGGAAGTGGTGGTGTTGGGAATTGTCGGAGGGATGAGGAAGGGGTTTGTTGTTTCTTTGTGCGTCGGGGAGGGTCAGAGACTGAGGCAATATGCGAACGCACACTCGAGCCCTTATTGTGGCATGCCGCTCGTGGAGCGTGCCGTCCTAAAGTGTCTCGGTTTGGAGAGGGGCGAACGGTGCGAGATTCATATCTATAAACGCACTTGTGTGTGTAGTCTGTCTTTGCCTTTTTCTACCCTCTCCCCTCCACAAGGCCCGTTAATAAATTGGTCGTCATCATCGGGAACCACTCTCTAAAAGTGCACCCTCTAACACTCGAAACTCCCTCCCCTTCCACCTCAGTGACCTCCAGGGGTGTGGGGCGCGGAGGGGTCGATGCGGAAGGGATGAATAGGGTTTCCGGTGAGCGGATATATCTCTCCATTATTCCCTCTCTCTCTCTCCTGTATGAATGCCGTGGGCGTGTAGTCGGGGGTGGCGGTCCTGTGCAGTCGGGAGGAGGTCGGTGGTTGTGGGCGTTGGTTCGACTTGGCGGTGGGAGGGGTGATGATAGCTCGTTAGGACCCTACCGCGTCCTTACCTCTCCTCTCATCCCCGCGGAATTTCCTCTCTCTCTCTCTCTCACTACCCCTCTCTCCACCCAGGTTGTTCCTCCCTCCTCCCCATCCCATTTCCTCCCGGAGCCATCGACGATTAGCCCAGAAAGGCATTGAAATGGAACCGTGGCTCGTGAATTGGCAGATTCACTCGAGGGTCGGTGTAAATATGGCTCGAATTCATCGTCGACGTCCCTCCTCCCCTTTCCATATCCCTCACCCTATTCCTCTTCAAAAAAAAAATGCTCTCCGCCTCCATCCCGCCTTCCCTCCCCATCCCACGACGATATACGTTCGCCTTCCGTCCCCCGTCCGGCTCGCGCAAATGCCTCAATTCCGAAGCTATTCTCTCGTCTCCGGGGTTTTTTTTGCGCATTTTTGGATTTCGGGCACCTGGATCGCCACCCCGTCGACTGCTTGATTATTTTTTCCTCTGCCTTCGTTCAATTCCGCTCGTCGTCACGTTATTCTTTCCTTCTCCACCGCTATCACGGTGGAATGTTTTTATAATCCTCCTCTCCTGATTTTTTTTGCCACTTATTCTTTATTTTTTTATGCGAACCAGTTTCCGTGCATCGGTGTCACCGGAGTTACTATGCTGGAAATTATTCTTATTCCGTAGCGCGAAGCATTGTCTTCTCACCCCCGTCATCCTCGCCCCAACTCATCATCATATTCCCTCCAACGTGGATTAATTGAAAATCTGTTGCGTATTAATTTTTTTGGTTGAGTAGCAGTGCAGGGGCTCGTTTTCTCTTGCTTCTGAATTGAAATAATTGGCATATTTGAACATTATGATTCCAGGTTACGGCAGGGAGTTTACGGTATATAGTTACAATTATTTTATTCGTGTTTATTGGAGATTGTTTTTGCTGTTAAATGCTGGTCAAGGTAGTTGAAAAATGAATGCGAACGGAAGAAAAATCTTGTGGAAAAGTCACAGTTTTAATGGAAATCATTCTTTGGCATGCTCTGCTGTTCTGTCTGTGATCAAGTATGTGTATTCATTATTTTTGCTACACGTATGTACGTCGTAGTTTATTTTCTTCATTAGTGATGATTGGGAATTATGAGAAACTAATTTGCACTTTTCCTCAGATTTATTTGTAACGTAAAACGCGTCTCAGTTCATCGAACCATCTTCAGGTACAAGATGGTTGATCTTGTACCTAATGACGGTTCGATGAACTGAGACGCGTAGTACGTTATAATAAATCTCCGGAAAAGTGCAAATTTATTTCTCATATTGACGAACTTCCTCTACATCTCGCCTGAATCTGTTGAAAATATTGGGAATTAATTTATAAAAATACTACGTTTCGCTATAACCCAAGCACCGTCTCTTAATACACTTATCCTTTTGGTGTATGCTCTCTTTTGATTTTCTTTTGACATCATTATGATTTTGTTCTCTCTCCTCTTCAATTTTTAATGCCTATCTCAATTTTTATGTCCTTTCGTACGTGCCACTGTAAATTTCTGTGTGGGCAAGTAAAATAAATATATAAGTAGCGTTTAAATGATAAAGTTGGTGTGTTTCATTCATAATTGAAAAGAAAAATTTTTATATTCAGTTAAAATTTAATGTATTTATTATGTGCAGTTTTTCGAATTAATGTTTGGCCGGTGTTACTCCTCTGCTTTTTTTTCGCCGAATGTAGTCATTTTTCCACCTCATTCCACCGACCCCAATCTCTCATGGAATTGCTCCAGATGCACACGGCACTGCTCCTCCCCGGCGATGAATGAGGGTAGCGTCAACCCGGCTTGAATCGTTAATGGGTAGCATTAATTCCGAGCCCCCACCAAAAAACGGTCGCGAGCATTCGCGTCGTGTTGTTCTTTTTTTTTTAGGTGTCTCTCCCGTTCGCGGGAACAATGCTCGTGCGGTGTTGGGAGGATTTGCTTCCTCATTAATGGCGGAAGAACGTAAGCCTTCCATATTTTCAATCACCCGTGTCCGAGTCTCCACCAAAATCTCAGTTCGTCCCTGATTCACTGCCACATTTCGCCCGCAGCGGGGCTCCCCCGCGAAATTCATCTCTCTCGGCGAAGGCCTCGGTCATACCCCGTTGGCCGAAGGATGGAAGGCGGAGGGTTCGCGGGTGAGGTGGCGGAGGGGGGAGTCGGAGTAGTGCCATCCTTCCCTCCCGTCAACTCATTTCTTTCCGTCATTTTTCCCCCGTTACTCTCGCGGAAGTGTCTCTTCGTCGGGCCCCGAACGTAATTTTATTGCATCTGGAGTTTTACGCCGTCTTGTCGTGTTATTTTGGGTTTCGATGTTCCTCGCACCGTAGGGAAATTATTACGGGGGATGGGGGGGGGGCAAAGGCGTCGGTTGTTGGCCACACCGATGCGAAGTTCATGGGCGCTGTTATTTCCATCCTCCTGAGGGAACTGCAAGTATAAAAATATCTCTTTCCGTTTCCTTTTCCTGCCTTTCTCCACCAGGGTGCACCGACCCTCTTTCCCAGTCTTCGTCCATTCTCCTCCTCGACCTAATTTCGAGCATTCCTTTCATTTCTTCCTTTTTCCGCCTCGTTTTCCTTCAATGACCAGTCTCCTCCAGAATGTGGAATTTTTGCGAATTTAGCGAATTCATTTAGCATATCTATGCTTAGGAGATCGATAGGTAAGCAGGCCAGTGGAAGGAAGGGAGTAGGCTTTTCGGACGACGTGTGGGCAGGTACGAAAAACTGAAGAAGGTAATGGTAACTTCGAGGATTCCAAACATAATTGTAATTTCTTTAAAGCGTCCAAAATCTTTATTTAATTGGTTGATTACCTTTGAATGGAATTGTCGTAAATTATTATTATTATATGCTAATGATGAAGTAACAGTCACTAGCTGTCTAATGATGAAACATATCATTGTTAGAGAATAGAAATTAGGGTAAAAGTGCGAATTAATTTAGAAATACTATTCAATTGTGCTATTATACTCAAACTTCACTTTTCCACCAAAGTGATTGATGCAAAATCTCTTAATAAATGTTGATGGTTGCGTTAAACTAGGAAATAATACATTGATTGCCCTAGAAGTTTATCTTTAGCCTATTCTGTCTGCCTATACTCTTTTAAATGTTTCTTCGATTTCTGTCCTGGCCGTCCAATGAGAATGATTGCTGCATAATATGGAGGCCATTGAATGTAAAACTGTGTCACGGATCCACGGAGGACCGTCTAAAAATTATAAAAGGAAGCCGAATAGGAAGAATACGATATAAAATGTACAGTTTTGATCGCACAGTTACAAATACCACCCTGCATTATATATTAGCTCTTTGTGATTGTTTTTGATGTGTTATGTAACTGTTACGTTATTTATTTTTTATAGTATCTAATTATGATAATTTAAAATCACCACGTTAATTTCAGCACTTTTTTTATTCAAACGACCGTGGCTTCGGTACTTTTGCCATTATTAGAGTGGCATAAGTGCCGAAAAAAATGGTCGGTTTTATGGAAGTGCTGTAGTTTTTTTACCCAGGTATTTTATATAACTTTACATAATGAACTTAAAACATCCCCCTAAAGTAACTTACTTAATACAGTCTTGGATCTTCGTAATGATGCTGGGCACTTGTTTTGTTGTGAAAATCGCGCAAGTAATTGGTGGAGTCGCATTAAAACTTTTAAATTCGCGCGAGTCGTCGATCAGTAAGTGGTGTTTGATTAAAACCTCGCTGAAGACCGAACATGACCGATCGCTCATTCGTAGTGCCTTTAGCGCTCCCGTGTACTGTTATCCATCATGGCTTCATCGATGTCCATCCAATCCACTCTGTAGGCTCGAATGTACAGCAAGAAAATCGAGATGCGTAGGCTCGAGATCATCGTGGGACAGAGAAGAATGGAGAGTGTGTGCGGTTTGCACCCGTCCCCCTGTTCGAACATTAATGGCGTTTGAGTTGTTTCCCGATGCATCATTCGAGTTCGCTCGTGGAAAGTGAGATCTCGGACGTCGCCGACGCGGCGGGGAACCCGTTTCTCATCTCGTGGAGCGGCGGTGGCAGGGCTACAGGGAGGAGGGCTGACAGGGAGCGCGCTCTATTCCCGTTCCCCCACCGTGCGCGCCATTCCTCCCGCCGCCCTCCCTCCCCCTTCCCCGTCACCTCCCAGCTGTTGTGACACGTGTGAATTATTGTTGGACCTTGTTCCCGATGAAGAGTCGTCTCTCGGAGATGGTGGTGAGGGTTTGTCTTGGGGTCGCGACGACGAGGGACACCGTGGCAGGGGCACGCCCCCGTCCTTCCGAGACACCCCACCCTCCGACGCGATCCCCAATTTCACAATATTTTTGGTATACATTGTGTCATATTTGGATGGGGTTTAGACTTGTCACAGTGTTTGGTCCCTAGGTCCATCTAATACCTACATCGACTTGTAGAATACTAATAAATACAACGTAAATGCTACAATGGATGGAACATTAAACTTACTTGAGACATGTTTCAGGGGGAAATGAGCCTACTAGTAAGGATATCAGAAGAAAATTTGCGTTAGCAGAAGAAGCCGTTACGAAGTGGAGGTAGTTGACGGAGGCCTTTAGTAAAGATATAAAGAGCGGATTAGTTAGAACCCTGACGTGGGGTGAAAGCGCGAGGGAAGAATGGTTCCGACAGATGTCAAGGAGGAAAGTGGAGCGGAGCATAGAAGCCTTTGAGATGGAGAGTATGATATAGAATGGAGAGTAAAGAGTAATGGAGGAAAAATAACTGACGGAAAGAAAAATAAGCCAAGAAATACTAGGAATAATAGGGAAGGAGAGAATGTCTTTGGGGGAAAATAAAACAAGCCAGGAGGAGTGGAGTTGGAAGTAATTTCAAGATGATCACGCCATAGTGCATTCGTTTTAAAGGCCAGGTTCTAACCGGTGACCCACCTGTGAGTGTTGATTGACAGCAATTAAGGGGACTGTTAAAATTGATAAAAACAACGACAGGGGAAGTTCTCCTTGAATGACTTGAATTGATGGAACCTTTGGCGTTGGTGTAGTTGGAGTATTGTTTTATACCCTGCACCGTTGACCATGATTGTAATACGTATTGCCCAAATACAAGCAGGCACCCTTGTCCACTTTGCCTTATCATGGAGCGCGAACGTTTCCATTTACTGTTTCAATGCATAATATCTGCCCTAAATCGAACCGTGCCATCAATGCAACCGTAGTTCGCCAGTGAAACGTCCCTTCCATGATTGTTCCCAGTCATTTTAATTAACTGTGCTAATGAGCTATGACAATAGTATGTTATAATACTAACAAACGCATAAGGTGTTCTATTTTTGTATACTCCCTTGTAGCTGAGTGTTTCTAGGTTCCGCAGTTTTTAATTTGCCCGCAATTTTAAGTAATTGATGTTTATGTTTTTTTTTGCGTTTTTAGTTTTTTAATGATTTTCGCTCGAATAGAAGTAGTTACGCTCCAGATAGGTTTGTGGAGTAAATGTGTTCTCGTGTAAGATGAATGTGACAGTTACCGGTATTTTTCAATGATAATTTAGGCACCACTTGGTTGAGGTTTATTCAGAAGTTCTCACGGACAGGAAATCGAACCACGGACCCACCGCTTAAGAGACGAACGCGCTGGCCACTAAGGTACCCAAGGTTCCTAATTTAAAAGTTAACACCTCCGAGGATTTAAAGATAAGGATAATTGAGCGGGAATCGAGGCGGTGTGAGGCATTTTCTTGGAAAACATTGATTTTGCGCTTGCATTTCAGGTTTTTTTGTGACAACGACTTTCAAAAATCGTAAGGAGCAAACGCATAGGTGCTGTTTATCTCGCCTCCCATCAGATTTAATAATCTCCCCAAAAAAATGTGCCGTTGGAATTAAGTGGCGAGTTCAGGATGCGTAAAGCATAGACGCATTTGCGTTCGTAATTTCACGGTGATTTAAACCGCGTAACTATCAAGCTCGGAAAGTAGCAATTCCTCCATTGTGTTTAAGAGTCGTCGTCTTTGTTTTTTTTCCCACGTCCCAGTGAGCCACGGGGTGAAACTAGTGCTGCCGTGGGATGTGTTAAAAAAAAACCTTCTTGCCTCCGACCAATGCCTTTTTTACGCACTCGAGATGTAAACTTTTTTTTGCGGAAAATCTCCTCCGGATAAAAATGAAAAAAAAGGGGAGCTCTAACGCGATGCTGAAACTTTTTATCCGTCGGAGAGTAGGGGATCGAGGGGAGGGCGTCGAGGAGGTGGAGATTGTTTTGTTCGCGTTTCGCGTGTTTTATATTTCTGTCCCAGGGAGACCTTGATTTAAAAAAAAATCATTTTTTAATTCCCCACTTCGCGTTAACGAGGCGACTATTTTCCCCGTTTACTAGCTCACGTTGAAGTTAGCGCTATAGACCAGGGGGGGGGGTTATTATGAGGCGGTTAAATAGGCTTGGGGGTTAAGGGTTAGGGCGCGTGGGAGAGTGGGGGTGGGTTAGGGTTTAAGACCCTCCCGGTGGGTGGTGGAGCGCCCGTGGCAGAGTGGGAAGTTGAAGAGGAGGGGAATGATGTGGGAGGAGAGATTGCAGGAAGAGGTCGGTTGGAGTAGCGGACGAATTAGGAATGACGGGAACGGTGGTGATGAGTCGGAGAAGATTATTTTTTTCCCCTCCTCCTCTCAGTGCATGCACTCTGCCCCTACATAATAATTCACGTGTAAATATCCAGGGCTATTATAAACGAGATGCGAAGCTTGAAAATATTAATTTCCGCCGAATCATCTCTTGGGATTACGGAGACAGTTGCAGCGGAAGTGTTAATTCATGAATATTTCTACCAGGGATTTTCATTAAGTAAACATTAAATATTCCAGGAGTTCTCGAGTAGCTCGCATAATTCATAGACCTTCAGTTGTACTTCTGTTGTGAGAATGTTATGTCAGACTAGTTTTCACTATCAATGTTCATACATGTATGGGAGTGTGGTCTATAAATATCTACGTACTCGTTCGTTATGATCCTTTATTAATTGATACAATATGCTTCAAATACTTATTTAGACCATTAGGACCGGAAATCCCCAGCAATATGCTATTTAGTTAATCCTTTTTAAGAGTGTAATTTTATCCACTTGTATTTTTAGTTCAAATTGTTACGTCTTTTACTGTTAGTATGTCTGCTTTAAACCTAAAACATTTGGGTAGCCTTATCTGTTTGAAATACCGGTTGTTTACTCATTTAACAATTATCGTATATCTAACAACACACGTCAAAAATGTATGCTGCCAATGCATTAACCGCATATACGATTTTTCTTGGATTACCTCTGAAATATTTATTCTTTCGATATATTGCATAGAATATAAACCGCAAACTGAAAGTCACACGAGATGATAGGTAGTGAGGTAATGGTAGAAGTAAAAAGACCATTCGATTTACAGTGGTAACAACCGGAAAAGCATGTCTGATTTATCGCCAGTCACGTACTTGATTGTTAAAATGTGTAAATGACTTCACGGTTTTTCCATTTAAGGTACGGCTCTGTCTAAATTTCCTCCATAGAGGCGTTCATAAACTGGGTTATTAATCATTTGGCCAAACCGCACCCAGAAGTGGTCACGCTGACGACGAAGCGCTCTTTACGCGCTCACATGCATAACGTGAGGATCTCTTGATGCGAGTTTGAACTACCACCGCTAGGCATGATTCAGTTGTTTGGCTTTTGAAACCTTTACGGAGCGGGGAAGGCGTGCGGTTCGGTCGCATGTTGGAATCTGAATTCGTAAGTAGAAAGTGAGTAATTAAAGGTGCGGTCGGAAGAGGAAGCGTGGTTAGCAGGTGGAATAATATTTAATGTGAAAGGCGAGGAAGAGGGGAAAGCTGGGAGGTTTTGAATCGCTCTTTCGGGTCGGCGAAGGAGCTCTCGCGTCGCTTATCTTATCCATCACTGCAGCTTAAATAGGCGCACTTCATTCACTCCAGGATCTTCCTTATTCATTCATTTTGAAAATTCAAGAGGCTCTTCTGCTTATTTTTAGTTCGTTCGGCGGGTGAAGGAACTATGGGGTTATGGTTGATCCAGCAGGACCTCTACCAGGACCGAGTTTTAATTCTATGTCTGTTGATTAAGGGTTTAGGTGGAAAAAGGATAGACACTCATTAAGGTGCAAACATGCGGTTAGTGGGGAAGGCGGAAATTTTCGGATTCCAAGCCGAAAGAAGTCAGATTCTAAGGAAGTAAAATGTAATCTTTTCTTTATGATGGAGATTTTGCCGCAGAAATATTTAAAAAAAACAAAATTGTGTCTTTTTTGTGGTTACAAGTATTAAAAGATAGAAACGCACCCTAAGGACGAGCGTTTTGTGTGTGTGTGTGTGTATATATATATATATATATATATATATATATATATATATATATATATATATATAATGGAAGAATATGAATACAGAATTAGGCAAAATGAAGTACAAAGAATTGAACAATAAATTGAGGCGGGCAACAAATAAAGCTAAAGAAGCATGGTGGAAGACGCAGTGCGAGGATATGGAAAGTCTGCAGAGGAAGGGCGAAATCGGTGCGCTGTACAGCAAAGTTAAATCGTTATCGGGAAGTAAGAAAGGAAGAGCTATGCTAACAGTTAGAGATAAGGCGGGTAAGGTAATAGTTGACGCAGGAAATATCCAAGAGAGATGGAAGGAGTATATAGAAGAACTGTATGGTAAAGAACTCAGACCAACAAAGTTAGACATTGAAAAAGAAAATGACGTAGAGGAGGACGGCTTAGGTCCAGGCATACTAGACCATGAGATAGAAAGGGCATTAAGGGAGATGAAACTAAATAAGGCCGTCGGGGTAGATAACATTCCCGTGGAACTTTTAAAATGCTTAGGAAAATGTGGGAGGAAGAGGCTATATGGGCTGATCCGTAGTACGAGGGTCATCCGGAAAGTAGTACCCGTTCGTGAAATAAAGACACAAAAGTAAATATTAACAAATATAAAAAATTTTATTTGAAAGAGGATACTTTAAACTACTTCTCAACATAATCTCCAAGCAAATTAAGGCATTTGTCATAACGTGTGACAAGTTTCTGTATTCCTGCTGCATAGTCCTTCGCCGCCAGCTCATTGAGATACGCGAGGGACCCATCTTGCACAAATTTTTGCATAATGCAGATGGTGTTTAACAATTTCATGAACAATTGTTCGAGAAACATTGGGAAAATGCTCACAGATGTCATCAATTGTGACGCGCCGATCGTTCCTCACGAATTCGTCAACTGAGCTCACCAGTTGGTCTGTAATGACAGACGGTCTCCCCGAACGCTCATCGTCGTGTGTGTTCCCCCTCCCCATGTTGAAGTTGCGACACCACCGCCGAACAGACGACTCGTCCATTACATTGTCTCCATACACCTCCTTTAATTGGCGATGAATATCACATGGGCGAACGTTTCTTGCATTGAGGAATTTAATCACTGCCCTCACTTCACAACTGGCGGCGTTCTCAATTTTTTTAAACATTGTAAAAAATCACAGAAACAACACAGGCAATGCTAGCGTCACGCAACTTGGCTCAGAGAAGGCAGACAAGCCACTGAAGCTATCTGACCTCGTCCAGCGGCTACTCGCGTCGTCAGCACTTCATGCGGCACGAACGGGTAATACTTTCCGGATGACCCTCGTATTTATGAGGAGGGAATCTGGCCGGAAGACTTTGTGAGATCAGTTTTAGTTCCTATTCCGAAAAAGGTAAAGGCCACGTCATGTGAGGACTATAGGACAATTAGTTTGATATCCCACGCAGGTAAAGTTGTTCTCAGGATCATAAACAAAAGGATAGAGAGTAGGGCAAATGATTACTTAGGGGATGATCAGTTTGGGTTTAGGAAGGGGAGAGGTACGCGTGATGCCATTGCAGTAATGAGATTATTAATCGAGAGGAATATAGAACACAACCAGGAGGTATTTGCCTGTTTCGTAGATTTCGAAAAAGCGTTTGATAGAGTGAATTGGGAAAAACTAATGAGTATATTGCAGAAGATAGGAATAGATTGGAGGGAAAGGAGGCTAATCCGCAACCTGTACATGTCTCAGACTGCTCAAGTACGAGTAGGGAACGGGGAGTCAGGATGGGCAGTGTTAGGAAGAGGTGTAAGGCAGGGTTGCCCATTATCACCGTTGCTGTTCAACCTGTATGCAGAGGAAATGATTAAAGAGGCATGGGAAGAACTGGAGGTAGGAATGAAAGTGGGCGGGGAATTCGTAAAATCAGTTAGGTTTGCTCATGACCAAGCCTTAGTCTGTCAGTCAGCCAAGGGGCTGCAAGCATTGCTGAGTGAATTGGAAATTCAGTGCGACAGGTATGGGATGAGAATCAATATTAATAAAACAAAGGTTATGCGATTTTCTAGAAAGAAAAAGGCCAAGCTTAACATTAAAATAGGAGGGCAAAAACTAGAGCAGGTAGAGCAGTTTACGTATCTCGGTAGTGTTTTGGACCAACACGGTCAAAGTAGTAGGGACGTAAGGAGAAGAATTGCGCTAGGCAAAGAGGCTTTCACAAGGAAGAGGGAGTTGATGACGGGGACTTTGAGTTAGGATGTTAAGAAAAGACTCGTAAAAACTTTGATATGGAGCGTAGCTATGTACGGTGCGGAAACGTGGTCATTGAAGCAGGAGGATAGACGTAAATTGGAGGCTTTTGAAATGTGGGTGTGGAGAAGAATGGAGAAGGTGAAATGGACAGAGAAGAAAACAAATGAGGAAGTACTTGATATGGTGGGAGAAGAGAGGGGTTTGTTGGGAGAAATCCTGTGGAGGCAGGAAAAGTGGATGAAGGGGGTATTGACCGGCAGTGGGATGTTGAAGACTGTGATAGAGGGTAGAATGTTGGGCAAAAGAGGAAAGGGAAGGAACAAGATAGGGATGTTGGACGGGATGAAGGGAGGAAGAAAGTACTCAGAGATGAAGAGGGACCTGATATAGAGTAGGATGATGGATTTTTTGTGTTTTGTTAGGAGTAAGAAAATATTTGTTTGGTAGTTGTGTCCATCCAAAAACCTACCTTAACCGGTAGATTACCTTAAAAAAATATATATATATAAATATATACATATATGTATATATATATGGTTGTGTGTATATATATATATATATACGCATACACACACATATATATACATATATATACATGTATGTATATACATATATATATATATATATATGTGTGTCTGTGTTTATATAGGTATATATACATATATATATATATATATATATATATATATATATATATATATATATAATTATCATTTAAATGGACCTTGGATGTTGGACCGGATGAAGGGAGGAAGAAAGTACTCAGAGATGAAGAGGGACCTGATATAGAGTAGGATGTAGGTTTTGTTAGGAGTCACAAAATGTTTTTTCTATTGTTTCAGCCTTCACTTCGTGGAAGTATTTAATATCCATACTAAAAGGAAAGACTATATAAATCTGCGGAATCTGTGGGCATAATAAAATCTGTGGAAAAGTGCAAGTCTTTCCTTATAGTATGGACAAAATGTTTTCTTTAGTACCTGTGTCCATCCAAAAACCTACCTTAACCGGTAGATTACCTTATAATTATAATAATATATAATTATATATATATATATATATATATATATATATATATATATATCAACATATCAATGAAAACTCCCCCAACTACGTAAACATTCATGAGAATAAGTAAGATGGATAATAACATCTAATAAAGGTCGAACACGGAGTTAATGGGGAAGGGTGCGGGTTCCAAAAGGGAAAAAGTTGCCGGGTTTTCGTGTTTGAAAATCTATTTGGTTAAATGGCCCATATCCTTCTTTTTGCGCGTGCTTTTAAACGCTCTCTACTGACTCTGTATGGCAGTGTATAACTGCTTTACTTGATGTATTTCCCTCAAATTTCTTTTTTTGTTTAAAAAAATATTTTATACCATCGTCACTCTTTTGTCTGTAAATAAAAAAATGCATGTGTACACCTATATAAATATATGTATAAGAACAGGAGGTTGCAGCAAAAAGCCCTCGAGTATTCACTAAAGTGCAAATTAATGATACTAAGTTCCTCGGTAACCCTTTAGTGTTAGATATCGCTCGTTGGTGTTAGTGATTTTTTTGTACAATTACTTCATCATTTCATAGCAAATAGAATGCTGGGAACAGTAATTTATGGAGGGTAAACCGGGAGAGGGCAAAAGGGCGGGATTATTATTATTGGATTGCCACCGGGTAACTAGGGCGATCAAAGGTTCTTGAAATTCAACTCCAACCATTCTTAGTAACTTCCTGAAATGGAATTGTTTCGGGGATTTCAGAGGGAAATAAAAAGGATAGAGATATAATATTTGCTATCCTTCGCGAAATAAACAATGACGCATTGGCATCGTGTAGCTCGACGATCGGGTCTATGATCTTCTATCACAGCCCACGTTTCCAATCGATTGAGAGATGATTTTGCAGTCGAAAGTCGAGAGTAAAATTAATTGGAACAGACGTGACTTTGTGATGGATATTCTTAATCCATACGGTGAAAAATCTGTTGTTTTCACGATTTCCATGAATGAGACAACGACACAGCATATTTAGCCACTCAGTAGCACGTGTTTGGTATGCTATGGTAGCAAAGCTCTTGGTGTCGTTGCCTTATTAAATGTATAAAAACCACAATTTGAGTCTTGGATGAAAAGTTTTGCTGCGCAGCATTGGTGCTTTCGCTCTATAATTTTTTTGGGCGTTTCCGACTCTGTATTGAACATTTTTTACGAAGGAATATTTCATTCTTGTTATGCCGGAAGCTGGCGGAAAAATTCGTTTTATATGTCGCCATGAAAAGTGTCTCGCGGATACGGTCGTAGGCCATTTTTTAATACTTAAAAATATCGGTCCGTTATTAATAATTGATAGTTAGGCGTTTAGCCGAAACAAAGTCGAGACGATAGCTTTCATCCCTATGAAAATTAGTTAATGGTTTGGATAACTCGATTGCTTCTAGCATCAGGCGGAGGTAATGAAATTGAACCTTAGTGTCTTGATTTGTTAAAAATCATTGTCTCCAATACGAGAATTTTGTTAAAAATCACTGTCTCGTATACTCCTCATTCAGCTTCTGACGATCCTCTCAGTGGGATCAGAGGAATGTTGAGTTTTCAGTAATTCTCAGTTCGCTAGAGGAGATCCTGAAAATGGTTTTTGGAGAATATAGATTTTGGCATTTGATTTGCGAGCATCGTATCTCCGTCAGAAAGAAAATCCGCGGCCATCCCGTGAGGATATCATCCCATATTCGAGGCGGCCGAGCACTAAATCCGAGCGTTAAGGTGTTCACGTGAATAAATGGCCTCGCGAAACCTTAGCCTTGCGAAACGCGGGGACGTGCCACGCTCTTTTATCTCCTGCCACCCTCCTCCTCCTCATGGACGTTTTTCCATCTCCCGCTCGCTTGCCCCCCCCAAGAAGTTCCTTAGAAAGACGGATGCCCTCCTCCCTGCATTCCGCGTTCCTTTCTGCCATCCTGTCCTCACCCCCGTCAAGCCACTTCATCCCCTTTCGCGAGGGGTCCAATGCACTCACCCCGCATGCGTGCATCCTCGCGTATATTCCAAATATTTCGGCTGGACCCAGAGACGGGAGGAGTTCGGGATGGAAGATTATAACGACTCAATTTTTTCCCCCTCCGCGAAGAAAAATTCCCTCGACAGCGGAGACTTTTGAGACAGGGAAGGATGCATTCAAGAAGGGATGATTCGGGGAAGGGAGGGAGGAGAAAAAAAACAATAGGGGTTGTGGAATGGTAGGGAAGGAGGTGATTTTTTTTGGGGAGTGATGGTGTCGTGGAGGGTTCGTGCGGACCATTTTTGCAACATACACGCGTCCGACCGAGAAGGGCACTCTCGGATGAAAAGTTTTGGGGAAAGAATGCGGTAGGGAATTCGTGGAATTCTCTTTCGAGGCAGTCCTTGGGGAGGGAGGGTGGTAGGTCCGGGTGGGGGGGGGAGGAAGGTCGGTGGAGAATGTGTTTTAGTAAGTCATTTTTCTTTTTATTTCATTGTTATGCATTCCTTGGCGAGTGGCTCGTTCCACAGGCATCCCTACCCTCACTCCCCACACTGATACACAGAGGGAGGGGGGGTTGTTTACTTTTTGAGAGGCGACAGGGTTGGTTGTCCTTTGGAGGAATTGCCGTTTCCCCCCGCACCGCTGTTGCGGGTTCGCCCGGTGCCTCATTGAAGCTCGTTCTTATTATCGTCTCTCCACTCTCTCTCGTTTCTTTTCGTGTATTTTTGTTGCTGTCGTTATTATTATTATTTTCGCGTGCGCGCACTCACAAACGCGGTTATTATTTTTTTTCATCCCCGCCGCCGAAGCCAGTTGTCACCACTTCAAGAGTGGCGGTTTTTTGAAGTTTCGTCACTCTTTTTCGTCTCACTCTTTTTCATTTTTCTTCTCATTGTCACCTTTGTCTCCGGCGACGTGGGGTCGCGTGGGGGAGGGGCATGAAAGAGATCGCCACCCGCTCAGTCATTTTTTTTCTTCAATTTTTTATTTCGATTTTTTTCTTTAAATTTCTCCCCGCCTGCACCGCGTTCGCGGGTTGTTGGTGGGGGTGTGGCTGGTGGTTGAGGGTAAGGGGGTAGGGTGGAGAGGTTAAGCGTGTCGGGGGTGAAGGTGGGTGGGAAATAAAAGGCGAAACATCGTCGTCCGTAATTCGCCTCCGCGGAGTTGTAGTCGACGTCGCCGCGTGTGAGCGTAATTGCCTTTATTCCGTCTCAGTGACGCCAATGCTTTTTCAAGTCTTTTCAAGATAGGGCATTCGTCCGTGCGAGGGGATAGGCCCGGGAATCAAAGACGTCGAGCCTTTGCGCAAGTAATTTGCGACGTCCTTATTTTTTTTCCTTTCGGTTCAAAAGAGGGCACTTTTTTCCCTTCAAAGCTCCTCGTTCCTTTTCCCACCGCGGAGGGAACATGGAGCCGCGCGCGCGGCGATCCCGCCGCTCGCTCCTCCGCGATCGCCCTATTACGAGTAATTACCCGAGCCTCTTATCATTTTCACGCGTTCGGGTGGACGCGTGTTGACGGCGTCGCGTTAGGGTGCGGGACCCTGAGGAGATGGGTGGGGGAGGGTTGCCCTTTTATCGTTTGCTCACCGAGCCGACCCCGAGGAGTGCGATACATTCGCAGCAGGGGGTAGGTAGGTACACTTGCCTGAATTAAATTCCATCGGCCAACCTCGCAAAATGTTCCGTAATAGCAGCTTCAAAGTGATTTTTTAAGACCGATTTCAGATCCCTCTGATGCTTTTTGTATGAGGCGTATCTTTGTTACGTTTGCCGTGCATAACCCGCTTCAAAGCACCTTTTTGCCTCGTCATTTTGCGTGTTTTGTTATCTCGAGCATAACCGCCATAGTTTTTGGTTTGAATGAAATCAGGCTAAAAATATGTTTTTAAAGATTCAGTTCAGCGTGTCTGTTATTAGTTAATACATCTTTCTCGAATCTACGTATTGAATGACGAACACAGTGTATGCCAATTGTTGTGTACGTGTGCGAGCCAAGGTGCTTTGATCTATAATTGTGCGAATTTAAAAAAATGTGTCGAAAAGAGTAGAATGGAGTGGCAGAAAGGTTGAAAAAAACTGTTTCATAGTTTATTTCGCTCTACCTTTTTCACCTTGTGTTGCTTCCGTTCGAATTTGATTAATTTAAGCAGAAAAATCATTTCAAAAGGAACGAGAATTTGCCTCACAATTCAACAATTTCAGATTGTATAAATTATTCGCCTTGTCTGGGAATTAACGTCCGTATTCATAATGTAGAGGGTTATTGCACTGTCTCTAGTGAATGAACTTAGCAAACCTAATCACCTTTTGTGTTTTTGTGAGCCAAGGTAAATGTAAAATGGCGCATATTCAACGACAGTTGAATGCAGGAATAATCAAGTTTTGTTTTATGGCGACCTTTGAAATTAAAATGCTTCGCAATTGTGATAAAATACAAATCAGCTAAGTGTAGTTGACTCTTTTCTAGCTTACTTCTCCAAGGTGGACGGAAATTTCGAAATGGCAAAAGTCATTTCGTTGTTTTCGATTGCTGCTATCAAGGGTAAAAAATTATATGCCTCACTAATTCACTGGGCGTACCTTTGCCCCTTTCATTGGAAATTAGCACTTCCTCCACTGCTCATTCTTCTGACAAAAGTGATGTTAATCGATGTTTGTCTCGCGTAATTGGAAGCAAGCTGTATGCGTTGCGCGTCGTTCAGGTGGCGTGAGCCATATCCTTGCGCTATATGATGCGTCACATCGCCTTTGCCTTGCAGTCATGCGGCACAAAACATGTGTCGCGAGTTTTACGCAAATGGATGCAGTTATTGAAGTTGGAGTGAGATGCGGATCTGACGTGATGGTGACGCGTTCGTGGATGTGACTCGCCACGACGATTCGATGAGGATCGAAGATTCACTTTGCCGGCAATTCACGTCGCACGTCGATGCATGAGCGGGAATCGAATCATAGGTGCTGCCCTCCCGAGTTGGGCATCGCTCGCGTCCTCGTGCCCGCAATGGAGATCGGCGCGCTTTCTCTGGGATCGAGTGCCGCGGCTCTTTTTCCCGATAAATGCGGGAGAGGGGACTCTTGTCCAGGCGGCCGGCCTTTAACCTCGCGGACACCTCTCCCCTCAACCCGAGTGACCCCGCACCCTGTGTCCGCGACATGCGCGCAAGGGTCTGCTTGTGTCCCCCGCCCGCCCCCTCCCTCCACCCCGACCATTGTCCCAACCCCTCTTAATCATCCCCCACTCGAAATGCTCTCTTTGGGTCAACGTACCCCGAGGAGTTCGCCCGCTCGCACTCCGTTGGGCCGCGTGGGTGGAAGCCGCCGAATGCCAATGAGGGTGCGGTCGGCCTCTCGCCTGGGCCATAAAGTTGACCTCTAGGCCGGATACGTAACATTGGGTCGCGAAAATTTTCTCGTGTGTTTTTTATGAGAAATGGTGCATAATTTAAGATATCCTGTGCAACTAACGGATCTCTGCTAGTAGCAAAAGCTAGGGGAACAATTACGTATCATCTTCATGTATACATATCCGTTTTTTTGAGTTAAGTGTTTCGTTGTGACGAAGTGTGTGCTATGTACTGTAAACAATGTTTCTGTTCACAGGTGGCTGACCACAGAGTGGTAACAATTAACTCTATCCCCCTTATTTCGTTTCCTTTCGGGATACTTCCTGTCAAAATATCGGATGTTAAGTAATTTAATGGACTAGCTCTCTTTTAATAATTTCATCCGGCCTGACCTGTAACTGGATACTTCTCGTCACTTGCCTCTTATCACACTCGTATATTATTTCATGTACGCATGCTCCTCTGTTCCTAAGACTCGTATTATTCCTTGTCTATTGGTTCTCTTTAGGTACATTTACCCATGATTGACTATGTCTATTCCATCTCTCATCGTGACCAAATCGGTATACCGCACTTTTTCGGCGAATTTCCATCGCTACCAATATCACTAAAGGACTCACATTTTCACCTCATTTAGTCAATATTTATGTGTATCCTGTTATTCTCAGTTTTGAATTCCAAACAATAATTTTTGGCTATTGTATATTAATTCCTTATACTCGTACATTCTTGTTTAGGGTTGTGTTAGGAGATGTCGAGATATTTAGCAGTGATTAGTCTCTGTGTCCATGAAATAACTGCCTAAACCGTTAGACCTTATTAAGTATTGAGGTTTTATGTATTTATTTATTACATATAGTTAATTAATGCAGCTTATGCATTTAGTTGTGTAAGTGTCATAGTGTCAATTATACTGTACCCATCATTTCTGTCTCGTTGATAGCTGTTTTCAGCAATAAGTTGTGTGGCTTTAGATCATCATCTGTTGTACTACGAACAGTAGGAATGATAGCTCCATTCTAAAAATGTCTGCTAATACTTGTATACCTTTCGCGTGTAAATTTCTTTGGTAATTCAATTAATTCCTCAGACCTTCTCTAAGCACTCCTTTTTCGTATTGCTTCCTTAGAATTATTTAATTATACGTTCTGCGGTAAATTTCTTATTCACCCGCTGAATGATTACCATTATATAAATTGTAATATACGATTTGGTTGTACCATGATAGATAATTATCACTCAGTGGTTGGGTATTTAGCGTGTCTCATTTTCTGCATTACGTTTCCTTTTTATAACTTCTTCAAGCTTCACACTATTCATTTAAATAATTTAGATAAAGATTTAGATATTTAGGGCAGTTGATGAAATGGGTGTGCTTTTTTGCAATATTTTAACTTATAATTCACAGAAAGAAAAAATGTATAACTTTTATTATCTGCATTCATTTTGTTAACATGATAGTTTACTTCTTTTCTTCGTGTCATTGAAAAAATTGGTAGCATCGTTAATTATAACGAGAAGTTAAAGAATTTGCGCTGCCATGTTGTATAATGAAACCCGAAGAAAATAATTTAAACCGAGCATTACCCTCATAAGCGTTACCTCGGTACAGAAATTATGGTAACCTTTGTACAATAATTATCGAATTTTATTTCCTCGCAAAACAGTTCCCGATGGAAAAAAGTATTACGTCAACAAGAAATTTGTGTTCTTAATCCGACCCTGTTTTTAGAAATATTATTTCAGTATAAATTGAGTAGCTTCAGGTGTGATGTGGTGAAAGTCGAACATAATGAATAACTGCTTGAAGCACTTCTCCACTTGATAACTTATGCTTATCAAGTGGAAAAGTGCTTCAATCAGTTATTCATTATTTCAGTACATTTCTTATGTATTATTTCCTGTATTGTAACTAAGAATGAATATTTTAGGACAACGTATAATACCAAATCGTTAACCAAACCTCTGGACTAACACACGCGTAGTTGCTTTTTCCCAATTTTCTACTGATATTTGGTCACTCACACTCGTAACAGTTCACATTGAAGTATATTCAAGTATATAGTGTGTTATGGAAAAAAAAAGTTGCATAACGACTGCGGTTCGCAATTACAGTCTGGTGTTCATACTGATTAACCTTATAATAAACTACAAATTGTCTCTTTAACAAACACTCTTTGACAAATTGAGTCTCATTAAAAAATAGCTATCGTTTTAGGATCTTTAAATAGTTTCATTTTAAATAATTAAATTGATTTTAAATCTGCTTACGTGTGCCAAATAGTTAATATTCGTTTCTGGTACACGGGGCATAAATTTCAGGTATTCTATTCATTCACGTGTGGTCCGTACATGTATCCATGTGTTTTATGTAGTTGTGTTTTTAAATACCTATGTGGGACCCGGTTTATGGTTTCATTTGGCAAGGCTGAAAAGACCGTTAACTACTGAATGCACTACAAACTTCCTCGGCAGTCGTGATGATCGTGATGAATGCGTCACGAGTAATAGAAGAAGAATTCCCCGGGGTATGCACTTCCTTAAATTTGCGAATTAACTCTTCCATTTCAACTTTTTTTTTCCTCGGGAGACACTGATTTCGTGCCACGATGGGAGTCTCGCAATTCTTCCCTCTGCCCCATCCTCATCTCTCCAAACACCCCTCCCTCCCACACACCCCCCTCCCACACCCCCCCGCGAGAAGACGCTGTGTCGACTGCTTTCCTCCCTCAACGCGCACTTCTTCTCACTCCACCCATCCTCATACCCCACTCCCCCCTCCCCACTCTGCCCTCCCAGCCTCAACCCACCTCCACTCCCACTCTAAAATGCTCTGCCCCGTTGAGTCCATTCCCTCCACTTCTTCCCGCGTCTCCTCCTCGCCCTCCCTCCCTCCCCATCACCCCCTGCCACTCAGCCCGCCTCATTGTTTGAGGTGATTAAGTCCGCATCCATCGACATATTTCGGTATCTTGGCGCTCTTCACCGCTCGGTTAAATCTGCGCTCGTCTGCGGAATTCTCCGTCCCGTTTTTTTTCCCTCCGTTTCCATTTGTTCGAAGACGTCCCATCCACCCTCTCATTTTTTAAATGTATTTTTTTTCAAAGGCTCCGTTACTTATGCCGTGGGGTGGCGTGCTGGAATGGAGCGCGTGGGCTCCGTTGTGGGGTGAAGAAGGTTTTTCCTAGCTCGGTGTCACTGCTCGGGAGAGGACATGTTATATGTATCACGAGACCCAACTTTCCTCATCCCTTCACGGTTGCTTCAATCTTTATCACCTTATGGTCTTGATTCTGCTTTTTTGTGTTTGTGTCGCGAGAAAACGGAGAAATAAATGGAGCTAAGTGAATTTGGGATGCTATGGAAGCTGCCGGTTAAAAGTGTAATTTATTTTCAAAAATAGGTCCCGCCTTTTAAAGTAAAACGGTTGCTTACTTTTTAAAAACGTCCATATGTTATGCTACAGGTTTTGTGGACGTGCATTTTGGGTTGCGTGCCGCTAGGATAGTGGGAAAAAATAAAAATTTCTCCAAGGTGTGTTCTTCGCAGGAAGATCCTAGTTCCTTTGCTAATCCGATGTCGATTATTCTTGTTCGGATTTTATATGTTCTCCGAACTAAGTTATGGATGTACCCATAAAATCGTTTAAGAATGCCAGGCTCATGTGTAATCATATTCGAATTGGATTAGAAATTAGCTTAACGTCACCGGAGCTAAAATATTTTGTGTTAACTCAAGCTAAGACAGTTCTGAGTTTCAACGACCGTCACTGTAGATGGTGAGGTTTTGTACGTATATAATTGGCAGCATTTAAATTAACCCCGAAAGCTACCCAGTTATTCCTTCGGAAGCCTGAGATGTGATTTACACTGTAATTGAACCGTATGAGATATGTGCTATCTTGCCATAGAGTTCCTAAGAGACTGCAGCTGACAGTGTTGTGAAAGCCGTCGGAAAGACTTGTGCGTCAAATTTGATAAAGTCGAAGAATCTCTTTGGAGAGCAGGTTTCGATCTGAATAGAAAACAACCTTCACACCAACAAACTTTATTTTTGTAGCTTTGGTTACATAAATTGCATGAGTATAGAATTCGTACGGAGTTTTTTAATGCTAGTTTTATTTAATTAATTTCATATCTCCAGGTATTATAGGTGGCTGATTGATAAATTTTCTTATTCCATTGGTGACGCCTGGGCTTTGCTTTAAGTTGCATGCATTTTGCTTTCCTCTGCTCCTGAGAAGCTCCTATCATTTCTCTTGAGGTTTTCATTGTCCAATTTTTCCTCCTGTCTTTTTTCCTTCACTTCCCGTCTCATGCTGAGTCAACTGGTCGTGAGGACACACCTGTGCACTGTGTTCCCCGCCAGCAAACTTAACGGTAATGGATTTTAGGTGATCTTTCTGTATTGAAGGGTGGGCAAGCTGTCTCTCGACTTATGAAAAATTCTCGATTGAAAATAATTTTTACGTTCTTCATTCTTCCTTGTAAAATAAAATGGATGAGGGTTGAGACAAACAAAGAAGTGTTAGACTTGACTGGATGAGGAAGAGAGGAAGCTGCTCAGGAAATTTCGTTGAAGGCAGGAAAAGTGGATGGAAGAGTTATTGGAAAACAGTGAGATGTTGAAAGAAGAATGAGGTTAAGCGAATTAAAGGAAGGAAAAAGTTGGAATTTTAGACGGAATAAAGCGAGTTCAGAAGTATATAGGTCTGAAGAATTATGTAATATAATAAAAGCTGTGAATGTGTGTGTGTAGTACAGAGCGATACGTTAGAAACGCTAAGTTCCTGTTACAACCACGATCTTTTTTCAGTGTTCATTTCGTGCGATTAGTAATGCCGGTTCCGTCAAAAATCTATTTCTGGTCGGTAGATTTTTTGTACTAATACTCTGCTTTAATCTCTGCTCAAAATCTTGCCTCCTCATCCTTGTATGATTCGATGACGCCCATCCTACCTCTTCGCACCACACACCTGAGCCAATAGGCGCTGAGACGAAAAAAGATTAATAATGGATAGTTATTTAAAAAAATATAAACCCACGTTACTTAAGGGTGCAGCTTGTAGATATTTTTCATATTTAGACGCTTATATTCCTGAAATTAAATTCTGGTATTAGTTTTATGACATACCTTTAATTACGACATATATTTCGCGAATATGTCATTCGAATATGTTTTTGATTTATATTCCCCTTGTGATTTCGGAGTACCAATGACATTCATTGTGTTATGTTGGTTTACTTATCAGATTGTTCAATAATCGCTCATATTTCCCCATTGCTGGACAACACATTTGCATTACGTAGATGTATGTCGTTTGAAATTCTTACGCTATTTCCACCAACTCTTTCTTATTGTAGTGAACTCATGATATTTCTCCTAGTCACTTTATTCTGCTTCATACCTATTTCTGATTCGTATAATATTTATTAATTTTTATGTCACTTTTACGATGATATATGATGATTGCACTGGTAATCGTTTAAACTCTGTGGTTTGTACACGCGTAAAACTGTTTTGTAACTCGAGTTAACTTCTCTTTTGAATAACTGAATTGGTTCTCAGCTGAGTTATTCAAATTTTTACCAATTTTGACCAATGAGTAAAATGATGATGCCTGACCTTTGTGGAAAATTTTACCATGCGCTCAATATCCCAACGCTGGGATGCAAACTAAAAGAAATGGAGGTAATACCAAAGAAATTTAATTTAATCGATGGGGTTCGAACCATTTAGATTCAGCCCCAGTCATATAGAATGATTTTTTCCATGGTGAATTTCGACTTATTAGGCGTTTACAACGGAATCCTTGGCGGCTCGGCATCTCATTTCGATACTGTATGAACGTCGTGCACGTCAGGGTGTCCTAAAGGTCCCCTTTTGACCGTCAAACGCCAGCTGTTCCGGGTGAACCATGAGAGCACTCGAAGCCCGCGCGCCCGGGTCCCCTCACCTCTCCCCTTTCCCCCCATTCCGTCGCTCTCACAGCGGCCGCCCCGTTTGAAACTCGCGGCGAGCCCTCCAGGACTCTCCCCCGCCTCCCACAACCCCCGCGAAAACCCTTCTCCCGTTTCCACCACTACCCTCTCCCGATTCATCTTTTCGGGATTGGAGTGGATTCCGCGGCGAGCGGGCGGGCAGGCCAACGTGTGCGCGTGTTGTGATATTGGAAAGGCCTAAGCGGGGCGGGGGGGGGGGGCGGAGTGGAAAGAGACCAGGTGGAGTGGGATCCGTCCCGAATCCGATTTTCAGAGGAGGGAAAAAGATGAAAAAAGGTGAGAGAGGAGGCTGGATCAAAAGGGAGTGCTCCGTTGCGCGGCAGTCATGTAAGACTCCATGGGTTTTCTCCGCGCTCCCCCGTCCGCCCCCCTCCCCATGGGGCGCCGTCGAGTATGCCCCCCGGACTCGGAAGGGCCATCGTTCAATCGCTCTCCTTCCCTCTTGGCCCTCCCTCCCCCCCTCTACACCGGTGGAGAAAAAAATAATGACGTTCTCTCTCTCTTCCTCTCCTCCCCGGCCCCTTTTCAAAACCCCGTTTCCCCCGCGCACATCAAAAGGCGGCGCTCGTCTTATTTCCTTTGCGCCGGTGGTGCTCCCTTTTGGGTCCGCTCTGTAGGTCTTCTTCTTTGGGTCCGCGGCACGTAGATCCATGTGCTCTCGCCGGGTCGGTTATTGAGTAAAACAGGATCCAATAAGTGCCTCTTTCCCGGCCTTAATTACTCGCATGAGTGGACTTCTTACGATTCTAGTATCTCCATCTTCTTTTTCTCCTTTGAAAATATGTTCTGCTCTGGAATCGGCCTTCTCTCGTCGGACTTATTACATTCTTTTGCCTTAACCTGGTCTCGCCGGCCCCCTTCACATAGAATTGAATTGTAAGGAGCGCGGCAGATACTTTCGGCGGGTCGTTTGGTCTGCTGTGCGGAAGTGAATATTTGTAGTTTGCAGGAGTGCTGAGGTACATGTAATTGGCGTTAGCTGATCTTTTTTATTGAATGCCGGATAAATGTAATTGAAATGTTGAGCAAATGTGGAATTTTACCCAAGAAAAATAACGATTTATGATAAAACATAAATGCACATGCACGCTTGTATGTATCTTTTTCACTGTGTAGAAAATTCCAGACATGACAAAGCCCACCCTGGCGTCCCACCGGGCGAAATATCTTGAAAAGAGAACGTTTTGGGTAAGCCGAATGTTTAAGCAATTTTACTTTTTTTATCTTGTATAAATAAAGCAAAATGTATTACATGACTGAATCATAGAGAAATAATTCTGAGAAAATTCAAAATGCATCATTCTTTTCGTGTGATCCAGCCTATGTTGAACGATTTATTGAGTACTTTTCTCGAGTGTTGGTCTTTATCTGATGCTTTAATATTGACAAAAATAGTAATATGTTAATAAATAATTTGGAGCTGGTTTTCAAAACAGATAGGAAAGATATCTGGATTGTTCCAGAGAATAAAATATCTGAAATGGCAATATATTTATAATCATCAACCGATACACTTTTTAACTTCTGCGCTCTATTATGGCAATGTGTTTTCTGATTTTTTGGGAGTTATAGGACGCATCAGTTAAAATAAATATACTACCGGAATAAATGTAAGTATAGAGGTTTTAGGATTGATTTTTGATACCTAACCTATACTTCTCTGCCTTTCCCTAAATATGTGATCCAATATTATTTGTCTTCTGTTTTACAAATAAAAATTTTATGCTCAATATTTATCTTCTATTTTACAAGCATGTGGACATCAATTCTTTAACCGTAGTGGACTTATTTTATTTTCAAGGTTCAAGTACCCCAGATAGACAGATGTGATGCCATGGAGGAAAACAAAATTTGGCTGTACAAAATAAGAAACGTTCCTTTAAAAGTATTATTGTAAGAATTTTATCTATTTTGCGGAGCAGCTAAGTTTTGCCTTCTTCGTTAGCATGAGGAATGAGTTTCGTCGAGTTACGAACCATACCTCTGCTCATATTGAGCGGCAATAACTGATTAAGATTAGAGAATTTAGCGTCCCCTTCGAGGAAGCAAAGAAATGAAAACATAGTGGTACGCCGTATGAGGAGCGTTGGTGGTTGAACGGTCGTTGACCAAAATGCTCGGTCAAAGTGGCTCGATCCTTCACCGTTGTGTGCGCATTTAGTCATTCCCATGCCTCACGCTTCCGCAGCGGCGGTCGGTGGTTACGGCGGGGGAAGGGGGGCTGCTTCCCTCCCCCCCACCGGTGGCGTGGTGGAATCGGTGGCAAAAATCCGTGGGCATGGGAATCGCAATAGTGGCAAGGGGGTTTTAACAGGACCTCTCCCTCCTAATTAAACCTGCAATCGAGCGGAAGCTCCAGCCCCTTCCCGTTCGGCCGTAACACTCCTCGCCACACACACACACATACACGCATTGGACGGTAAATCCAATTAGCTCGCCGAATTCGTACTTTCGACGACCGGTGCAGGAGTCGGATCATCATGTGAAGGGTGTCATTTAGTCCCTGAAATTAATCGTTAGGGCTCGCAACTCGATACATACCCACTTCCGTATTCCGGTCCGCGGCCCCCGAATCCTGTTTTCGTGAAAATCTGGAAGACGGGAATGTAGCGGGACTAACATATGAATGTGGTGTGTTGGTTACCCGGTTCTTGTGCGATTCGCGTCCATTTTCCGAAATGCTGGCCTTAATGAAACAACGGTCGATTTCAGTTTGCGGGGGATTTCCCTGCTGAGCTAAAAATCACCTAGTGGGAAACTCATGGAGACAGAGGTGATGTGCAGATTGAAATTTGTCCTGGCGTAAGTTATGCAACGCTCTAAAAGTATTTCCCGCCTTTGAGTCTTATCATTATATAACTAATTACTCAAATGGGTTTATAAAATTTAGGCACATGAAACGATATCGTGCCGATGCGGTAAGGGCTAGGAAAAGCTGAAACAATAAAAGGAGAATCGATGATGATAATTATCATTAGTTTGGATAATGTACACTGTACATTATTTTTATAAAAAGTATCGGAAAAAGTTTCTGAAAAATAGTTTAATTTCAGTTATTGCTATAATACCTCCAAATTCTTCGAAGTTTATCCATTGAGCATCGACACACTTTTGCCAGTGGCTTTTCCTCAACTCGAAGACTCCCTGGCAGGCGAATTCCGGAAGGTCGTTAAGGGTACGCGTGCAAGCCTCTTTGACGGCACTTGGGGTGCCATGATGGTGGAGGGAGGATTTCACTTTTGGTAATAGGAAATAGGTGTTGATACCAAGTCGGGACTGTCCAAAAAGTTGAGGTCTTCTTAAACGCGTTGCACGAGGTCTTCGCAAACAGGCACTTTTGGTCGTCCGTCAAGACCTTCGGGACGAGTTTAGCGGAGATCATTCGCATCGTCAAATTTTTCGTGATAATGGTGTGCACTGTCATCCCATCAATGCCAATACGATTTGCGATCATGTTACCCTTAATTGACGGTCTGAATTCAGCACTTAAAGCACACGTCAGGAATAAATTGTTATCGATACTTTAATACAAACCTTGTATGAGCAGAGAACATTTTTGGTTCATACCTGAAATTCCCAAAAATTACACATTCCCGTTAATTTCTATAGCAATTAGGCTCTGCAGAAGCACCGTTTATCTGTCTTTGACTACCTCATCGCGTCCTCGTTATTGCATCCCGTTTCCGACCGTTACGAATTCATATTCTGTTCCCACAACTTCCCTGATTGCTCAAAATCCTTCCTTCTACCACAGCTTTCAACGTTCTAATAAATCTCTAAATTCCTACAGGTGTCCTGTAGCTCTTGAATTTCCTGATCAATTTCTTCTTTTATTCAAACATGACTATCACTTTATTATTTATCTCCATGCACATCGTTGAATTTCTCAACCTACTCCAATCCCAGCTGTCAAAATCTTAATTAATCCTCTTTCCTCAATGAACAAGTTTCTAAATTAGAGGTGCACAGAGTACGTCCATATTAAAATTTTCGTTAATCTGTTATTTTAATGCGTTTAAATCTTTAATAGATTCTCTTCACTTCGCAGATGCTCCTTTAATCGCACCTAATGTTGTTGTTAATCTCAGCCTTCCTAAGGCTTCATTAATGTCATTCCTAAATAATAACGCCGAGAAAATTTCACTTGCCGCGATTAACTCTGTCGTAAAAACTAATGGCCTTTCTAATAAAAGATGAGGCGTTCCTCAACCAGAGAAGGGAAGCACTATGCCGATGTCTCTCGGGATTGCAATACGTCAAGGAGGGCGGGATTATTATGTGAATTTTTGCGGGAGCCAATCAGTGACTAGTCAAGGACAGATGAACAAGTATGTGACTTCGAAGTCAGAATCCAACCCGGGGTTCGCATGTTACCGGGCAGGTTTGGGTAGGATTTTGATGGTCTCAGGCTTTACGCACTTCTGCGCTCCTAAGCCCTCACTAACTTGAGGCAAAACATCGTTGAATTCCATGATATATATTAGAATAAATCTTTATTTAGTTTTGCATACATTCTACATCCCTTTATTACATTCAAAATTCCCATTCTTTTCCACCCTCTTCATCGCTTTCCCAGCATTCTCCTCTCTTTCAGCACCCCATCGCCTCTTTTGGTTCTTTGTTCGGTGATAATGGGTCTCCTTCGAAAAAATAAACTTTAACCTACTCCTGAAAAATATCACCTATATATCTCTGCGCTGCGACGGACTTGACTGAAGGTCCATCAAAATTTTATGGTGGTAATTGATTTAATTACCAATTCTACCGTGCTACGCTTTCGTTTTAACGCTTTCTTTTTTGAGGTTTGGAACGGGATTTATTTCTGTCTTTTCTTTGAAGAAATTATTTAAACTAATTGGAATGCATTCAATAGTGTTCAGTCGGAAGACGGATGCTGATTTTATATACGGCGGAAATGCGAAATATCCCTCGTGAACGCTTCGGCGAAAATAATTTCGGCAGCAAAATCTCTGGAGCGAAGTTACTCCCGAGTTGATGAAAACGTGAGATAGTATAGAAACACTTTCGATATGGAAATTCGCAGTTTATTTTCGATATGGAAATAGTATAAACGAGTCGTAGATTTCTTTCAGTTAGCGAGGAAAACTTTTGAAGTGTTCTCGGGTCGGGGGGTGCTGACGTTTCACTCCGATTGGAGTCGTCCGTCTTCACTTATTTCTCCGTGAAATTGACGGGGACTGGAAGGAAAATAGAAATGCATGTATAGACACAAGCATTCCTAAAGTGGTTCGTAATCGTCGAGGCACGCAGATTCGGATTCGACTATTTTTTACTCACTGAAAGGACTTCGTCGAGGGTAGAGATACAACCCAAGGAGATCCCATGACACTCCGGTTGGCCGGGATAACGAGTCACTTTATCCTTCGCCTTTCATTTAATTTTTGAATCCGTGGAAGGAGGTTGTAGGGGTGGCCAATAGCTCTCTCGCGGGGGGAGAGGATACATATGCTCGAGCGGGATTATCTGGCGTTCTCAGCGGTGCCTTGCGTGGCCGTGAGGGGAAATCTATCAGTTCAGGAAAGACGACTGTGTGAGAGGGAGGGTAGGTGGCGAAGGAGAATCTCACGAAGTGAGGAGGCAGGGGAGATGATGGGTAGGGAGGGTTCGGTTCGATCCATGACTCCTTCCCCACGCGGTGGCGTGTGGGATTCACCGGGGCCTCGCCGCACGTTCGCGCTTGTCTATTTTCAATCCCGTTCGCGCGCCCGCATCTACGTAAAAACTTTCGCCTCGTTTGTTTTTTTCTTCTTCTCCGCTCCTCCTCGTCCCAGTTTTGTTTTCATTTCTCCCGCCCCCACAACCAGACGTCCCCCACAACCTCCTCCTCCCCCCCCTCCCCGCACACACACCCGCACCGACTCTGGGGCATTGAGAAAAGTCGCGCGCTCGCTTTCCCACCCGTTATCCCGTAGAGTTTTCATTAAAAATCGGGCGAGATGCGCATTCAAGCCGCGTGCGCGCGTGTATCGTCTCCTGAAAAGGCCGTTGTTTTGCATTAAAATGTGAAGAGACACAAGGAGAGCGAGGGAGAGAGAAAGAGGGACGGATAAAACGTACGTACAATCCCCCTTCCTGAGCGAGCAGATCTCTCGAGGAAGTAATTTTACAATCGGGGGAGGAGGAGGGAGGGGCTGAATGGGTTTTCTTTTGCATCGCGTGAGCATATTCATTTATTTATTTTCTCCTTTTTAAAAATCGTCGTCGTCGTCATTATTATTTCAGCTTACGCGATTTACGGACGAAAAGGTGTGTGTGTATGTTTGGGGTGGGGACGCTTTCGCTCAATTGTTCACTCAGCCGTTTAACCCCCGGGATCCCCTCAAGTGATGCACGGGATTGCTTAACCGTGCTCGTCTTGGTGTCTTGCCGTGACGCCTCGCACCTCCGAAGCTGCATTCCCCCTTTTTATGCCCCTCATTGTCGCCGCGGATTGGGGCGTTTCGGGAGAACAACGCTGCGACAGCACCCGGGGCGCAGATGTGCATTTCCCTCCGTTGCGTCGCCCCCCTCCGCCGGGCCTCGGCGTCAGTTTGGGAACGCGGTCCTCAAAAAATTTCCCGCGGAGATTTCTCCCGTTTGGAAGGGATTCCCCTGAATAGCTCGCTCCGTTGGAATGTGTTCGAATGCATTTATGCCGGAAGCGATTAGCTCGGGGAGTGCCTCTGAGGGTGAATATTCCGTGGATCGTAATTGTGTGTACGCGTTGCGATGGGAATACATGTGCATTGTTCGCCCCGGAACATTGCCTCCAGTATGGTTGTCATGACAGAAATTGGAATTGGTCCCGAGATGGATTCCATCATGTTCAACGTCTTTCTCAATAAACGTAATAAGAGTATCCCAAGGGCTTTTTGTTGTGCCATTGCAGTGATTCAGATTAGTTTAGTTGATTAACCCTCAATTATTTACATCGGAATAGGTTAAGGTGTTGAATTGGAGCTGTGTTGATCATTTCTAAATGAAAATAAAGGGACATTTCCCCCCGATGGCTAAAGTGATTTAGCGTCCTGTTATTGTTATTTTTATAGCTTGCGAAATCAAGTGTTGACGTTATTATTCGGAATGAGAAGTACATCGATTTAGATGAAATGGCAGTGGGAAAATATGAAAAATAAATCTGTAGCTGTAATGGAATAATTTTGGTGATTTATTGTGTAGTATTTAGAATTTTCGCTTATTTTGCGAGTTTTATGCTTAGGATTATCGCCTACTTTTCCTTCATCTCTCGAGTTTTATTGCTTAATACTTTGCACTCAGCAAGATCGATTAATAACTGCCTCAAGTATTTTCTTGCTTCAAAATTTCCTGAAATGCTATTTTTAGAGATATTAATTGTTTTTCGTTTTTTTTGTTTGCCGTGAGACACGTTGCAGTAGTTGCTAATGAACAATATTAAAAACAGTATAAATTTTTTTTTAAGCTCTCTGTAATTACGCTGAAAAAATATATTGCTCTTGTTCATATTTCATGCAGGATTTTATATGGCATTATGAAGTGAATGGCAGAGTTACCCTTTCATGGCACAGACCCCTGAGGGCTAAATATTCTTTGGTTGAAGAATCGCGTGTCGTTTCAGTGGCACGTTTCTGTATTAAATACACTACCTATTCTTCATACGCTTGCAATGTGTTTTGTGAGGCCTTTCACGAAAGTTTCACTTCTCGCAAATCGTTTTCATCAACAATTTTCAATTTGGAAATAGGCTAATATAGGTACTCCAACATTTCACCACGGCGTGCTAGATTATTTTAATCCTTCTTCCACTTTTTCCTGTTTTTTTATTTTCTCTAGTAGTATATTTTTGGTTTTTCTTTTATAACATTCTCTTAATGCTTCCTTCTCTCGCGATCTTTGCAAATTTATTGACTAAAACGGTGATATCAATCCATCTCTTTCTTCGTTTACATGCGATGTCTGTCATGGCTTCTTTCTCCTTCAAGGTTTACGCCTATAACATTATAAATAGCACTTATATAAACATATATCTAATCAATTGGTATTGGTAGGCTTATGTGCAGTTGTAATTGCTAGTCATGCAGTATTTTCCCTATTCATTAAACGCTATTTTCGTAATTCGACTTTTTTTCCATTGATTCCTTACGCTTATATTTTTACGTATAGGAAAAACGGTCCAAGTGGTGCCATGTTATCATAGTGTTTATGTCGTCATGATACTTGAACCATGGTGCTAGTGTGAAACATCGAAGATGAGAACATTAATTATAGCTGTTGGAACTATTCGAAAAAATAAAGTGAAATCGTTTTAAGCGAAAAAGAGCATAACTCCAAAGATACTAGGAAGAGAATGATTTGGATAAATAAATGATTTTCCTGGAGCACATAACTAATTTCTTTGTAAAGAAATAAAAAGAAACTATTAGTCAAGCATAACAATTTCAGGTTTAACTTTTGTTTCACCTGATGATGATATGCAACATCGAAACCAAGGTCGTGAAATATTAAATCTTTATGTGGAAGTGCCAAGTTTCCTTCTTTACCCCTATTAGTCAAGCATTCAATATGCATCATTAGAGCATATAGTCGTATGTTTCAGAAACATGTTTTTTTAAGTATCTTACTTATTTTAAGTATCTTACTTATCCTGTAGACATTGGTACGAATAATGATGGGAAAATCAAGCTGGGTAATAAAGAAGGAAAAGTTCCCGTCATAGTTGAGAATAAGAAGAAAGTAGAGCGTGGGATCGGAAGCTGTTGAAGAAGTGCGGATAGGAGGTGTAGAATGATAATAGGATTTTGAAGAGCATGCTGTGTATGTAATATGCTTCATAAGCTGGATGAAGGTGGAAAGGCTTATCCATTTGTACCTATGGATACAACGGATTCACTCTGCCTTCGCTTTTCGTAACATAGCTAAAAATCAACTAATAATAGTATTTTTCGTACTTAAAACTTATGTTTTCTCCATAGATTGAACAGTTAACTACCATTTCAAGGAATTTGAGCTTTCTGTAGAAATTAAACTGTCATTTTAAAGGAATGAAATCTAGAGCTTAATTTCAATATGCGTGAAAAATAGTAAGAAATAATTGATTTTGCATTTAAATGCTGCGTAGAAGATGCATGGTTGAATAATCATAGTTGAAGAGGAAAATAATATCGTGAAATATATATGTATATTTTTCAGGAGAATTTAGGAAGCCCTCAAGAATGTGTTGGTGTTCAGGGTTAGTCCATAATCTTGCCATTAAATGGTACTGGTACCCATTAATTACCAAATCAAAGTTTATATTGAAAACGAATTACAGAAAGTGGTAGTAGGCAGCTGTATAATTTTATCGGTCAAACTCAACTTTTACTCTTTGCGCAAATAGTTTGTGCAAAATTTTACATTATAAACCTTGATGGGCATGGATTATTCGTGGATTTTCAGTGCTTGGGAGACTAATTTTTGTAACTATTTGAGAGTTTAGCACGACGTAATCACATCTTCAGTATATCACCTCAAACTTAACCGCGCGTATATTCTCATAAAAATGCACGCCAAGGCTTTCTTTTGGGTGCGCAGTCTTTGCACGCGCGTATCCTGAATCCTGAAGTGGTTTCTCTAGGTTTCCGAACGAAAACCGTTTCCCGTTCGCGTATCCGCCGGGCGACGTCCTCGATTCGATCCATAATCCTTTCCGCACTCGTCCGGACCCGTCGTCATCGATCCCGAGTAAATTTTTTCCTGAGGAATATTCGCAGGGTTACGTCGGATTCGAGTCCAGGTAATCTAATGAGCAGGTCGTGGTGTTTCACGGCCGTCTCCGGAGATGCTCTCGCTCCTCTTCAATCTCACCTTTCTCCCCCCCCCCACACCTCTCTCCCTCCCTCTCTCCCGCGGAACAAACTTACCATGTCTCCCCCTCGCATTTCATGTTCGTTTCCGACGCAGCCCCTCGACGTCTCCTTTCCCGTTTTCCTCTCCCTCCCACCCCCCTTCCGCCCTCACTTCGTCCCATTCCCTTTCATTCGCTCGTTTCCTCACGTCTCACCCTTCTTTTTTTTCCCTGCTCCGTTTATTTCTCCGGGGGATTATTACAAAATGGCGCATCGCGCTTCCTTCCCGGAGAGAGTGCAGTGCCGGGGAAGTTTTCGCCGGGAAAGTTTACGGCTCGGCGGAAGAGGGCGTGGGTAGGGTGGGTGCGAGGGCGGGTTGGGAGTCGAGAGTCCCGAGTGGGGTGGAAAACGTTGGAATACAATGTTCTTAACCTTCTTGGGGTCCTTCTTTTTATACTCAGCCCCCTCCATCCTCTCCCCGGGAACATCTTCGTAATTGTGTGTTCTCCTATCGCGGTGCAGGTGTGAGAACGCCCGCACTAAGTGGTGGCGAATGGGTGGGATTGGTCTTGTTCCCATACGCCTCACGTCAGCTGCATTTAAGCTCCGTACTTTCTGTAAAAATTATCACCATTGTATGCTGGAAATTCAAGGATTGCTTTTCTGCAGGTTCCCTCCCCATTTAGCTCCTCGCCCATACTCTCAACTTTCCGAAGTTCCACGTGTCAATTCTACTCAGTATTGTGAACCTTACGCGGTCTAAGCTGTCCTTCACTTCTTATGTGCAGGTATATTGTCCCGCTTCAGGCTGTTCACGGTGAATTTGTCTCTTCCTATTGCATATCGGGGAGATCCAGAGACTTATTTTTTCGGGTGCCATTCCTAAACTCCCGTATTGATAATTCGCTCCGCCCATCTGGTCTTGGGGCGCGTCTCGCGTCGTTTATAACTTGTGCTTCTCTCAGTGAAAAAATAATTATGCGAAAACAATGGAATCTTTTATTCATTATTTTTCTTGGGGTCCCGTGCTAATAATGTACCAGGCTCAAAACAGTAATGCTTGGATTTATCAATTTCCTTACCTGAAACCAGAAGTCATTTTGTAGCACTTAAGAGAAGTGAGTCAAAGCCCAAGGCTATTGGTAACCAATTAATATGTCCGTGAGCGTGGGCATGGTAGGAAAATGTGCCCTGGACAGAATAGGACCTACAATAATTACCATGGTAAACTGAGTGAGTGGGTATAACATTTGTGAGGTTACTTTTATTTAATGTACCACTCATAAAAGATTGTTATTAAAATTGTACCAAACATACATTTATTTTTGAAAAATTGAGAAATTCGCGGACATTGACTTTTACAAGCATTGGGCTAAAATTTTGTAATTTAGCGATAATTTGTAGTACAGGTAGCATTTAACAATAAAACTCTAAAAATTCCCTGCGAATTTTGCAAATATTTATACTTTGCAGTGATTCAATCCGAGGAGTAATCAGAAAGAGTTCGTATTAAGCATTGAAAGCAATGAAATGAAGTTGTATTTCCGAGTAAATTGATTATTTCTGGGTGAGAAAGAAAGTGAAATAAAATAGAAAGAACTCATGCTGGCAAAGGTATCGTTTTTCCATAAATATTATCCTCTTGTCGGGCGCATGACCTAATCCCCTTGTAAACATGTCAGATTAATGTCGGAATGTAGGTATAACGAGACACGAAAGAATAGCCGATAGCTTTATTGAGATAACCGCGCTTAAATGACAAAGAAATCCCTATAACCGAATTAACTCGGTCTCATTTTTCTCGAAATCACGTAAAGACCCTGCATAAACGGCTTCTAAGTGGCGGTGTGCGCGGAATCCCTTTGAAGATAGGTGGGCTTTGGTTGATTTTATTTTTTCCATTAAATTTTTGGTCTTAAAAGTTATCGTCGTCTAAATCGCGAGCTGTGCGGGGACTTTTTGAATTTGACACCGTGGTGTCAAACGATAAAGGGCCGCCTGTTGCTCCGTGAAAGGGAAAAGTTTTCTCTGCCTCGACGTTTTCCCATATCTGCCTCGTTCGGTTCTGTGTCCAGGGGACCGTCGCGCGGGTGGCGTAAATCTGAGGAGTTCTCTCTGAGTGCGAATCTTGTTTCGTCGTAATTTCCTCGCGTGGTAGTTTTCATTGACTTTTGTCTAAATCGGCGATTTTCCGTGCGTTCAGTCCGAATTCGCATTACTGGTTTGGCGTGACATCTAAAATGAGCAGATTGATTGGAATTCATTTACGAGTACTACGTAACTTTTCATGGTACGAATTCACTACGCAAGCGGCTCAAGGGCGGCACAGTATTTGCGTCACAAGACCTCAATTGTATCTGTTATTCACGCAAAAAAATGTACATTCCTATTTCAAGAGTACTGTTAGTGTAAATAATATTTAAAATATCAGGATATTGTAAAAGTGCAACACCGATTAAAGACAGATGCATTCGTACGAGTTTCTTTCAAGTCCTAAGGATTAAGAATAGATAGAAATATGAGGTTTAGTATGTGAATATGAAGAGTAAGGTAGGGTTGTCCATTGTCACCTGTGCTGTGTAACGTATATCGTATTTGTAGGAAATGATTAAAGAAAAATAAGTAAAACAGTAGATAGGAATGAAAGTCGGCGGGGATTTGCTGATGATGAAGCTCTAGATTGTCAGTCAGCCAAATTATTGCAATTGAGGGCACTCTACATGAGTATGTTTATGAATGCAAATCAAGATACCCGCACCGTACACTGAACATAGTTCGTAATATTGCCGCTCGACTGAGAAGAGAATTGAGTGAAAAAAGCGAAAGGGGTTCCCTCAAGGCGATGACCCGGAACTGAACTCTCGAAATTTTGTGCTTTTAATTTTTTCGCATTGTCTTGATGAAAGATGACTTTCATCCTTACCAAGTCTGCCTTTTTTCCGTGTACCTTTTGCTGTAGTCGGTCGTGGAGATTTGCATAATATTGTCCAGTAATTGGTTGAGCAATGGGAAGGAAGGTAACCTATCAGCAGAATCCCTTTCGCATCCCAGAAAACTGAAGCCATGACCTTTTCGGCCGACCGTAATGCCTTTACTTTCTTTGGCGGTGGTGAATCAACATGTATTCACTGCTTTGACTGCTGTTTTGTCTCGGGGGTATAGTAGTTGACCCACGTTTCATCTGTGGTTACAGATGGGCGCAGTAAATCTTCTTGGTTGTTTTTAAAACGGGTCAAGCATTGTTCGGAAATTTCCATTATGATTATGTTGCGTTTGTGATCCTGCGTCAAGAACTGCGGAATCCATCTAGCAGATAATTTTATCGTATCCAATTCCATTGTTAAAATTTTGTACTCGTATGTCCGTTCAGATGACGTCCCTATGGCTACAGCGATTTCGAGAAATTTCAGTCGGCGATCCTCCATTCTCATTTTATGCACTCTTGCAATAATTTCTGGGGTAGTGGCACGTTTTGCCCGACCAATACGCGGATCATCATCTAAGCTGTCCCGATCAAACTTAAACTCGTTTGTCCACTTGGCAACATTTGAATATGATAGACCAAAGTCTCCCAGAGTGTTCTGAAAGTCGCCATGAATTTCCTATGCTTTCACACCTTTCTTAATGAAGTATTTAAACACTGCTCGAATCTCAATTCCTTCCATCTTCAAACTTACTAAACTTACTGCACGGGAACAACAACAGAGAGGTATCTGAACGACAGATCTCTTCCCAGAGCACTGACGCATTACGTGTTCATTCATAAAGGATTACCTATTACTATATGGGAACCTTATTTTACTAGCACTGATAATTGGTGGTGATTCCAAGAATCTTTCAAACTACCCTCGTACGTCGACACTGGTTGTAATGAAACATAGATTGTGGAAAGCCTGTAACGAGTGTGTTGTTAAAATATCAAATAAATTACTGGTGGAACAAATAGTACTTTTCCATTTTTCTACTCACCCGCACCGTGAAAGTTCCTATTCTTTTGATCTTCGCTATACTACCGAGTTTCCTATGCAGTACAGTACTGGTTTTCTTTAATTTAGAAACATCAAAATGTTTTTATGGTCAATTGTGGCATTAACTAGTGTTTGCGATTCTCATGTCTTTCAATAACTTCGCACATGTAGTAAAAATTATAACATTTCTGCATAATTGTTAATTTGTTACATTCATTTAATAAATATTGTCAGAGGCGAATATTACAGATGCTTAATCCTTTTGTTTTCAAAATAAATGCTTTCGAACCGTACTGTGAAAAGGTCCCCCTGTGGCATAAAAAGTGCAATGTACAAAGCGGTGGTTGATCCTGATTGTAGGGGGTAATTAGTGGTAAATAGAGGGCTTGCATAATTTGAAGAAATTCTGGGAATTAATTCATAGTTGGTTAAGTCCTTCGGATGTTTTCAAAATTTATTTTATTTTGGAAGTCTCTTGATCCACATTCTCCATGAGTCATTTTTAAATTGAGGGTTTTGTTAGTCAAAATTTTCTTTCCCCAGAGACTCGGCATACACCCTCATGTTGTTGAGGTTATATTATGTATTATTTACTTAATATCTCTTTGTGCAATGCAATAAAATACCATGTTGCAAGTTAATTACTCCTCATAATCACATTCGCCTTTTTCCTTCTTTTCAGGTGAGTTCTGGTTTCCATCATGATTCCAAGGTTTTTATAGCCTGGTCATCAGCCCGTCAGAGAAGGTTTTGCAGATTCTGTAAGCTTGCACATAATTTAGATATCCTACCAAAAATGGTAGGTTACGACTGCACCTGGTACTATTACGCTGCCCATATGACGACCTTCATCAATACCTTAATATGCTTTCATTTAGGATAACCGTTTTCATTCGCTGATGTTTCTACATCAGCCTTATACACATACCCTATGAACCATCTTTTGGGTGTATCAAGGATTTTTATGACGCCAAAGTTCGATCTTCGTGAATTTTTCTCATGAAGGAAAGGCTTTTGATTTCAAGGTACTCGCGGAGAAAATATACGAGGGTTTCTCGTAGGGTTACTTAGCGTTGGTTTTGTCATACCAACGTAGTGTGCCGTGGAAAAACGAGCATTTAATCTAATTAGTCAGGGAGTCTCTTTCTCTCCCTCTATCCTGGGTATTTAATGTTCCAATGTTGCATGGGGTGGTAATTATTTTTTCAGCGTCAGAAATATTCTCAAACGCCCTTTACATCTCTAACAGCCGGATTATGCCGTCTTATTAAATCATGGAGGGGCTCATGGTTTTAAGTATAATACTTGTGACAGCTACTTTGTTCTAGTAATAGTTTAGGACAAATGCAGTTGATATTAAAATTAACGCTCTCACCAAAGGGTCCCCAAATGATTGCCACGTATTCGCGAATTAGCGTGACTAATCTGAGATAACAAATTTCGTTTTCTTTTTTATTAAGTTAGCAACTACCCATTTACGTGTAACCAATCTCTGAAATCAATTGAGGGAGAGTATGACGACTTAATGGGAGGAAATTATATCAAAGTTTAAATTCATTTGTTGAATTGAAACTTTGTTGTACATTGGAATGTATTGGTTCATGCGATTAATTCTTGATTTGGTAATCAACTCCTTGTTGATTCAGCGAAGCGACCGTAATTTCGTCAAGTCAGCGGCGGCTTCGAAAGAAAGGAAAGTAAAAGTGACGTTTCCCGGGCGATGTGGCTTGCGTTCCAAGGGTCGAGGGGGGCGAAGTGAGCTGCGAGGGGGTTCAAACGAGAGTTTTCGTGCCCAAGGGGCGAGGCAGGCAGGGCGGGGTTGCCATCGCCTAGGGTGGTGTTCTCTGAGGTTGGATCCTTCATGGCATTCCTTGAGGATCATTTAGGCATCGCCACGTGCCCGAAGAAATTTCACCCGCAATTACGATTTAACCCTAAGCCGTGTGCCCCCTTTGAATAATTCTACAATTTCTGCGTACCTTAAATATTGATCCTGCGGCCTAGTGGTCACAAAACGTATGCATTTACTGACGATCAAATGTTAAATAATTGGAACATTCGAAAATGAAATGTACTTAAACACACCATCGTCATCACGTGTATATAGTATATCACAGTGGTGACGATGGTGTGTTTAAGTACATTTTATTTTCGAGTCTTCCAATTATTTATTGATTGCTTCTCTATCTTCCGATGAAGACGGAGCGGAATTCCGTCGAAATTATCAAGAAATAACGTGTGAGCGATCTTTTTGTGTTTCTATATTGTTTGTTGATGCACAATTTATTATTCAGCACTTCCGTGTTACGTCGACGAAATCATATATATTAATATATATATATATATATATATATATATATATATATATATATATATATATATATATATGTATATGTATATATATATATATATATATATATATATATATATGTGCAATACTTGCATTTTCCGAGCCTCATTCTTTGTAGTGACCCGATAATTTTGATGCGGCGCTACGAAATGCGCAGCACCATCAACGCCAAGATTTGTAGGGTCAATCGCTGGGGTGACGACGGACTAGAGATGTTAGTTCGCGAGTCCCGCTTTCCGGGACGGACCAAGTACTCCACACCGGTCGCAGAGCGCTCACTGGCCCTGGGAGTCGACAGTTAAGGATTTTTCGGATCGCATGTGGGTGAGAGGGGGAGGGCGCGTGAGGAAAGGGAATCGTCTGCGGAATTAGCGGGAACGTCACTGCCCTCGGGCGCAGATGGCTCAGGGTGTGTGCAGTCGAGGGGATGTTGGGGGAGGGAGAAGGGCCTCTCTCTCTCTCTCTTCGAACAGTCTTCGTCTCTGGTCCCCACTACCCCTCTCACCCTCCCCGCCTTCGTTTCCTCTTTAAAACTTCACGTACTCCTCCCTTCACGGTCGCTGCTTAACCCGACCTCTTCCCCCCTACTCTAACCACTCCCCCTCCCTCCCCCTCGTCGACGTCGCGGAAGGGGAAGGCCGTGACTAAAATTACGTTTCGCGCCATCTGAAAAATTTCGCGAGGGGAAATTTTCGGTGGCTGGCGTCGTCGCATTTTATTTTTCACTCGCTATTTTTTTCGGTCTCCTTCCCCCTCCTCACCCCTATTTTTTCTCTCCCCCCGAGGAGTTATTATGCATCCCTCCCGTGTGTTTATTTTTACGTCCTCCCTTCCCTCTCGAGTGGTGAGGGTGTGGATTATTTTTTTTCTTCTCCCTGTCGTCGTATAGTTGCTCCCTCTCCCGTGCGAGGCGACTCCGCCCTCGGGGTGAGTGTTGTTGTATTCCCGAGATTAGCTGCGAGATAATGAGTTCGGCCATCCCTGGTTTGTTTCGTCCCCCCCCCCGCACCCTAATTCCCAAAATCAGGGCTTGCCACAATCCTGAAAATATACGTATGTGTATGGAAACGTGGAAGGTTATCAGGAGGAGAAAAATATCAGTTCTGGAGGAGCCCGCTTTCCATGGCTACGAGTCACTTAACAGGTCCTTGTAATTTGCGTATACTAAGTCTGCCAATGGTAATAAATGGTATCCCGATTTTTCTTGCGTACCTTTTTATTAAAGTTATATTTTTCATTAGAGGCTTAACAGATAACGTGTAAGTGGATTGATGGGCTTTGAGACACGGACCTCAGGGAGTTAGGAGAATTCTTTTGAACGCCTGAAAGTTCCCCCGAGTGATTTTGAGCGAAATTTTCAAATACTGAATTGGTGATTCTAAACCGTTAATGGGGGTAGTAATTTTGTCTCAATGAAGTACCGTTCTTCATAGATTTTACAACTGGATTCAATGTTTCTTCAGGAGCGAGATAGTCCAGTGGGTAAATTTCTGGGCTACTAACCGGAGGGCCCGGGTTCAATTCCGGTCTGATGACTCTTACTACCCTTATCTTCACCCAAGTTGTAATATTTTTGGGGTATCAAATCTTCCTGGGAAACCGTAGGTGGCTCAGAGAAATTAACCCCACCCTGATGTGGGAATTTCTCACGCCGAGGGTGGCAATGTTAGTTGTACCTTCACCCATCAAACCAATTTTATAATTAGCTATTTGGTCGTTATGTAGGTTTTTCATGAAAACATCATATGGTTTTTACGAGTGGTGGCAATCAACTGACTGAAATGAAGCATTTTAGCGACCAATTTTGCCTGCGTTGAGACACTTTCACCAACATTTTTAATAGATTGTTTTTCATGGAGAACCTGGAATACTCAGAGAAATCAATGATGAATGGACCCCTGTTCTGCCGACTCCCTGAGGAGTGGAGGGAAAATTTATTTTCCCAAAATAACGACCATTAACTCTACCAGCAATACGGAATACTAGATTGTGTGATAAAGAAATTATATGTGTGAAATTATTGTTAACAGTGGTCTAACGGCCAGGGTACAATTTTGTGGACGTAAGGGAGTATTCACTGCTTCACTTTTAAGCCTCTCGTAGCACAATGTTGAAACCCCTAACAACTCACTTCGCAATAACCCATTTTTGATCTCGACATACTTTCTCATTCTCTTCATTGCGTCCAACTTGAATTAAGATTTCTTCCTTCTATTGCCTGAACTGAACGACGATACTTTTTCATACGCCGAGAATTTGCCTTCCGATATTCAGTCCAAAATACTGAAAGTTGCTGCTATTTTAATTTAGTGTACCGATTACAGAAATCTCTGAAAAACCTAAATCATGGCCAAGATCTTTTTTCAGCATTTTTTTCCGCACGCAAACCTATTTTCCTCCATACTTCAACTACGTTTTGAATTCCATTTTTCCCGTTCAAAAAGTAATTTTTATCCTTCATGTTAATTCTATCAATATTTTACCCTTTTTCGTATTCTGCCACTTGCCGTTCTTCCACCCTTTTTTTGTAATTTACTCTGACTAGTGCTTCCCTTTCCCACCTATATAAAAAAACTTGTTCATTTTCGTTGTTTCATATTTCTCCTTCTCTCCCCAACTGCATTTTACTGGCGGAAAAAAAAACAAAAAATACATTTTTTTATTAAAGGTAATGAAATATAGTAAAATTGGATAGTGAGACCATTTTGAAAGCCAGATGAGTCGCAGAAGAGTGTCCGAAATTTTGTATCCATCATATTTTTTTCAGAACTGTTTAATGTCTTCCACTCTCCATTTACATCGCCAATGTAGTCATATCTTGCACATTGATTCGCCCTTAATGGGATTAGTGCCTTTTCCTTTCGAAGTTATTCTGTGGAGAACGCGATATCAATGCGTAGAGATGGAAGGGTAGCTATACAAAATATGGCGCCCTTCCTGCAGCTAATTCCTGTTCCACCCCCTGTGCCTTCCTCGGTTATCGTCACCGTTTTCGCATCGCGTTCCCGAGTAATTAGGTCCATAGGGCCAAAGAGCTTCCCGAGTGCGGCCATGGATACCTCGTGCACATCCAGCCGGCTCGAAACATCACCGCGTCCCGAGACCATTGTTCGCGTACGGAAGTTGGCAGCGAGAGAGAGATGCACGCCAAAACGAGAGAGAGAGAGAGCGGACGAGAAATAGTTTCCGATGCCGTGGACGGGAAACTTTCGACGCAGGAGGAGCGTTTGGGCGCGTGCGGCCTGGATGGCATGAGGGAGAAGGGATTCCAGCATTAATTTCGCACAATGGGGGGGCGTGGCCCGTGATCTTCTGTGCCGCGTGGGGGTGGTTAACGATCACCATATCCCCCGGTTGCCTCCCGTGCGAAATTTCTCATTTATAGATCACGGGGGATTTCTTTTTTGACACACACGCACACTTTCGTGGACATTGCCCCCTCCCACTCACCCACTCTCTCGTGTTCCCTTCCCCACCCCCCACGTCACGTCCGGAACACCTCGCCCCAGTCCCGCGGAGAAGGGAGGTGGGAAATGCCCAGGAGTGGAAGAGGGAGAAAAATAAAACGGGAGAGCCAGGTATTCATGCCCCTATTCTTTCTCCCTCTCCCCATATTTATTTAAAACTTTTTTACTGTATTTTTTTTAAAACTACAAACTAGCAGATGAGCTTGATTCACAATTAACGTTCGAGTCGGAGCGACGGCGGGGAGGAGTAGTCCCGGGAAGCGTTCCGGAAGCTTCAAGGTTCTCCGCGCACGGGAGATTGGTTTCCGGGGATTGGGGCCGGGGGAGGGGGGTTTGTTTGCGTATGTGTGTGCGGGGGGAGGGACAGTGGATTTGTTTTTTGAACAACTCCGTTCGTCGAATCACGGATTCGGAATTAAGTATTTCCACTGCGGGTGGGGGTAGACTTAACATTGCTTGTCGTAGATCCCCGCTCCCCCTCTCTCCCCCGCGATTGGCCCTGTGAAAGAGAGCATTACATGCCGGATAGGAGGGAGGAGTGTGGGGCGGGGGTGCAAGAGGTGGCGTAGTGGCGGGTGAGCGCGGGTAGGGCTGGGGGAGGGGGGCTATAGGCACGCAATCGATGACTGCGAACACGGATAATCCCCTAGATTACGCCCGGCTCGTAGCCCGATTGTATCAAGGACGCCGAGGAGTGTGCATTGGCTCCGACAACTTTAAAAAAAAAAGTGATAAAATAATGAAAATATTCAATCGATGTTAAGTCGAGGGAATTTTTGTGAAAATTTTATTTTAGTTCCCCCTCCGATCCCAACCAACTCTCCCCCTAAGCTCCTCTCCCTCCATCACCCTCCCGTTTTCATATCTCTGGTTAAAAAAAAAATGGAAACATTGAAATTTGAGCGATGGAATTTTTTCGCTGACTGCCTAATGCGGCCTCGGAAATATTTCTCGAGTGTTCAGAAAGTCGACGTCGTCGACGGCAGTCCGCGACTGGGGAAGGAGGGAGGTCGGGCGGAGAGGAGGAGATGACGGGTGGGGTGGTTGACGGGTGCCGTACACCGCCACCTCCCATCGCAGCGCTGCTCAGGTGCGTCTCGTGCTTCTAAATTGGAAGTAGCTAGTTGACTCCCCCAACGGACGAGTTATCCAGGGTAAGTCACCTCGGGAGGCTTTAGAAACTCAGCATAAAAATGGTTGAATGACAACCTGTGAAATATACATAGACTACATGCAGTTGCTCAAGCAGATTCAGTTCCTATGAGAAGTCTTAGTGCGGCTTAAGTACGAGGACTTCGCTTTTGACTTGTGGCTTTTTGTGGAAAGGGCTCCAGGGTGTTAGTCTTTAGACGGACATTCCGAGACCCTATGTTCCCCGATCTTTTCATCTACTTAACGCTTTCTACACACATCCGAAACTATATCTCTCGCTTAGTGAATGACTTAATTTTCTTAAATGGCCTTACATTTAGAGAAGATGTTGAATGTGGGAGTTGGTAATGGGAGCGCTAATTAAGCACGCAAAGCAAAGATTAGTGAAGACGGGCGTGGCGTGTTATGAATCCGAAACCCGGCCTAAAAGGCAAGACCAGATGATGAGCGTTGATTGGAGGCTTTTGAGATGAGCGGTAAGGAGATGAGTGCAGAAAACGAGTTGAATAGAGCGAAGGGCAAACGACGAAGTTTTGCATTTGGAGAGGAAGGAGGGAAGTGCTTGGTGAAACTCCCAAGAATGCAGATATACTGTGTGGAAGAGGTACTCCGAAATCTGTTGTGGGTTGGTCACGGCCGTTGAAGAGGGAGGAATGGCAATGGTGTTGAGGAGAGGAAGGAATAGAATGGGTTTGTTGAATGTCATCGAGGCGGGTTTGAAGTAATGATGAAGGAAATGTCGGGCAAACGATTTCGACTCAGAGAAAATACGTTCCTTTAGAAGTCGGTCAATGTTTTAATTTTGTGGAAGCATTAAAGACCTAACCGTAATATGTTATCTCCTTGGGATGAGGAGATCATTTATTTTCTTAGTTAATTTATCCTTATTGAGCTAAAAAGCGTACCTCCTCTTCCTCCATTCATGCAACTTACGCGTGGTAAGATGGTTCTATTTCTAAATATACACGTATTGTATAGGGAATTTCACTAGTGGGAAATGATTAAGTTGGCTGTATCACAGTATAAGAGGTTTGTTATTTTTTTCACCGCCGCTCTGTGTGACTAATTCACAGACTACGTTAGGTGTGGAAACGCGTTTATTTAAAGTCTCTTTTATTGCTAAAATGCAAAACAAATCATCCGAGAATACCAAAAGTTTCCGGTATCAGGACTCAAATACATATCAGAACAAAAGAAAAAAGGTGATGGATATAAACAGTTTTTAACTATCTATAAGTTAATTAAGAAATGAATGAAAGAGTAATTGGCGCCTATTTATGATGGAATAATTATTTAATTCAAAGTTGTAAATATTTTTATTCATCGGTCCTTCGAGTCTTTCTGGAGTAAACACTTATTTTTATGCTATTATTAAATATTTGAATTTGCTCTCAACCTCTCAATAGGATAGTTTTTTCTAAATGGCCTAACTTTTAAAGAGAAGTTTGCTGCATTCACAATATTCTTCTCGTTTTTCTCCTTTGCCAATATTCTGTATCTGGTGGTACATATTTGAAAATTTTAATTTTGTTTTGATATAACTGTAATCGAGCGGGGAACGTGGGGTAAGCGACGTTGACTGAGGTTGGGAAAGGGAATGTCAGACGGGAAGAAGTGAGGTGGAAATTATGTGGAGCTGAAAAAGCGGTTTCTTGTAATGTTTAGGGGTGTTACGGTACGTATCTAGTAACTTATTATGCGGGATTTTGAACTGTAGTATTACGTGTGCCTGTGCCCATCAAAATGCTACCCTGTCCCGTAGACAACTGTTCGTCATATCCACGATAATTATCGATCCTCGATGTATCGGTGCCTTACTGCGTACATTTCTACGTGGTCGATATGAAAAAAAATATCGACGTGGTGCCGACGTATTGTCATAGCGCTCTTAGGTGTATAGGTGTTTACTTCATGCTGGAGGAACATTAGGGCGCAATGTTGACCACAGTACTCGTGCGTCGGTCTACTCCTCAGGGAGGGTTTTCCAGTGGGGGGGGGGTTAATTTTGTGTTCCCAGGGGGGTGGCCGCGTGGTGATATGAGATGGAAATGGGTGAGCTCGGGTGAAGGTGGTGGTGTATCGGGAAGGGGCAAAATTCGCGGAACTGCACCCACAAACCGGTGCCATGCCGCGAAAATATGCGATCTTTCTCTCTCTCTCTCTGTAGATCTCGTGTCCTCCACCCGCCTCCCTTCCCTCGAGTTTATTCCACATTTTCCCCCTCGTTCGTCACCCTCCTCTGTTTTCCATCATTCAGTCATTCAATTACTCCCGGTGCAGTGTTTCTGCTGAAAAAGTCTTGAAAAAGCTTCCAAGGAGGCGACGACAACGACGGCGACTGCCTGCTCTCGCTGCGCCTAACCCCCTTCCCCCCCAACTCCTCCATCTCTCCCCGCCCGCGTCCCCCTCCAACCCTCAGCCCACCCCCCTGTTCCCGACCCGTTTGCCGGGTCTCTCTTGCCTCCTCGCTCTCCCGCCGAGGGGTCGAGACGGTCGCGGGTCGGGGTGGAACGGTGGGAATTAAATTGAAAAGTCTCGTAATTAAAACATTTCCGTTGTGTTTGGGTGCCGCGGGGCGTGGGATGAGCGGGTCAATTAATTAATAAGAAGAAGACGACGAGGGTGGTGGGGGGAGAGAATGGGTCAATTAATGAACCGTGAGATGAGTGTTGGGTAAGGGAGGGGAGGTCCCCTCCCCGTTCGTATCGAGGCACGCGAGACCCCGTGGGGGGGGGCAACTCATTGCCACCCCCCTCCCACCGTTGAAGATGCACCCGGCACGCCGGTGAAGAAAGGGTAAACGACTTGGTATTTTTGATAGTTCAGGGCGATCGGGCACAGTTATGCAGTATGGAAACAACCGCCACGGTGCTGATTTCGCCATTTTTATTGCAAAATATCTAATATGGCGCGTTGCATCAAATTGAATCAACCACCTATGGATAGCATGACCCGTGAACCAACGACCAGCATAAGAATCTACAAGTATGTCGTAGTGATTGTATGAAAAGACTCTTGTCAATTCCAAAACTGGATTTTGGAGTTGGTTCCATGTTGCATAACTTGGACCAATTATTACTAGGTTTAATGAGAATAGACAGCTTCAATTCCTTATCCGTTGCTGTTTACAGTTCAGTGTTTGTTGATCCCACACGACCTACGTTGAAGACATTTTGAAATGCTAAAAAAATATTTCCGGTGTTAGTTTAAATAAAGATAAATAAATAATGGTAAAAACTAATAATAGACTTTTTCTCTCAACATTTGTGCTACAATGCCCAATCTATCACCATTTTTAACTGGCGTAGAGTCTTTTTTCCTTAGGAGTTCTTTGCTGTAGACATACTGAACTGATTCATTTATTTTTCTGTCGTCAATGAAAGTTATTTTACTTCTCATGTCGGCATCCGTGAGTTAGCATTATAATATAGTTGTTGCAAGAATTTTGAATCAAGAAATCCTGAAAACCTCATTGAAATCCTAAGACTTGTTGAGGGAAGTCGTAATTAAATTCATCTATGATGGTATGATGTTATTCAATTAATCTATGATGGTTCCCAGATCGCTGGGTTGTTGAGTAGTTTGCGTATTGGTCTATCTAGGTTTCTTACGTTGCTTATACTTCTGTTTTATTGGAGGATTACTTTATCCTTTAAGTTGCGGTCGAAAACATTTTCCCGTCCAAAAATATAGGGAAGTCATACAGGTACTACTGTATAAACCTTGATCATGCATGCGCATCTGAAGACAGAGCTGAGTGACGAATATTTATAGAAAAAGTGGTTTCCTTCTCGCAAAACGCTCACGACTCAAACTTTTTGAGTAAGGATCGAAATTCATACCTCTAAAGGAAATGAGTTCGATTAACTCCTACTAACGGAACAGATTCATTTCCGCGGCTCTCCACGAAGTGGATTTGTCAATGAATTTGTGAATTCTTTTTTCTCGTGAATACATGTGTTTAATTTGCCCCTCAGTAGTTCTTATCTTCTAGGTATCTGTATCAAAATAGCCTACTAATCATTTTAAATCGACCGAATATCACCTTTTCGGTAGGGATTTTTATTGTGAGGAAAAGAAACTCAGATGCAACATCCGAACGACGTGATATTCTTCGAATTAAGTCTCCGCTGATTCGATAACCGCATGAACTTCCTTTTTATCCTGAGGATTCCCGTGTGCGGAACCCTGGAACTCAAAACGTAATTTTATCCTCAATGCAGGGGAGATGTAACTATCTAGACAGGAAATTTACTACTTGGGTTGTGAGTGGCAAGTTTCGGATGCCTCGATGGGCCACGCCCCACTGGAACGCATTATTATAATAGGTAATCTAGCAGTTATGGTAGGTTTTGAATGGTCAAAATCACCAAATAAATATCTGGTCTCTCCTAACAAAACACAGTCC